>NC_136982.1:4267500-4387500 GCF_032717465.1 Coenobita brevimanus | reverse complement strand
CAGAAGTTGTGGAAGCAATGAAGAAAGTTAAATTGGGGAAAGCCCCAAGAATTGATGGAGTGTGTGGTGAAATGTTGAAGCATGGGGGAGAGATAGTAGCAGAATGGATGTGGAAGACGTGCAGATTGGCCTGGGAGGAAAGTAGAGTTCCGGAGGATTGGAAGTCAGGTATAATTATTCCCTTGTACAAAGGAAAAGGGGAAAAAGAAGTGTGTGGTAATCATAGGGGCATTTGTCTTCTTAGTATAATAGGAAAAGTGTATGGTAGGATACTTATTGACATAGTTAGGGAAATAACAGAGGAATTAGTTGGAGAAGAACAGGGAGGCTTTAGGAAGGGAAGAGGTTGTGTAGATCAGATATTCATTCTTAGATCTTTAGTGGAAAAGTTTTTTGAGAAGGGAAAGAAGCTGTATGAAGCTTTCATGGATTTGGAGAAAGCATATGACAGGGTGGATAAAGACAAGGATTGTGGAAAGTATTAAGAATATATGGAGTAGATGGGAAGTCGCTGAATGCTGTGAAGATTATGTATGATGGTGCTAAGGCTGCAGTGCTTGAGGATGGTGAACTGAGTGAATTTTTCTCTTTGAAGGTTGGGTTGAAACAGGGATGTGTCATGTCTCTATGGCTGTTCAATCTGTACATGGATGGAGTAATAAAAGAGGTACAAGGTAGGGTAACGAATATTGGAGTGGCCCTGACGAGAGAGGGTAGTGTTTGGAAACTCCCTGTACTGTTGTTTGCAGATGATATTGTGTTGTTGAATGAAGATGAAGGGGAGCTGCAAGGCTGGGTGGATGAGTTTGTGAGTGTGTGTAAGAAATGGAATCTAAAGGTGAATGTAGGGAAGAGTACAGTGATGGTCTTTGAGAGAGGTGAAGTCAGTGAATGTACAGCGAGGTTGGATGGTGAGGAATTGGAAAATGTGAGTACGTTTAAGTACTTGGGTAGTGTGATGCGTAAGGATGGAGGTTTGGAGGGTGAAGTGCTTGAAAGGGTACAGCAGGGAAGATAGGTTGGTGGTTCCTTGAAAGCAGTGATAAGAAACAGGGAAGTGAGCATGGAAGTGAAAAAGTTACTACGTGACAGTATTGTGATACCAACTCTAACTTATGGAAGTGAAGCTTGGACGTTGTTGGAAGGGCACAAGTCAAGAGTGAGAGCAGTGGAAATGAGTTATTTAAGAGGAGCCTGTGGAGTCACATGGAAAGACAGGCTGACAAATGAGGATACAAAGGAGCGTTGTGGTGTGGATGTGGATGTGACAGGAAGCGTTAGGAGGAATACACTGAGGTGGTTTGGCCATGTGGAGAGGATGGAGGGTGAAAGACTGGCGAAGAGAGTGTATGTGAGTGAGGTGGATGGGGGGAGAAGGAGGGGGAGGCCGAGGATGAGATGGAGGGATGGGGTGGAGAGGTATATGAGAGAGGGGGATGTGAGTTGGGAGCACCGTGGCTGCCCACATGCTTGCTTTTGTGAATAAACAATGAATAAACTGCAATACCTAGCAACTTGACCACATGGTAATATACAGTGTTGTGAAATGTTAAGAAATTAGAATTCAGAGTGCAAAAGATTAAGTGCAGAGTGCAATACTGGCGTGCTGCAACTGGTGTGCTGCAAGTAAGAACAGAATGCGCAGTGTTAAATAATTATAATTCACAGCACAATGGATTAAGTGCAGCGCAACACTGGATTACTGTACATGCTTCAAGTGCACTTTCACCACTGACAGAGCCAGAGAGGAGGCGGGTTAATCTCAGCGATGACCACGGACGTGTCATAAGTACCCTGTACATTACTAAATATTTTTCTTACTCACTTCTAATTTCTCATTCTCTGGTTCCTTTTCATTTATTTTATGGTTTCTGTCCCTTATTTGTGTGAATAGGGTCTTAAATAGGTGCTGTGCATGTCCGGTAGGGAGTTATTTGGGTGGCTTTCAAAGTTAGGTTGGGTTGGGGTCTGTAAGTACCTGTCCAGGGGCATTTTTCCCAAGTCCTGGAAATTCCTTGGGCTCTATTATGTTCGATCTTGGAGAGATTACTGTACTGTATATATGCATTGTACATATACACATTAAAGCCCCAAGTTTAGCGAAATATTCGTTCGTGATTTCATGGTTAGCAGTTACCTGCAAGTATTCCCAGACAATGGGTTTGGCACCAAAAGCCCCTCTGTTCACGGCAAGAAAGCATAAAGAAACTGCGCGCAAGGAAAGCGATCGTCATTTGTTCACAGCCACAGACCTGCTATGCTCTGTGCACTGTGTTTAAACCTACTCCCTGTGCCCTTTTTTCTATGCCTTGCCCCTTGTGTTCCTCGTTTTACTCTCGCGCTATGGCTTCCTGTTGCTCTGGAGGTTCGGGAGGCGGTCCTGGGGGTGAGAGAAGTGAAAGTAAGAGGTCGGAACTGCCAAGTCAGAAAGGTACAGGGAAAGTGAAACTTGACTACTGTGTTGGTGTTAACAAGTGTGTGTATGACAATGACTTGAGTAGCAAAGTTGTGGCTCTGATTGACCACAGTGCTAAAACTTCTTATACGTGTAAAATGTTGCAGATTCCTGAGTCAACAGTGAGAAGCATGAGGAAGAAGCAGGACGAGTTAGCCTCACCACATGCCTCAGAAATTACACCCCCATCCCTTCCACTAAGCACCTCACTTCAGCCTTCCAAGTGAGTTTCCTTGCCTAATAAGTACAGTATTTTTTATTAATACTAGTTTCTTTTAGGGTGTGATCAGTAAATTTTACATTGCATAAATGGGTTTTAGGGGAAGTTGGCCTGGGACCCAGAACCAATTAGCCGTTTTCCCACTGGATCAATGCCTTAAGTATAGCAGTTTCATAGTTTGCGGTACCTGTCACAGAACCAATTAGGCGCAAAACCTGGGGCTTTATTGTATATGTATATACTGTATATATATATATATATATATATATATAAACAGTAGAAGTCCTATTTTTCAGCATCTATGGGACCAGGCTAGTGCCAAAAAATCAAAATTGCCGAATTATCAAAAACCCTACCCTCTCAATACCTTATATGTTTCGGTGAACACTATCATCACTACTCATATCATTACAAATGTGCTTGGAGAGAGTACTGTATACTGTTTGATACTGTACAATACTGTAATGAATACAGTACTATACATGAATATGAAAAATAAAGAAATTAGTGAACATACTGTATATAAATGTAATGGTACAGTAGGCCTACAAGTTCACATGCACTTACCTAAACTTATAGTAGGTTCCTTAATTACATATGTACAATAGAAGGGGTTGATTGGAGTCTGCTACTGCTGGAAGAAGTCCCCAGCAGTAGAGGGTCCTCATGGAGAATTTCAAGACTGACGAAAAAAATCGGAAAATCTGCTGAATGATCAGAGATTTTCGTAAATGGGACTATTTCTCAAAACTGCCGAAATGTCAGATTTGCCGGGGAATTGGATGCCGAAGAATTGGACTTTTACTGTATACAGTAAAACCTTGATATAATGGACTTCAATAGACCGGAATTCACTTTTATCGGACTCGAGGAGCTACTGGACTAAATTCCTATACAGTATATCAGAAAAAGTCCGATAAAGCCAGAAGCAGTCCAGACTGTCTGACCACTTCAGCTGTGTTCACCATGATCAGGTAAATAAAGGACATGTTTATCAGTGTATAATATACACTAGTATTATTATATATATCATGCCAATTGCTTAATGTAGTGAAGTTATAACACAGTACAGTACTGCAATGGTAGTCAAAACAGTTTAAAAACTGTTCACGCGATCCAGACTAATGTCTGATATATCAGAAAAAGTCCAGATTAGCAGGGGGAAGTCCGGATGTCACTTTTATCGGAATTTCGCATTTTTCGGAATGGTTTTAGCCCCAATTAGTCCGTTATAGTGAGCCCTTACTGTATATATATATATATATATATATATTGTATACATCTATCTATCTATCTATTGCCAGACGCCTCAATCCCGTTTGGGGTGGCCACAAACAAATCGCCTCCAAGTCGCCCTGTCCCCCGCCATTTCACTGCCCTGCTCCCAACTCACCCCCCTCTCTCATATACCTCTCCACCCCATCCCTCCATTTCATCCTCGGTCTCCCCCTCCCCCTTCCACCCTCCACCTTACTCATATACACTCTCTTCGTCAGTCTTTCACCCTCCCTCCATCCTCTCCACTTGGCCAAACCACCTCAGTGTGTTCCTCACAACGCTTCCTATCACATCCACATCCACACCACAACGCTCCTTTATATCCTCATTCGTCAGCCTGTCTCTCCACGTGACTCCACAGGCTCCTCTTAAATAACTCATTTCCACTGCTCTCACTCTTGACTTGTGTCCTTCCAACAATGTCCAAGCTTCACTTCCGTATGTTAGAGTTGGTATCACAATACTGTCATGTAGTAACTTTTTTACTTCCATGCTCACTTCCCTGTTTCTTATCACTGCGTTCAAGGAACCAGCAACCTTTCTTCCCTGCTGTACCCTTTCAAGCACTTCACCCTCCAAACCTCCATCCTTACTCATCACACTACCCAAATACTTAAACGTACTCACATTTTCCAATTCCTCACCATCCAACCACGCTGTACATTCACTGACTTCACCTCTCTCAAAGACCATCACTTTACTCTTGCCTACATTCACCTTTAGGTTCCGTTTCTTACACACTCTCCCAAACTCATCCACCAAGCCTTGCAGCTCCCCTTCGTCTTCACTCAACAACACAGTATCATCTGCAAACAACAGTACAGGGAGTTTCCAAACACTATCCTCTCTCACCAGGGCCACTCCAACATCCACTACCCTACCTTGTACCTCTTTTATTACCCCATCCATGTACAGATTGAACAACCATGGAGACATGACACATCCCTGTTTCAAACCAACTTTCAAAGAGAAAAATTCACTTAGTTCACCATCCACACGCACTGCAGCCTTCGCACCATCGTACATACTCTTCACAGCATTCAACAACTTCCCATCTACTCCATATATTCTTAACACTTTCCACAATCCTTGTCTATCCACCCTGTCATATGCTTTCTCCAAATCCAAGAAAGCCGCATACAACTTCCTTCCCTTCTCTAGAAACTTTTCCACTAAAGATCTAAGAATGAATATCTGATCTACACAACCTTTTCCCTTCCTAAAGCCTCCCTGTTCTTCTCCAACTAATTTCTCTGTTCTTTCTCTAACTCTGTCTATAAGTATCCTACCATACACTTTTCCTATTATACTAAGAAGACAAATGCCCCTATGATTACCACACACTTCTTTTTCCCCTTTTCCTTTGTACAAGGGAATAATTATACCTGACTTCCAATCCTCTGGGACTCTACCTTCCTCCCAGGCCAATCTACACATCTTCCACATCCATTCTACTACTATCTCTCCCCCATGCTTCAGCATTTCACCACACACTCCATCAATTCCTGGGGCTTTCCCCGATTTAACTTTCTTCATTGCTTCCACAACTTCTATCCTACTGATTTCTTCCTGTCTTCTCACCTCCCTAATTCTCCCAGCCATTCCCCAGCCACTTATACTCGCATTACTTCCATCCTCTACGTTCAACAATTCCTTAAAGTGTTCTCTCCATCTGCTCACTTTTTCTCCCTTCTCCACTAGTAATCTACCATTTTTATCTTTCACTCCCCTGCTAACTTCACTTCCACCCTGTCTTACTCTTTTCACTTCTCTCCAGAACATTTTCTTACAGTCCCTCCACTTTACACTCAAATTCCTTCCAAATTCCTCATCCACTCTCTTCTTACTCTCTCTTACTAATCTTTTCACCTCTCTCTTCCTTTCCACATATAACTCTCTCTTCCGCCTCTCAACTTCTTCCACGCCCCTATTTCTCATCCATTCATTGTATGCTTTCTTCTTTTGTGCCACTGCCTGTTTCACCTCTTCAGTCCACCACGCTGTTCCTTGCACCCCCCTCCGTCTTCTCTTCCTTCCACACACCACATCACATGCTGCACATATTTCTTCTGTAAATATCTTACACACACCTTCCACGTCTCCCATCTGCTCCAATTCATATTTGCCCAATCGTTCCTCCACTTCTCTCTTATACTCTGCCTTTTTCTCATCCTCTTGTAACCTTTCCACTCTCCTTGCAACTACTCCTTCCTCTCGTCTTTCCCTTCTTCTATTCCTCTATCTTACTTGCATCCTAATTCTGGCCACGACAAAGTAGTGGTCAGAAAGTCCACTCCCCCAACCTCTATACACTCTTGCATCCTTTACACATCTTCGCATCCTTTCATCCACACACACATAATCAATCATTGCCTTCCTTTCATTCAGTTCACCACCCACCCTTCTCATCACTCGCCATGTATACCTGTGGATCATTTTATGCCTGAAGAGGGTATTGGCTATTACCAACCCCCTCCCAGTGAATATATATATATATATATATACATACAGTACCCTCGCATCCAATACGCGTTAGTCCAGCAAGATTCGGGTCCAGCACGGAGAGCAATTAATTAGTATTATTTAATACTATTTAATTACTGCAACACGAGTGTGTTAGCATAACACGCACAGAGCTCCGAGAAGTGGGCGAAATCCACAGAGTTCACTCTAGCATGATCACCCCCGGTCCAACACGGTCATACTGGACATTCCCATGATGATGATAGCCAAAGAAAGCTTCTGATCAAGTAGCTTTCCCCGCCCGCTATCGTGAAGTGATCGTGATGCTTCCCAATTAAAAACGCTTCTGGTGTCACATGATGTTTTGTTTAAATTTCTCCCGCCACAGCGCCACTCAGTCGCATAATTGCATTGGAAGGTGCTTTTTTCTTGCTGCATTTTCTGCCCTTGTTACTGCATTTTACCCTGCTCACGATGCCTAGGAAGCCTTCTGAGAACCCCAAGAAGCGTCGGCACCTCCCTCAGGCCACCAAGCTAGAAAGCATCGAGAGGAAGAAGAAAGGGGAGAGGAAAGTTGACATTGCCAAGGCCTATGACATGAATGAAGCCAACGTGAGGATCATAATAAAAAACTAAGACAAGATCCTGGCAGCCGAAGGCTATCACACGGCACTTCATACCAGGTTTGCCAAGGATACGATGGTAAATCGGAACGGTAACGTGGTAAAATTGCCGACGATACCACGGGCATTTGGAATTCATCTGGATGGATTCCTGCCGAGGATATGATGGGGAAAACAGTGTGACCAAAACCCAGGCGACTCGACAGAGAATGTATCGTACTACAGCATTGAACATTTAGCCTGACACTGAATACATATTAATATTTTAGAATAAATATCAATCGTTTTGAAACCCTTCTCAACGGCGTGCGTACCAGTTTATAAACAAAGTTGCTTCTCCTTATTCTCTACCGAGTCAGTGACAGCAATCACTTTCCACAGTCACGAGACGGGGCTCTGGCAACAGTGTGAGAAGCATGCACTTTGCCGAGGATTACAGAGTGCTAGGACAGGCAGAAGCAGGACCTTCCATGGCTGTGGACGAAGATAGTGATTCTGAGTGTGATTTCGAAGGATTTATGAGGGAGGTTGAGGAGGAGCAACAGCCATTACCCGCTAGTGACGCCAGCAGCCATCCTCCGGGGACCCAGTAGGACTACCTACAGCCTTGGATACCACCTTCCATTCCCAGCAAGCCCACCAACACTATCCTAAAGGGTTAGTTATCATACATAGCACAGTACCATTTATTATAATTACAACAGTACCAATATATGTATAGGTATATGGTAGGTATTTAGGGTGACTTTTTCTAGGGTTGCTGACATAATTCATTTTTCCCCATAAGCTCTATTATTAGTCCAACACGTGACCCATGCATGACAATATTACCGTGCTGGATGCGAAGGTACTGTATATATATATACTAGCAGATTACTAGTGAAGAAGGAAGAAAAAGTGAGCAGATGAAGAGAAAACTTACAAGGAAATGTTGAAAATAGAGAATGAAAGTAATGCGAGTATAAGTGGCTGGGGAACGGCTGGGAAATGGAAGTATGTGAGAAGAGAGGAAGAAATCAGTAGGATGCAAGGTGTGGATGCAATGAAGAAAGTCAAAATGGGGAAAGCCCCAGGAATTGATCGCGTATGTGGTGAAATGCATAGTAGAATGGATGTGGAAGATGTGCAGACTGGTTTGGGAGGAAGGTAGAGTCCCGGAGGACTGAAAGTCAGTATAATTATTCCCCTGTACAAAGGAAAAGGGGAAAATGAAGTGTGTGGTAATCATAGCGGCATTTGTCTTCTTAGTGCAACAGGAAAAGTATATGGTAGGATACTTATTGACAGAATTAGGGAAATAACAAAGGAATTAGTTGGAGAAGAATAGGGAGGTTTTAGGAGGGGAAGAGGTTGTACAGATCAGATACTCATTCTTAGGTCTTTAGTGGAAAAGTTTCTAGAGAAGAGAAAGAAGTTGTAAGCGGCCTTCATGCATTTGGAGAAAGCATATAACAGGGAGGGCAGACAAGGAATGTGGAAAGTATTAAGAATATATGGAGTAAATGGGAAGTTACTGAATGCCATGAACAGTATGTATGAGAGTGTTAGGGCTGTAGTGTGTGTGGACAGAGAACTGAGTGATTTTTTTTATTTGGAGATTGGACTGAAACAAAGTAGTGTCATGTCTCCATGGTTGTTCAATCTGTAAAGCATATGGATGGGGTTATAAAAGAGATACAAGGCAGGGCAATGGATGTTGAAGAAGCCCTAATGAGAGAGGGTAGTGTTTGGAAACTTCCTGCACTGTTATTTGCAGATGATACCGGTACTTTGTTGTTAAGTGAAGAGGAAGGGGGGCTGCAGAGCTTGGTGGATGAGTTTGGGAGTGTGTACGAAATGGAATCTAAAGGTGAAGGTATTAGTGTTATGGTCTTTGAGAGAAATGAAGTCAGTGACTGTACAGTAAGGGTTGGATAAGGATGAAATGGAAAATGCGAGTGCATATACAGTAGGTACATCGATAGTATGATAAGTAAGGATGGAAATTTATTGTGTGAAGTGCTTGAAAGGGGACAACATGGAGGAAAGGTTGCTGGTTCTTTGAAGCAGTGATAAGAAACAGGGAAGTGAGCATGGACATGAAAAAGTGACTGCATGACAGTACTGTGATACCAGTTCTAATGTATGTTAGTAATGCTTGGACCTTGTTGGAGGGGCTCAAGTCAAAAGTCAAAGCAGTGAAAATGAGTTTAGAGATGCATGTGGAGTCACATGGTGAGACAGACTGACAAATGAGGAAGTGAAGGAATGTTTTGGTGTGGATGTGATGGGATGCATTAGGAAAAACACTTTGAGGTGGCCTGGCCCTGTGGAGAGGATGAAAAGTGATAGACTGACGAGGAGAGTGTATGTGAGTGGAGGAGGAGAGGGGGGGAGAGGGAGGGAGAGGCCAAGGATGAGGTGGAGGGATGGAGTGGAGAGGTATATGAGAGAAGGGGGTGTCAGCTAGGAGCAGGGCAGTGAAATGGCAGGGGACAGGGCAACATGGAGGTGATTTGTTTGTGGCCACCCCTAACGAGATTAAGGCATCTGGCAATAGACAGATTGATAGATAGAAAGATATATATATATATATATACTGTATATATACATATATATATACTGTATATATACATATATATACAGTATAAATTTTTTTTTAAATAGCAGAACAGAGGAAGGAAAAACAAAATATATATATATATATATATATATATATATATATATATATATATACATATATATATATATATATATATATATATATATATATATATATATATATACATACGCTGTACAGTAATCTCTTTAATATCTGGACGCCCAATATTCGGACACCCCAATGTCCGGACATTTTGGGCCCGGGTCTTAGGAACCCCAAAATGGCCAAAAAACGTAAAAAAGTAAAAAAAAAAAAAAAATCTGAATTATTTTCACTCATAATTTGAATTTGGCGCGCGGTGCCAAACAGCTGTGTTGAAGCGTGCTTCTCGCTCCCCAGGCTCCCCTTCCCCTCCCCAGTTCCCATTCAACTACCATCGTAAGCGATCATCGGGATGGCTGCCGCTCATGCTCATTTTTGTTTAAACAATTATAATTCACAGTGCTATAGATTAAGTGCAGCACAACACTGGATTACTGTACCTGCTTCAAGAGCATTTTCACCACTGTCAGAGCCTTAGAGGTGCGGTAATCTTCATACCAACCACCACGGACGTGTTGCAAGTACTCTGTCAACTGCTGAATATTTTCCACACTGACCTCTAAATCCTTATTCTCTGGTTCCATTTCATTTATTTCATGCTTTGTGTCCCTTATTTGTGTGCAGAGTGTCTTCAAAAGGTGATTTTCATAGTGATTTTCATGTCTGTTAGCGAGTTTCAGTAGGCTGTCAACTGCTAAATATTTTCCATACTCACCTCTCACTCTCTACATTGTTGAATGTAGAGAGTGAGAGAGGTGCGAGTATAAGTGGTTGGGGAATGGATGGGAGAAGAAGAGATGAGAGGAGGGAGGAAGAGATCAGTAGGGCGGAAGTAGTGGAAGCGATGAAGAAGATTAAGTTGGGAAAGGCCCCAGAAATTGATGGAGTGTGTGGTGAAATGCTTAGGTATGGGGGTGAGATTGTTGTGGAGTGGATATGGAAGTTGTGTAGATTGGCTTGGGAAGAGGGAAGGGTTCCAGAGGACTGGAAATCAGGTATAATTGTTCCTTTATACAAAGGAAAAGGGGAGAGGGAAGTATGTGGTAACCATAGGGGTATTTGCCTACTTAGTGTGACTGGTAAAATATACGGTAGAATACTCATTGATAGGGTTAGGCATATGACAGAGGAGCTAGTTGGAGAAGAACAAGGGGGATTTAGGAAGGGAAAAGGATGTGTAGATCAGATATTTGTTCTAAGATGTTTAGTGGAGAAGTATCTAGAGAAGGGAAGGAAAGTGTATGTTGCCTTCATGGACTTGGAGAAAGCTTATGACAGAATAGATAGGCAAGGTATGTGGAAGGTATTAAGAATATATGGAGTGGAGGGGAAATTGTTGAGTGCTGTGAAGAGTATGTACGAGGGAGCTCGGGCTACGGTGCGAGTGGATGGTGAGCTGAGTGAGTTCTTTGATCTCAATGTGGGACTGAAACAGGGTTGTGTGATGTCTCCATGGCTGTTTAATATATACATGGATGGGGTTGTAAAGGAGGTGCAGGGTAGGGCAGTGGATGTGGGGGTGGCTCTAATGAATGAGGGTGAGATTTGGAAGCTTCCGGTGTTTCTGTTTGTTGATGATACAGTACTGTTGAGTGAAGATGAATGGGAGTTGCAAGGTTTGGTGAATGTATTTGGGACAGTGTGTAGGAGGAGGAGTCTGAAAGTTAATGTAAACAAAAGTAAAGTTATGGTGTTTGAGAGGAATGAAGTCACAGAGTGTGCAGTGAGGTTGGATAGTGAGGATATGGAGAATGTGAGTGCATTCAAGTACTTGGGTAGTGTGATGAGTAAGGATGGAACTTTGGGGGATGAAGTGCGTGAAAGGGTACAGCAGGGAAGGAAGGTTGTTGGTACACTGGAAGCAGTGATGAGAAATAGGGAGGTGAGTATGGAAGTTAAGAAGTCACTGCATGATAGTATTGTGATCCCTACCCTGACGTATGGAAGCGAGGCATGGACCTTGCAAGAGTGGAACAAGTCAAGAGTGAGAGCAGTGGAAATGAGTTACTTGAAAGGAGCATGTGGAGTGACATGGAGGGACAGGTTGACGAATGAAGAAGTGAAGGAACGCTGTGGGGTGGATGTGGATGTGGATGTGGTTGAGAAGATTAGGAGAAATACACTGAGGTGGTTTGGACATGTGAAGAGAATGGAGAATGAAAGACTGACTATGAGGGTGTATGTAGGTGAGGTGGAGGGAGGGAGAGGTAGACCGAGGATGAGGTGGAGGGATGGAGTTGAGAGGTATATGAGGGAGGGGGGGGTGAGTTGGGGGGAGGGTAGTCAAATGGTGGGTGACAAAGCGACTTGGAGGCGTTTTGTCTGCGGCCACCCTTTACGGGATTAGGGCGTCGGGCTATAGATAGATAGATAGATAGACCTCTAAATCCTCATTTTCTGGTTCCATTTCATTTATTTCATGCTTTGTGTCCCTTCCTTAAGTGAACAAGGTCTTAAATAGGTGCTATGCATGTACGGTAGGGAGGTATGTAGGTGGTTTTCTGAGTTAGGCTGGGTTAGGGTCCATAAGTACCTGTCTAGAAGCCTCAGGCCCAATAACTGGATGGACCCAATTTCCGGACATGCCTTTGGCTGTATTACATCGGATATTGGGGAGATTACTGTATATATATATATTTTTTTTAAATAACAGAACAGAGGGAGGAAAAACAATAAAGAAAAAATAATCCATACACCAAATTGCTGGTGTCCTCCACTTATAAAATATCTGTAACAGTTGGACTTGAACTGCTGTAGGTTGAAGTCTGGAGGGAAACAACTCCAGGGAAACTAGTTCCAGAGAGATGCAGGTTGGAGAATGAAAGAATTCTGATAGGCAGAAGTTCTGCAATATGGCTGAGTGACATTCCAGTCTGAGCACTACAGACACCCATGTAGCACAAGGGAAGGCATGGAAAGGTGGCACAATGGACACAACTTCGTCCGAGCATCTGCCATAAAAATATCCATAAAATAATGCAAGGGAGGTAACATTCCTTCTTACTTGTAAGAGAGGTAGTTTATTTATAATAGCAGGGTTATTAATAATTCCAATGACTTTGTTCTCAATTTTGTCTACTTGTTTTAATGCAACCACTCCACATCCATTCCACAGGGGTGAGCAATATTCAAGCTGAGAGCACACATGACTCTTATAAATTGTAGCCAACTGCTTGTCAGTGAAGAAGTTACGGACTCTGTCCAATAATCCAAGTTTCTTTTAGGCAGATTTAGCAAGTGATCCGACATGACGGGTCCAGCTGAGGGCACTGTTAAGTGAGACAATGAAAATTTAAATACTTTTGGAGATGGGAATATTTGTAGCACTGAAGGTAATATACGAATCTGGCAATATCTGTCTATTAGTAAATTGTATATATTTGGTTTTACTAGCATTAAAAGTTGTCTTGTCCCCATTCACTGATCGTAGATAAGTCTTGATTTATGGAGATGGCTGTACTGAGTTGAGAGTTAGAGATATCAGACTTTGTAAATGGATGTCTGATTGTGAATGAACTATGAAGTGCTGAGTCATCTGCATATGAATGGATGGGATTGTGGGTGACAGATAGAGATCATTAACATGAACCAGGAACAAGGTTGGCACCAGAGCTGATCCCTATGGCACGCCGGCATTGACTGAGTGGAAATTGGAATATACATCATCTACTTTTACTCTCATTTTTGTCACTGAGATATGAGGAAAGTAGTGGAACAAAAGACATTAGTCCATAGCAAGGGAGTTTGAACAGCACAGAATGGCACCACACTGTTAAAAGCTTTAGAGATATCAAGGGCTACTGCATGAGCTCCTCCACCCAGGTCAACTGACTGATGGATGGAATGAGTCAGGAAATTGAGCATGTCAATGGTGGATCTTTCTTGGTGAAAACCATACCGTCTGTCACTAATTTAGTTGTTGGATTCAAGATGTTTAACTATGTGCTTATTAATTAAAGCTTCAAATACTTTGCCAAGATGTGACAGCTACTGATCTGTAATCAGAAGGGTCAGAGGAACCTCTCCCTGGAATTGGGTGGATATTGGCTACCCTCCATGAATCAGGGAATGAAGAAGTACGCATGCAGTCCGAACAGCCTAGCCAGAACAGAGGCAAGTTCTGGGGAACACTTTTTCAATACAACTGGAGCAACTCCATCTGGACCTAAAGCTTTGTTGATAGGCAAACCTTCCAGGATGGATTTTACGTATCTTGTCTGGATTTCAAGAGGAACAATTTCGGGAGAGTCAAGCTCCAGTACTGGGATGTTCTGGCTGACTTCGTCTATGGCAGAATCTCTGGCAAATGCACTGGTAAAAATATCTGCTTTCCCATGCAGGTAATTTGAAATGTTGCTATCTGAAGACTTTCGTGGGGGAATGGATGATGACTTGCCAAAGTCATTACTGAAAGAATTGAGAGTTGACCAGAATTTTACATTGTCATTAGGGCTGTTAAGTAGTTCTGATGCTTGATTTTGAAGAAAGTTTGATTTAGCAAGACTCATCACAGCTTTTGCATGGTCTCCAGCGATTTTAAATTGAGAGAGTGATTCAGATGTTTTATGTTTTAAGTAAGAGTTATATGCCAACGACTCCCGGGTCGCTGCTCAGACACAGCTGCTATATATATATATATATATATATATATATATATATATATATATATAATAAATATATAAATATACAAATATGTATATATATGAGGGGAGTTCAAAAAATTTTGGCAACATGGTAATAAAAGCAAAATTAATAGAGATACACATTTATTGAAGCTCATACTCCTTCAACATACTCTCCTCTAAGGTTTACACACTTCTGGAGCCATGGCATCCACTTAACAAAGCACTCCGAGTACTAAGAAACAGGTATACTCTTCAGCTCTGAATTTATCCTCCAGGCGAGGTCCTGTTCCCTTCGAAGAGGATCCCAGCAAATTTTTCTGACAACTTAGAGAATAGCCAGAAGTCACACTGTGTCAGGTCAGGACGGCACCGTGTAAATTTTGGCTTTTCCCAAAATTGTCAGAAAAACTTGCCGGGATCCTCTTCGAAGGGAACAGGACCTTGCCAAAAGGATAAATTCAGAACTGAAGAGTATACCAGTTTCTGAGTACTCGGAGTGCTTTGTTAAGTGGATACCATGGCTCCAGAAGTGTGTAGACCTTAGAGGAGAGTATGCTGAAGGACTATGAACTTCAATAAAGGTGTATCTCTATTAATTTTGCTTTTATTACCCTGTTGCTAAACTTCCTCAACGCCCCTCGTATATATGTATATATACATAAAGGCGACTAATAGGGTTGGCGGAGGGTTAGTGCCCCTCCCCAGAAAACAACTAACTAAAAAAACAAACAATAAGCCTCGGACAAGGACTGACCAAACGATGACGACCAAGGACCGGACAAAGGACATGGTAATTGGAACTTGGAATGTAAGGGGAGCGAATGATGAGGTGAAAGAGAGAGAGATTGTCCAGGTGCTTAAGGGTGCGAAAGTGGATGTATGTGGAATAAATGAAACAAAATGGAGAGGAGAAAGTGTGAGAGAATGAGAGTATGGATCGGGTATATGCCCAGGAGTAGGTGAGAATAAGAGGGCAAAGGAAGGAGTATGTATAGTTGTGAGTAAAAGATGGAAGAGGAGCATAAGACAGTATGGACCAGTTGGGTCAAGGACTGTGTGGGTAAAGTTGAAAGTTGGAATACAAATGTGGGCGATTGTGTGTGTGTATGCACCAACGCAAGATCGTGCTAGAAGAGTGAGAGAAGAGTTCTGGACAAATGTAGAAGTGTGCATGGAAAAGTTTGGAAGGAATGAGAGAGTGTTTTTGATTGGTAATATGAATGGTAAAGTTGGGAAGGTGAAGGTGGATGGAATAGTTGTGAGTCGGGTGTGCCTGCTGAGATAGATAAGAATGGCAGTGCGTTAGTGGACATTTGTGTTGGGAGGGGGTTGGTGACAGCCAATACCCTCTTCAGGCATAAAATGATCCACAGGTATACATGGCGAGTGATGAGAAGGGTGGGTGGTGAACTGAATGAAAGGAAGGCAATGATTGATTATGTGTGTGTGGATGAAAGGATGCGAAGATCTGTAAAGGATGCAAGAGTGTATAGAGGTTGGGGGAGTGGACTTTCTGACCACTACTTGGTGGTGGCCAGAATTAGAATGCAAGTAATATGGAGGAATAGAAGAAGGGAAAGACGAGAGGGAGGAGTAGTTGCAAGGATAGTGGAAAGGTTACAAGAGGATGAGAAAAAGGCAGAGTATAAGAGAGAAGTGGAGGAACGATTGGGCAAATATGAATTGGAGCAGATGGGAGACATGGAAGGTGTGTGTAAGATATTTACAGAAGAAATATGTGCAGTATGTGATGTGGTGTGTGGAAGGAAGAGAAGACGGAGGGGGGTGCAAGGAACAGCGTGGTGGACTGAAGAATTGAAACAGGCTGTGGCACAAAAGAAGAAAGCATACAATGAATGGATGAGAAATAGGGGTGTGGAAGAAGTTGAGAAGCAGAAGAGAGAGTTATATGTGGAAAGAAAGAGAGAGGTGAAAAGATTAGTAAGAGAGAGTAAGAAGAGAGTGGATGAGGAATTTGGAAGGAATTTGAGTGTAAAGTGGAGGGACTGTAAGAAAATGTTCTGGAAAGAGGTGAAAAGAGTAAGACAGGGTGGAAGTGAAGTTAGCAGGGGAGTGAAAGATAAAAATGGTAGATTACTAGTGGAGAAGGGAGAAAAAGTGAGCAGATGGAGAGAACACTTTAAGGAATTGTTGGATGTAGAGGATGGAAGTAATGCGAGTATGGGTGGCTGGGGAATGGCTGGGAGAAGGAGGAAGGTGAAAAGACAGGAAGAAATCAGTAGGATAGAAGTTGTGGAAGCAATGAAGAAAGTTAAATTGGGGAAAGCCCCAGGAATTGATGGAGTGTGTGGTGAAATGCTGAAGCATGGGAGACAGATAGTAGTAGAATGGATGTGGAAGATGTGTAGATTGGCCTGGGAGGAAGGTAGAGTCCCAGAGGATTGGAAGTCAGGTATAATTATTTCCTTGTACAAAGGAAAAGGGGAAAAAGAAGTGTGTGGTAATCATAGGGGCATTTGTCTTCTTAGTATAATAGGAAAAGTGTATGGTAGGATACTTATAGACAGAGTTAGAGAAAGAACAGAGAAATTAGTTGGAGAAGAACAGGGAGGCTTTAGGAAGGGAAGAGCTTGTGTAGATCTGATATTCATTCTTAGATCTTTAGCGGAAAAGTTTCTAGAGAAGGGAAAGAAGTTGTATGCGGCTTTCATGGATTTGGAGAAAGCATATGACAGGGTGGATAGACAAGGATTGTGGAAAGTGTTAAGAATACATGGAGTAGATGGGAAGTTGTTGAATGCTGTGAAGAGTATGTACGATGGTGCGAAGGCTGCAGTGCGTGTGGATGGTGAACTAAGTGAATTTTTCTCTTTGAAAGTTGGTTTGAAACAGGGATGTGTCATGTCTCCATGGTTGTTCAATCTGTATATGGATGAGGTAATAAAAGAGGTACAAGGTAGGATAGTGGATGTTGGAGTGGCCCTGGTGAGAGAGGATAGTGTTTGGAAACTCCCTGTACTGTTGTTTGCAGATGATACTGTGTTGTTGAGTGAAGACGAAGGGGAGCTGTAAGGCTTGGTGGATGAGTTTGAGAGAGTGTGTAAGAAACGGAATCTAAAGGTGAATGTACGGAAGAGTAAAGTGATGGTCTTTGAGAGAGGTGAAGTTAGTGAATGTACAGCGAGGTTGGATGGTGAGGAATTGGAAAATGTGAGTACGTTTAAGTACTTGGGTAGTGTGATGAGTAAGGATGGAGGTTTGGAGGGTGAAGTGCTTGAAAGGGTACAGCAGGGAAGAAAGGTTGCTGGTTCTTTGAAAGCAGTGATAAGAAACAGGGAAGTGAGCATGGAAGTGAAAAAGTTACTACATGACAGTATTGTGATACCAACTCTAACGTACGGAAGTGAAGCTTGGACGTTGTTGGAAGGACACAAGAGTGAGAGCAGTGGAAATGAGTTATTTAAGAGGAGCCTGTGGAGTCACGTGGAGAGACAGGCTGACGAATGAGGATATAAAGGAGCGTTGTGGTGTTGATGTGGATGTGATAGGAAGTGTTGTGAGGAACACACTGAGGTGGTTTGGCCATGTGGAGAGGATGGAGGGTGAAAGACTGATGAAGAGAGTGTATGTGAGTGAGGCGGAGGGGGGAAGAGGGAAGGGGAGGCCGAGGATGAGATGGAGGGATGGGGTGGAGAGGTATATGAGAGAGGGGGGTGTGAGTTGGGAGCAGGGCAGTGAAATGGCGGGGGACAGGGCAACTTCGAGGCGACTTGTTTGTGGCCACCCTAAACGGGATTGAGGCGTCTGGCAATAGATAGATAGATAGATATATATATATATATATATATATATATATATATATATATATATATATATATACTGTATATATATATATATATTAAGCAACGTTAGGTCTGGTTAGTACTTGGATGGGTGACCACCTGGGAACGCCAGATGCTGTTGGCATAACGTTCTTCCTACGTTTCAAGTGGGGTTGGTGGAGGATTAGTGCCCCTCCCTGTAAAACAATTAACTCTAAGCCCTTGGCCACCCTGTTTGGGATACATGGTGTCTGGCAATGATGAATATATATATATATATATATATATATATATATATATATATATATATATATTTATATGCAGCCTTCATGGATTTGCAGAAATCATATGACAGGATGGATAGACAAGGACTGTGGAAAGTATTAAGAATATATGGAGTAGATGGGAAGTTGCCGAATGCTGTGAAGAGTATGTATGAGGGTGCTAAGGCTGCAGTGCATGTGGATAGTGAACTGAGTGAGTTTTTCTATTTGAAGGTTGGGATGAAACAGGGATGTGTCATGTCTCTATAGTTGTTCAATCTGTATATGGATGGGGTAATAAAAGAGATACAAGGTAGGGCGGTGGATGTTGAAGTGGCCCTAATGAGAGAGGGCAGTGGTTGGAAACTCCCTGTACTGCTGTTTCCAGATGATACTGTGTTGTCAGATGATACTGTGTTGTCAAGTGAAGATGAAGGGGAGCTGCAAGGCTTGGTGGATGAGTTTGGGAGAGTGTGTAAGAAACGGGATCTAAAGATGAGTGTTGGGAAGAGTAAAGTTATGGTCTTTGAGAGAGGTGACGTCAGTGAATATACAATGAGGTTGGATGATGAGGAAATGCAAAATGTAAGATGTTTAAGTACTTGGGTAGTGTGATGAGTAAGGATGGAAGTTTGGAGGGTAAAGTGTTTGAAAGGGTACAACAAGGAAGAAAGGTTGCTGGTTCCTTAAAGGCAGTGATAAGAAACAGGGAAGTGAGCATGGAAGTGAAAAAGTTATTACATGACAGTATTGTGATACCAAATCTAACGTATGGAAGTGAAGCTCAGACAGGAGGGACACAAGTCAAGAGTGGGAGCAGTGGAAATGAGTTATTTAAGAGGAGCCTGTGGAGTCACATGGAGAGAAAGACTGACAAATGAGGATGTGAAGGAGTGTTGTGGTGTGGATGTGGATGTGATAGGAAGTGTCAGGAGAAACACACTGTGATGGTTTGGCCATGTGGAGAGGATGGAGAGTGAGAAACCACTGAGGAGAGTGTATGTGAGTGAGGTGGAGAGAAGGAGACGGACAGGGAGGCCGAGGATGTGATGGAGGGATGGAGTGGAGAGGTATATCAGAGAGGGGGGTGTGAATTGGGAGCAGGGCAGTGAAATGGCAGGGGAGAGGGTGACGCAGAGGCGATTTTTTTGTGGCCACACCGTATAAGGGATTAAGGCATCTGGCAAGATATATACAGTAAATATATATATACATATAAACAGAATTCAAGTTGGAGAGTTGAGAGCATTTAGTATGGATGAAATTATTTTTAGCAGAGCGAAGAACAGACTTAGCACGATTTTGGGCAGAAACATAAAAAGATGTGATTCAGAGTTGGCTCTGGTACCTTTAATAGGCCCTCTCCTTGTTGCGGACAGCATTAGAACAAGCATGATTAAACCAAGGCTTTCTTGCATTAGTCAAAGGATATGAGAAAGGAATGTATGCTTCCATGCCCGAGAAAATAACGTCTGCAAAGTGCAAGGCACAACCAGATGGCTCCCGGCCATGGATGCAATAATTATTCCAGGGAAAATCAAAGAAGTACTGCCTGAGGGCCTCCCAATCTGCAGGTCCAAAGTGCCACAGTCGACATTTCTTTGGAGCGTCCACTGGCCGTACCAGAGCGACAGGTTAAGGTAATAAGGTTGTGATTGGAGGAGCCAAATGGAGAGAAAAGATTAACAGTGTAAGCAGAAGGATTAGTTGTAAGGAAGAGGTAAAGTATGCTGGAGCTCTCTCCAAGGAGGTCAGGGGTACGGGTAGAGCGCTGTGCAAGCTGCTCTATGTCATTAAGGATAGAAAAGAAGTAGGCTTGTTCACCAGGTGGATCAGTGAAAGGAGAGGAGAGCCAAAGGTGGTGGTGAACATTGAAATCTCAAAGAATGGAGAAATGGATAGAATGTGTTCCATAGTAAAAATAAGACAGTCAAAGAATTTTTCACAGTCAGTAGAGTTAGGGGATAAGTAAACAGCACAGACATATTTAGTCAGAGCATGACAGGACAGCCAAAGCCATAGAGTAGAGAATTCAGAAGATTAAGTTCAGGAACACGAGAGCAAGACAAGTCATTGCATACATATACACAACAGCCACCTATGGCTTGGAAATGAGTACAGAGAAAGGAGGATACAGAAAAGGGTTTGCCGTCAGTTGCCTCAAACAGCTGAGTCTCAGTTAAGAAGAGGTGAGGTTTAGAGGAGGAGAGGTGGTGTTCAACAGAAAGAAAGTTAGAGGAAAGGCCGCAAATGATACAGAAATGAGGGAGAAGTGAGCCAGACAGTGGTTCCAGGCATCTCGTTGAGTTGTCACCGGGAGAGGAGTGGATGGTGGGGGCCATTATGGTCCTCCCCCGGGGACTCTGAGGCATGGTTAACGTGCACCATTTTCCATTTTTAATTTTGAAAAG
This sequence comes from Coenobita brevimanus, assembly GCF_032717465.1. NCBI lineage: Eukaryota > Metazoa > Arthropoda > Malacostraca > Decapoda > Coenobitidae > Coenobita > Coenobita brevimanus. The sequence continues at coordinate 4,366,697 of NC_136982.1, read as the reverse complement.
AAAGTGTAGTGTGTACTGTGCATGTAGACTGGTGTTGACAGTTAGAGAAACTTGTACTGGAGAGCATGCTGGCCTACTCTCTCGTTTCGTTTTGTTTTGTTTTTAAAGGCTCCAACATGTTTGCATGTGTAGCCCTTGGTCACCTAATGACGGCTTTCCACGCTGCACGATCCATTGGAGCCTCCCTGTTTAGTTCCTTAATCCTGAGGTCACACTAATGTCTGACTTAGCTCGTATCTCTGACTGGGGTAAAAATAATCTGGTTGTTTTTAATGCATCAAAGACTCAGTTTTTGCACCTATCAACCCGACAAAATCTTCCACAGGTATACCCACTTATGTTTAATAATACTCAACTTAATCCTGCATCATCCTTGAACATGCTTGGGGTTTCATTTGCTTGGGACTTGTCTTGGAAAGATCATATTACATCTCTCGTAAAATCTGCTTCCAAGCGATTGGGTGTGCTAAGCCGACTCCGTTCGTTGCCCCTGCACAATTGTTGACTCTATACAGGGGTTTTATCTGCCCCTGTGTGGAGTACATCTCTCATGTGTGGGAAGGCTCCCCACATACAGCTCTTCTCAATAGGGTGAAGTCAAAGGCTTTTCGTCTCATTAACTCTCCCCCTCTTACTGACTCCCTTCAACCTTTGTCTCTTCGCCGCAGTGTTGCATCTTTATCTCTTTTCTATCGCTACTTCAATGGTCACTGTTCCTCTGAACGGTCTACATGCATTCCTCCACTTCTACGACGGGCGCGTAGCAGCCGTCTAGCAGCAAACTCTCACCCCTTTTCTGTCCAACTCTTTAATCCAAGAGTTAACTGTTACTCCCAGTCCTTCATTTATGCAACAGGTCAACTCTGGAACTGTCTCCCTCTGTCTGTATTTCCTGCTTTCTATGATCTCCAGTCTTTCAAACGCAGTGTGTCCAGGCATCTCGAAATGAATGGATCTTGAATTTGGCTCTCTCTTGTATTTTGTTTTTCTCTTGGAAGGAACAGTTTCGCGGGCTCATGGCCTTTGGTTTCTTCTTCCTCACATTTAAAAAAAAAAAAAAAAAAAAAAAAAAAAAAAAAAAAACTTAATGATCTCGTCCCATATCTTTCTCGGTCTACCCCTCATAACCCCACCCCCAATATTAACATTTCTCACCTTCCTCACCCATTATCATCCCCCATTCTCTCCACATGTCCAAACCATCTCAATCTACCTCTCCTCATCACAACACCAATACACTCCAGTCCCATCCTATCTCTCAACTCTTCCATCGTAAACCCAGCCCCCCCGGACCTTGCACGCAGGGACTCACTACACATCCACCTAACCACTGTCATTTCTGTATGTCTGAGCCCATGAATATCCTCCTTCTTTACTGCCCAGGTCTCACTACCATACAGCATTACGCTCCTAACACATGCTGCACACAAAGACCTCTGTGTTACTGATATATATATATATATATATATATATATATATATACAGTATATATATATATATATATACAGTATATATATATATATATATATAAACATATAATATATATATATATATATATATATATATATATATATATACAGTAATCAACAAGCAGGCTCATCTTCCGATATGTAATGGTTCATTATAATATGGCAAACATCATCATATGCTATATGTCATATTCAAACAATTTCCACATGCCCAACAAATCAACAAACATGCATCTAACATGGCCCAAGTTTATAATCTATTTTAACCAGGAAAGCTGGCTGTACATGCACCATTCTTTTTTTTTCTTTTTTTTTTTTTTTTGCATCTGATGAGGAATGTAGTCATCACTATGTTCTTTTCTGTTATGATTATGATCTGAATACCAGAAATGGATCCATTGTGCATTTTCAATTTGTTCAAGTGACTTCACAAACAAAATCTGTACCTACAGTTAAGATACTAACAGTGCAATGTTAATCCCTTTCTGCCCAGTATCCTTGATATAGGACGGAACTGGGCATTTTCAAAAGTTAATACAGAAGGAAACCTCAGGGTAGGGACCTATGAGCTTCGCGACTATGAGCCAACAGGCGGAGGGCAGTACGCTTAGTACCCATCCAGCAAAATCCCTCATGCAGGAGCTCTGAGAGCAAATGGGTTAAACACTGACAAATCTATGAGTTTCTTTAACCCATTTCTGCACAGTGTCCTCAATACAAGACGGAACTGCGCATTTTCAAAAGTTATGAACGGAACCCCGGGGTAGGCACCTATGAGCTTCGCGACTATGAGCCGACAGGCAGAGGGCAGTATGCTTAGTACCCACCCGGCAAAATCCCTCGTACAGGAGCTCTGGGAGCTAATAGGTTAAAGTAAGCTGACATGGAGTATACGGTATCTGTGCATTCCTTGTCCAGTTAAGCATTAACCTTATGAGAACAACAAATCTATCTCCATCTGAACAAAGTCATCTGGCAGTAGTCAGGAAAGAAACATCATTAAGTCAGTCACAATCAAAACTGTACGATGAAAAAGAAAAGTAATATTGCAAAAATGTCTGAAGATCAAACAGATATCGCAAATCATCAGAAGAATCTTGTCACATTTACTTACTGGAGGTTTGCCAGCCTGAATACCTTAAATCTCACATTTATTGATAGTGCAATAAAAGTCTGAAGAGGCACCAAGGATTTCAAAAGCATACCTTTACTACTGTATACTACTGTATTTATGTTATGATAGTGTGGTGCACAATGTGAGTGCAATGTGGTGAGGGGGGGGATTGCATGTCAGTGTGGGAATAGTGGGATTTTTGTGTTGGTACTAGATCAGGAAAGGGTGATGGCAACATCATGGGTCGGCAGGAATCAAGTGCCTCTTTCGGTGGGGTAGTTTCTGAGCGGTGGATGTCTTGCGACAGTTCTTGGAGGACGCTGTTTGGCTGGAGGTCTTGGATGACTATAGTGGCTATGTGTTTTATGCATGTGTAAGTGTTGTGTTGGGTGGAGGAAAAGGAATGTTACCGTGGCATTCTGAGTTATGCAGGGCTGTTGTTCATTGAACTGTTCTTGTTTCTTGGATGATCATTTACATGGGCTGGATGATATTTCAGCTAATGTCAAGGAATGTGTGCCTCTCATATTCATATGATCCTTGGCTGGGAGTATTTTTGTATCTTGATGCAAATGGTCTGTATCTGTGATCTTCCTAAAATCTATAATAATTCATCAGGATTTGTTTTGATTTTTTAAGCTCTGCCATGATCAGAGCAGTTAAAGTGTGGGGGTCACATAATTCAATGTTGTCTTATGAGTTGTCTGAAAAATATTTTCAGAGTTTCCTTTTGCTGTTTGAAGGTTCCTGTGTGTTTTATCAGGTCATCAAGTTTATGACATGCCTTTGCACTTATGTTGCTTATACTGAGAAAAAATCATGTGAGTATCAATTCCAGTTACTAGAATTAGAGGGTGTGTTTCTAGTGGGAGTGACTCATATGGTGAACGTAAGAGATCTGAGGGTGTGTCTGGGATCTGTGTTTGCCTGGAGTGAAAAGGATGATAAATGTAATGGAAAGTAATTCTTCTGTTTTGTCTGTGTTCTAGTGCTTATAGGTGCTGGTGGAGTTGGCCTGTGGCTTGTTGAGGTTTGGAGTGTTGTGAGGTTACTGTCAAGCGTTCAGCACAGGACATTATGTCTATTGTTACTGAAGGATAGGGAGTTGGTACATCATGCAGGAAAAGGTCAAAAAGTTAGGGTGAAAAACCTGGGGTCTGGTGGAAACCACTGGAAAGTATTTTTGAACTGGAATTTTGGCTCTGACAGAGTACCTGAGCCTGTCTGCTGAAAGGAAGATGGCTAGCCTTTTCTTGCTGTTCTCCCTCATGTTTGTGGGTGAGATATTGCTAATCAGATTAGGTTTTAGTACTGTACTGAAAGCTTTGTTTATGTCTACTGCTGCTAGTGTGATTCTAAACGAGGGTTATTTCCTGTTGAATGCATGTAACATAAAGGTGTGTGGTGCTTAAGTGCCTGGGTTCGAATCCATGATGGGAGCTGCACAGATAGATGTCAGGGGTGATGTCTTTAGGATCAGCCTTTCCATGATATTGAATGGTGTAGAAAGCAGTGATTATAATCTATATGACAAAAGACTACCAACTGGTTTACCTGGCATTTGTACAGTAATCTCTCGATTATCCATCATCGCAATATCCAGTCCAACACAATATCCGGCACTTTTTGCGGTATTATTGTATAATTACTCCCATACGGCACCGGGCACACTTTCTTCCATTATCTTACTTTGAATATGATATTTAGCAACGCAGAGTGTGTCCTACCCGTCGCAAATTTCATTTTACTAGTTTAATTAACCACTAACTAATGTACCTGACAGAGGCGGGCGGACATGTTGACGGAGTGGAGGCTAGGATATTGTGTGTGTTCGTGCGTGCGTTTGCAAGGGTAGGGTGTGTGTTAGTACGTGCGTTACCGCTGCGTGGGTGGAACTGTGCATGTAAGTCGGCTTCAACCAATCACATTCAATAGACAATAGCCAATCAAGTGCATCCTTTTCATTTCCCCTCGAATTTCAAATTTTGAAACTTCGTCAGTCCCCTGAACTAAGTCATTGCGCTATGGCGGTCTGTAATTGGTGCGAGTTAAATTACATGAAAGCTTTCGCTACGTTTTATGAAAACGAAGATAGTGCCATATCGTTTTTGAAAGACCATGGAGTAATTAGATCTACAGTTCCAAAGTGCCCAGAACATAATACAGACTTAGTTTTTAGAGAAAAAGAAGATCTGGCGGTGCAGGCATACTTTTTATTTGAATAAGACCAAGAAAAGACGCAAGAAACGGACGACTCTCGTCCTGGACCATCGTATCTCTAGGTAAGCATTCCCCTAGGATAGGTTGGGTTAGGTTAGGTTAATGTCAGGGGGGTCTGGGGGGCGAAGCCCCCCAGTTAGGAAACACAGCCAGGCTGGGGGGTCTGGGGGGCGGAGCCCCCCAGTTAGGACACACGAGGTCGATAAGAAGCTTAATATTATATTTTTCTGTGGTTTTTGATGCGATTTGAGTTGTTTTTTACTTCATTTTTTTGGGAAAATGCTTGATTTCACCAACTTGTCCAATCAAAGTTCATGATTGGAAAAGAGGGAGAAATGAGGCATTTCCGATGAAAATGAAGGTCAGAAACATTCGATATCGCATCAAAAACTGCCAGAAAAATATATTGCACTACCTAGGGGGTGTATTGTCCACTTGTAAAAATTTACCGGTTTAAGTATGGTTAGGTTAGGTTTATTTCAGCAAGGTTAGGCTTTAGCATGGAATTTTCATTTTCCTAGTATTTTCAGTGTAATTCATTTGAATTTGACCTTCATTTCTGTCGGAAATCACTCGTTTTTGCGTAATCCAACCTGCCAGAACCTCCTGTTCAACAGTGAAACATTGGGGGTGGGGGGGGGTGTAACTCAAAAACGAGTGATTTCCGACAGAAATGAAGGTCAAATTAAAATGAATTACACTGAAAATACTAGGAAAATGAAAATTCCATGCAAAAATGGCGTGCGGGAGTAAAAGTAAAAATTTACCCTTTTTGCTATGCTCTATTAAAATATCTGGCAAAATTAAGCAATATCTGGCTCAGGAACAGGAAGCAATCAGTGGTACTATGCATGATCTGGCATTGAGGTGTATCATCCAGCTTGGCATAGGACCCAATCGCCACGTGGGCTCACCCCACAACACACCACGCAATCACAATGCATTAAGGAAGCGGCCCAGCCGACACCCCAAGCCTACTGTTGCTCTCTCATCCTTTCCTGTGGACATTGTACAGTAAGGAAGTATCTGTGCGTTTTGCATTTGAGACCCAGGCGGTGGATAACCCCTAGTGCTGTGAATTAGTCTGTGGCCTCATTTGCCTTGCTTGTTGCTGCAGTGCTGTGAATAACCCTGCCATTTGCCACTAGACCATAGGGGACTAAGTGCACTGTACTGCATGGCGTACTACACTACCCTCCACTGATGCCAACACTAAGTGAGTACAGTATGATTATGATTATATTATGTACTGCATTACTATATGTATGGTATCAATACTGTATTGTATTTTATGCTTAATTTTAACCTTTTACTCATGGGTAATATTGTAGTAACGTCTTCAGGATACAGGGTCAAGATGGAAGGCTTAGGGTAGTGACACATTATCAGGCTTGACGCCAAATGGATTGCACACTGGGGGTACCTGCGCAATATACGGTGTTCTGCAATACCTAGTGTGGTGGTTGGTTGAATTATGCCAGATAACTGAATGATTACTATGTAAGTATGACGACTGCTTTCTTCCAGATATCAGGGATCTGCTTGCAAAGCTGGGAGGAAAAAAAAATCAGTGAGGACGTTTACCAATAGTTATGGGGCCAAGGCATTTAAAGTGGACATTGAGGTTTGGTCTGTTACTACTGCTTTTGAGTTTCTATGTTTCTGATCATTTACTCAATTAGTAAAGTTGAAGAGATGTTTACCAGTATGTTTCCTCTTTTTTTTTTTTTTTTTTTTTTTTTTTTTTTGTCCATCACTATCCATCGTCAAATCCAGTGTTGCCCCATGAGAACCACAGGAGCCCAGAGCTAGACAAGTTGGTTTTGACACCTCCCTCACATAGGCACTTTTTCCCAACCTTTGTCTCAACCTTACCCCTGCATTTTACAGTGACAAAATACAAACACATATATAGATATTTTTTTTTACAAGAAAATAATCATTATAATCATTAGTTGCCTGCAGGATTTCATCAAAGTACTTTAATATCATTCTCACGGTTGATTCACCAACACAAAACTAGCTACCAATGGCAGAGTTACCTTTACCTCCTTTCTTCATCTCTATAATCTTCAACTTGGTCTCCAAACTTATCGTTTTGTCCTTCTCAATCGGTGGAGCCATGATGATACAGGTGCAGGGTGAAACTCTTCCTATGTTGCTATGCACACCTTGCCTTGGAAATGTGAGGGTCAGAACACATGTGAAATGCTGGAGTATATACAAAGGCAGACTCTGATGTGGCAGACAAGACGATGTAACTCCTCCATGTGGCAAAGTTGTGCAGAAACGCTCATTTTTCACTCACATTTTAAAATAAGTATTTTGGGGGCATACCTAGCAAAACAGGAATTTGCAAAGCTTGAGTTTGAAAAATTAGAGGACCTACTGTTTTTAATGTGACCTGGAAACTAAGTGAAGAGGCAGGGATGGATAATACAGTAATCCCTCTACTTTCCGGATGCCCACTTTCCGGACATCCCCACTTACCGGACATAATCGTCCCAGGATCCAATATTCCCCCCCCCCCCCCCAAAAAAAAAAAATCCCGACCGTAATTTGAACTTGACGCACGCAGCGCGGGACAGCTTTGTTGTGGTGCGTCATTCCTCCGACGTCCGCTAGAGCGCCCCTGCATCCTCCCCGCTTTCCACCTGTCTCTTGTCATGAGTGAACGCTCGTCGTTATGGCTCCCCACGTGCTCGCTTTTGTGGTGGTGCCTTACCTGCTGCAGGCACTCCTGCTGCTCTCGTGCCTCTCCTTCGTGTGTGTGATGATGGCCCCGCCGCCTGACAAGAGGAAGAGAGTGGTATTGACTCTGGAGAAGAAGCGGGAGATACTGGAGAAAGTAGATGCAGGATGATCTTCGTCACGCGTCCTCCGTGAGTTCAACCTGGCCCGATCTCCTTTGTCTGATATTAAGAGATCCCGAGACAAACTCATGCAGTACACGGCTGACTTCTCGTCGAAAAGAAAAGCAACGTGGAGAGGAAGATGATGTTTACTCCCAGGTTTGCTGAAGTCGACCGCTCCACGTTGATTTGGTAACGACAGTAATGTGATGCTGGTGTGATGGTACGTGGTACAGAGCTGAAGGCTGCTGCTGAGAAGTTCGCAAGGCTTCACGACGCCCTAGACTTCAAGGCATCCGAGAGTTGGCTCTTCGCGTTCAAGTTACAACATGGCCTTACCAATCATAAGTCTCATGGCGAAGCTTTGGATGGTAACCAAGATAGAGTAGAGAAGTTTCAGCACAAGGTGAAGGGCTTGATCGACAGGGAGGGCCTCACTCTTGGTCAAGTCTACAATGCTGACGAAACTGGTTTATTCTATCGCTCTTTGCCTACGAACACTCTAGGCGAGGAGACAGAGAAGCGTGTACCTGGCCGCAAGCTCTCCAAGCAACGGCTATCTGCTTTGTGTTGTGCCAATGCTAACGGCATGCACCGGCTTAAGCCCGTTATTGTTGGCTGTGCAAAGCAGCCTCGGTGTCTTCGTGGGGTGATGGATGTCCTTCCTGTCATCTGGTACCATTCCTTGAAGGCATGGTTCAACATCTTCAAAGACTGGTTCTACTGCCATTTCGTCAAGGAGGTCATACATTACCAGACGGAGAAAGTGAGAATCCCACATGACCAGGTAAAGGCTCTCCTTCTCCTCAACAATGCACCTGCCCACCCGTGCGACAAGGACTTGGTGGCTGAGAATGGCCGCATTAGGTGCATGTTTCTGTCACCTAATACTACTGCTCTCATCCAACCAATGGACCAAGGAGTGATCATGGCAACGAAGCGCCTATACCGACGGAAGTTCCTGGATGAGGTGATGGTTGTTCTCGAGGACGAGGACAAGCGCAGGGAGGGACGGGACACGCGAGGCCAGCGGACTTTGGAAAACATTCGCCGCTACAACATCAAGTCTGCCATTTACAACTGGGCCAGTGCATGGAAGGAAATCCCTGTCAAGACTCTAGAAAATGGTTGGTCTTGTCTGCTTCTCGGAACAGATGTGGAGCACGATTTCCTAGGTTTCGACTTCCATGCATGTCTAAGTGCGCATGGCGATGATGTTGATGCAGACGAAGTGCGTGAGTGGTTGGATGACAACGAGGGCGATCCTGGGTATCAGACCCTGTCTGATATTGAGATCGCATCTTCAGTTGCAGGTGTCAGTACTCAGCTTGAAGAGTCCGATGAGGACGGCGATGATGATGCGGACTCCTCTCAGCACGACACAACTCCAGCCATCCCCAAGCTAAGCGCACTCCGGGAACACCTAGAGTTCGTTCTGCACTACCTGGAGCACCTGGACTGCAACAGGGAAATGGGGCCCTTGGGACTTGTGGAGGAAGTTCGTGCTTTCAGGCAGCGCATCATAAATCATCAGAATCGTCGTTCCTTGCGTCAATCAATGATTGACAGCTTTTTGAGGCCCGTGACCCCAGCTGTGCCCAGCCCTAGCTCCACTCCGTTGCCTCCCCAAGACAGGCCCTCATGCTCTGAGCCACAGCCCAGCACATCAGTCACGGTGGAGTCACCGCTCGACGTAAGTTTGCGTCTATCTTATGAGTCGTCCGCAGTGGGTACGCCATAACCACGACCCAGCGACGCACCCCTAGGTCACCTTCCAGCGATACTCTCAGACTCTGACAATGATTAAATGGCAAGAGCTTCTCCACTAGACCACACGGGAATTTAGTGTTGTGCAGTGAAAGAAAAACAGTGCATATAGTATTGTTAAGAAATTAGAAATTTGAGTGAAAAGACAAAATTTTTGGACTAAATTTAACGTATATAAACTTGCGATTTGTTTTGAAATTGGTTTTATGAGTGGAAAGACTTAAAGTGCAGAGTGCAACAGTTATTAAGTTACAATGGAGCATAAGTAAGACAAGAGTGCGCAGTGTGAAGAGAATGGACTTCTGAGTGCGAATGACTAAGTGAAGTGCAAGACTTCATGAACAGTGTACTGCAAGTGCTTCAGGAAATCCTTCTTACTGTTAGAGTCTGAGAGGAGGCAGTTATTCATCGAGATGGCCATGGACTTGCTGTAAGTAGGCAGAATGTTTCATACTGTACTGTACTGTATTTTCCATACTGTACTTACCTCAAACACCTCACTCTTTTATGTCCCTTATTGGTGTGAATATGCAGTGTCTTAGGTGCAATGCATGTGCAGTAGGGAGGTGTTTTTCTGAGTTAGGCTAGGTCAGGGTCCATAACTACCAGTCCAGGAGCGAGGGACTTGTAAGTACCCAGAATGTTTAATATTGTATAGACCTACCTCAAAAACCTCATTTTATGGTTCTTTTGCATTTATGTCAGTCTTTTGTGTCCCTTATTGGTGTGATTTGGGTCTTAAATAGGTGCTATGTATGTTCAGAGGGAGTTGTATAGGTGTTTTTCTGCGTCAGGGTCCATAAGTACAAGTCCATGATGCTGGTGCCCACTATCCGGAGAGGACCACTTTCCGGACATGCCTTTGGCTCTATTACGTCGGATAGTGGAGGGATTACAGGTAACTCGCACGGAACACGATCTCACGGAACGCGCTCGCAATTATACACGGTAAGGGCTGGGATACATATAAGACAACGTAAGATTAAAAAACCATTATGAAAACTACAAATTAACGCAGGAGAGGCCTTTGAAAGATCAAATCCTCGAACGTCACCGCAGCGCGCAGTTTGTTTTGATTACGTGACGAATTCAGTGAGTGAGACATTCCCGAGTACAGTAGCACAGTATTTGTAAGTTAAATATTTACAGTACTGTAATGTTCTGGTAAGTTTATGTGCAACTTAAAGTACTATTAAATAACGTTAAAGCAAGAAATAAAGTCTTATAATCAGTTTACCTGATAGGCGTCAGAATATTGCCTTTTTTATTTGTTCATTTTTTCCACAGTACTGTACAGTATTTGTAAGTTAAATATTTACTGTTCTCGTATGTACTGTACTTGTAAGCACTTAAATAAAGTTAAATCATTAAATAAAGCCTTGTAACCAGTTAACCCGAATTATATGATTGCCCATGAACGGCGTCGGAATATTCCCTTTCTTATTTGTTCGTTAAACTCTTACTGTACTGCTTTTCTACAGTACAAACTGTATTTGTAAGTTAAATATTTACTGTTCTGGTATGTACTTGTAAGCAATTAAAGCATTAAATAAAGCCTTGTAACCAGTTGACATGATTTATATGATTACCCATGATCAGTGTCGGAATATTGCCTTTTTTGTTTGTTCGTTAAAGACTTATAATAAGAGAAAAATACATTTTTGTCTTGGTATCTTTACCTATTTGCTCAGGTTTGCTGTAATGGTTTGGATCATTTGATGCAATGCAACTTGTAGAAAACTGTGAAAACTTTCGGGAAGTGAACGAAAATCCGGGACATGAGACTGACCTTGACTTCACCCTCTCATGTATCATCTGTCAGTTCACCACCTGCTATCGTGATGAGTGGATGTATGATTTTTTCGCTCGTGGCCATGCCTAACGACATATAGTTACACCCATTATCTCGACCCAGACAGAAAATACAATCTTTTTCCTCCCTTGCAAAACACAAACAACCACCCTGTTTACGAGACAGCAATATATATTGCGAAAATAACAAAGTAAAATGATAAAGATGAACGTAAAATGATAAAGATGAACATGTTATGACGGAAGAAGTACGTTTTCCCCGTCTGTAAACGTATTTATTTCTGCTTTGTATCTGTATTCGTAATAATTAGACTTATTGTTGGTTCTGAAACTGCATTATGATTCTATTTTTAGCCATTCTCGTGGTGTGGGAGCTGGAAGTTGTGACAGAACTTCCTTATTGCTAATCGGACTGACCCTCCACTTTATTCTCCCGTGGCAGAGTCTAGCCTTGGAGGACGTGCAGTTTTCTCATTTATGACTGAAAATTCAACTCTTTCGCTCCCTTTTCCAAGCATGGGCACAACGATAACGTAAAAAATAACTCGAAACTACCATAAACATATATCAAAAAGGTGAAAATGTATTCATAACATTTTTTTTTTCCAGCCATTCCTAACAGTACTGAAATCATTCGATATCACAGTACTGCATTTCTAAGTTAAATATGTACTGTTCTGGTATGTACTTGTATGTTAAAGCACTGGTACCAGTTAACCTGATTTATATGATTACCTATGATCAGCGTCGGAATGTTTCCTTGTGTTTACGTACAGTATTTGTGTGCTGAAGTTTTGCTCTGGAGTACTGTATTTGTGAGTTATAACATTAAATAAACCTTCTAACCACTTAAAGTGCTTTCTAGTGATTACCAGTGACAGATAACAGCAAAACAACACATTTGGGGGGTCTAGGGAGCAAAATACGGAGCGGTTTAAATATACGCGATTTCGCACCTAACACGGCACCGTAGGAACGAAACCCACGTGTTCCGTGCGAGTTACCTGTACTGTATTATAATAAGAAAAGATCTGAATAAGAAAGAGAAGTTTTTAAATCTTTGAAGGAAAAAGCAAAGGAAATAAAATGACAGGAGGACAGAGGAAGAATGTACATGTAGAAATTTTTTTTGGACAGTGATGGATATGAAAGTAGGGAAGTGGTATGTAAGGAACTAGAAGTGAGGGAAACAAGGAGGATGGTTGTGAATATGAACAGAAGAAGAATGAGTAAAGGTAAAACTTGGGCATTAAACCTAAAATTCATGAACAGTTATGTAGATGGATTATTGTATAAGAAGGGAGAAATTGGAGACTATATAAATGAAAAGAAACCTGAAAGTGTTAGCTTGGTGAAGACGAAATTGCCCCGAGATATTGATACAAAATTATTTGGATGGAACAATGATAATATTTGGATGAAAAATAGAGAAAACAAGTTTGGGGGAGGTCTAATGATTTTAGCCCAGATTGACTTAAGAACAAAAAATATAGAAATTGAAAATACGATGGCTGAAATTTCAGGAATGGAAATAGAGAACTGTTATGGAGAAATTATATGCCCCCAAAACTAGGGCACAGACAAAAGATCATGAACAGTTAATGAAAGAATCCATTATCAAGCTGAAGATGTTAAATGAACAAAGAAATGACATACTAATCAAGGGTGATTTTAACTGTAGGGAAGTTGATTGGGTAAGTATGGATGCTGGGAACAATAAGGAATCTTGGGGAAATAAATTAACAGAATTGGTGATGGAAAACATGCTAACTCAATTAATCAAAGAAAATACAAGAATTAGAGGAGACGACGAACCATCAAGGCTCGACTTAATATTCACAAAGGACCCAAACGATGTGAAGAACAAACCAATGACCCATTGGTAAAAGTTATCATCGGGTTATTAATCTGGAAGTGGTGGGAGTAAGGGAAGGAGAAAGAGATGAAAAACACAGAGAAAATAGATACATATATGGGAAGGCAGACTTTGGTTTCCTAAGGAACTTTTTCCAAAATACAGACTGGAGTAAAGTGAATGCAATCACAAATGTTGATGAGAAATATGAGTCATTGATGGAAGTATATAAAACAGGAGTTAGTTAATATGTCCTAAAATTCTCCACAGCAATGGAAAGGAAGAAAAAATAGTTTAACAATAAGTGTAGAATGGCACTTGGGGCAAGAAAAACACCATGGAATAAAGTGAGAAAGTATAGTGAAAGGGCTTGGGAGGAGAACAGGCAGGTAAGAAATGAATATGTAAGGGTGTGGAGAGAGGAAGAAAGAAAATATGAAAAAGATATTGTAACTAAATGTAAAAAAGGGCCTAAGCTATTTTACAGGTCTACAAATGGTAAAGTGAAAGCTAAGGACAGTATAATACAACTGAGAGATGGAGATGAAACTTATGAAAGAGAAAAAGAATTGTGCAAAATAATGAACAACAGGCTGCAGTCAGTCTGTGTTGGAAGAGGAATTAATTGAAACTGAAATACAGTAGAACCCAGGATGACAAGAATGGTGGAAATTGCAGTTCAATGAAGTGCTAAAGCTGATGAGGGATTTGGATGTGAGGAAAGCAATGGGACCTGACAGTGTGGCTGGAGGGATCCTAAAAGAATGTGCTGACCAATTAATGTGGCTTGTTTATGTCATCATTAAGAGCTATCCGGAAAATGGACTGATACCTAAAGACTGTAAAAAAAGCAGATATTATGCTAATCTTCAAGGGAGGAGAAAGGGAGGATCCACTCAATTATGGACCTGGATCACTTACGAGTGTTGTTTATAAAATCTGTGACACAATTATTAGAAAAAGATGGATACAGTGTTTACAAGAAAATGAAGTGATAACACCTAGATAATTCAGCTTTAGGGGAGGAAGATCTTGTCTTACTAACCTATTAAGTTTCTATGGTAGGGTAATACATGTCTTACAAAAGAGAGAGAGGGGTGGGCAGATTGTGTCAATCTTGACCTCAAGAAAGCATTTGACAGGGTACCCTATAAGAGACTGCAGTGGATGTTAAGACGTTTGGAGGGAAGCATGAGAAACTATTTAAGTGGATGGAAGATTATCTGATAGGAGGGCAGATGAGAAAAGTTATAAGAGACAAGATTTCTGTCTATCTATCTATCTATCTATTGCCAGATGCCTTAATCCCACAAGGGGTGGCCAAAAACAAACTGCCTCCATGTCGTCCTGTCCCCCGTCACTTCACTGCCCTGCTCCCAGCTCACACCCCCCTCTCTCATATACCTCTCCAATCCATCCCTCCATCTCATCCTCGGCCTTCCTCTCCATCTCCCTCCCTCCACCTCACTTGCATACACTCTCTTCATCAGTCTTTCACTCTCCATCCTCTCCACATGGCCAAACCACCTCAATGTGTTTCTCCTAACGCTTCCTATCATATCCACATCCACACCACAACACTCCTTCACATCCTCATTTGTCAGTCTGTCTCTCCGCATAACGCCACAGGCTCCTCTCAAATAACTATTTCCAATGCTCTCACTCTTGACTTCTGTCCCTCCAACAATGTCCAAGCTTCACTTCCATACGTTAGAGTTGGTATCACAATACTGTCATGTAGTAACTTTTTCATTTCCATGCTCACATCCCTGTTTCTTATCACTGTCTTCAAAGACCCAGCAACCTTTCTTCCTTGTTGTACCCTTTCAAGCACTTCACCCTCCAAACTTCCATCCTTACTCATCACACCATCCAAGTACTTAAATGCACTCACATTTTCCATTTCCTCCTCATCCAACTTCAATGTACGTTCACTTACTTCACTTCTCTCGAAGACCATAACTTTACTCTTCCCTTCATTCACCTTTAGATTTTGTTTTTTACACACACTCCCAAACTCATCCACCAAGCCTTGCAGCTCCCTTTCATCTTCACTTAACAACACAGTATCATCTGTAAACACCAGTGCAGGGAGTTTCCAAACACTGCCCTCTCTCATTAGGGCTGCTTGAACCTCCACTGCCCTACCTTGTATCTCTTTTATAACCCCATCCATATTCAGATTAAACAACTGGGAAGACATGACACATCCTTGTTTCATTCCAACCTTCAAGTACAAAAATTCACTCATATCACTATCCACACACACTGAAGCCTTAGCACCCTCATACATAGTCTTTACAGCATTCAACAACTTCCCATCTACTCTATATACTCTTAATACTTTCCACAATCCTTGTATATCCATCCCGTCATATGCTCTCTCCAAATCCATGATGGCTGCATACAATTTCTTTCTCTTCTCTAGAAACTTTTCCACTAAAGATCTAAGAATGAATATCCGATCTACACAGCCTCTTCCCTTCCTAAAACCTCCCTGTTCTTCTCCAACTAATTCTTCTGTTATTTCCCTGTCAGTAAGTATCCTACCATATACTTTTCATATTACATTAAGAAGACAAATTCCCTTATGATTACCATACACTTCTTTTTCCCCTTTTCCTTTGTACAAGGGAATAAATATACCTGACTTCCAATCCTCTGGGACTCTACCTTCCTCCCAGGCAAATCTGCACATCTCCCACATCCATTCTACTACTACAGTATCTCTCCTCCATGCTTCAGCATTTCACCACACAATTCATCAATTCTTGGGACTTTCCCCATTTTGACTTTCTTCATTGCTTCCACAACTTCCATCCTACTGACTTTTTCCTCTTTCTCACATCCCTCCTTCTCCCAGCCATTCCTCAACCACTTGTACTCGCATTACTTTCATTCTCTATGTTCAACAATTCGTTAAAGTGCTCTCTCCATCTGCTCACTTTTTCTCCCTTCTCCACTAGTAATCTACTATTTTTATCTTTTACTCCCCAACTAACTTCATTGCTACCCTAACTCTCTTTACCTCTTTCCAGAACATTTTTTTACATCCCTCCACTTTACACTCAAGTTCCTTCCAAATTCCTCATCCACTCTCTTCTTACTCTCTCTTACTAATCTTTTCACCTCTCTCATCTTCTCTACGTATCTCTCTCTCTTCCGTCTCTCAACTTGTTCCACAACCCTGTTTCTCAACCACTCACTATATGCTTTTTTCTTTTGTGTCAGCCTCTCTCACCTCTTCATTCCACCATGCCATTCCTTGCATCCCCTTTTGTCTTCTCTTCACCCCACACACCATTTCACATGCTGCAAAGATTTCTTCTGTGAATATCTTGCACACACCTCCCACATCCCCCATCTGCTCCAATCCATATTTGCCCAATCACTCCTCCACTTCTCTCTTATATTCTGGCTCGTTTTCCTCCTCTTGTAACCCTTCCACTCTCCTTGCATATACTACTTCCTCCCATCCGTCCCTTTTTCTATTTCTCCATTTCACTGGGATCTTGATTCTCACCAGAACCAAGTGGTGGTCAGAGTCCACTCCCCCAACCTCTATACGCTCTTGCTTCCATTACACAAGTTCGCATCCTTTCATCCACACACACATAATCAATCATTGCTTTCCATTCATTCAGTTCACCACCCACCCTTCTCAACACTCGCCACGTATACCTGTGGATCATTTTGTGCCTGAAGAGGGTATTGGCTATTACCAACCCCCTCCCGGCACAAATGTCCATTAAAACACTGCCATTCTCAACTATCTCAGCAGGCACACCCCACTCACCAATGGAAAAATGAGACCAGTGGAGTACCACAGAGCTCTGTCTTAGCCCCAGTAATGTTTCTGATATATATAAATGATTTGCCAGAAGGTTACATGAGTATGTTTGCAGATGATGCTAAAATCATGAAACATATTAAATGTATTGATAGTTGTAAAAAACTGCAAGAGGACTTGGACTAACTCCAAAGCTGGGGACAGATTTGGAAAATCGATTTCAGTGCCAATATGTGTCATGTTTTAGAAATGGAAGTGAGTGAAAAAAGACCACACTGGACATATAAAACGGGCAGTGAGATAATAAGTAAAAGAAAAGATGAGAAGGACTTGAGTGTGATTATTCAAGATGACTTGTCACCAGCAATGCATATAAACAGAATCATTGGAGGCACATGGATTACTGACCAACATGAGAGTGGCTTTTAATCATATGGACGATGAAATGCTGAGGGAGTTGATGGTGACCATGATAAGACCATGACTAGAGTGTGCAGCTGTGGTATGGTCACCTCATTTGAAGAAGCATATTGATAAACTGGAGAGGGTTCAACAGATGACAACAAGGATGATATCATGCTTAAGGGAACTGAACTAAGAGGAGAGACTGGAAAAACCGAAGCTACCAACAGCACGCGAGAGAAAGGAACGAGGTGACGATCATGATGTTTAGAAATGTAAGAGAACTAGAATGGGTTGAAAGGGAGGATCTTTTTATGTTGAATGATGGAAGAACAAGAGGTCATGACTTCAAGCTGAGGAAAAGTATATGTTATAATGATCTGAAAAGATTCAGTTTCCCGAATCGAAGCAAAGGTCATTGGAATGACTTAGATGAAGAGGTGGTGCAGGCAAAAAATCATCATCATCATCCTGACCTCCTTTCCCACCCAAGGGCAAGGTGAGGAGTAGCAATGTCCAGACAGCACAAACTTGCCCAATCCAAATAGGCCACACTTCCATTCACTCATCATTCAAGCCCCCGGAATCCTGGCTTTACCGGATACGCCCAAAAAAAAACATTCACCACATTCTGCAGCTTCACACAAACGTATCCGATTGAGTCAATCCGGACGCTGCCATGCTCACAACGGGTGCCAAAATCCCTGATCACGCATTTCTTCTCACGACATTCATCCAGCCAGCTCGATCTCTTGTCAGTTCCCTAGCCTCACCAACTTCCAAACCTCTCTTCCTCAAATATTCATCCACCATATCTCTCCACCTTCTCCTTGGCCTACCTCGCCTCCTCCCTCCTTCAAATTTGCTCAGGTATACCCTTTTCACCACTCTGTAGTTATCCATTCTTTCCACATGACCATACCATCTCAGGACACTCTCTTTGATTCTGGTGTCCACTGACTTCCTCACTCCACACCTTTCATGAATCACACTACTTCGTATCCTATCCACCCTCTGTACTCCACATACATTCATCAATAGTCCCATCTCCACTGCTCTCACTCTTGACTTTTCATTTTCATGCCACACCATGGTCTCACACCCATATGTTAGAGTTGGCACTAACACTCCCTCATGTAAGCCTCGTTCAGCTGCAACGCTCAAGCCTCTGTTTTTTATCAAGGCCTTCATTGCACCAGCTACTTTTCTTTCTTGCATCACTCTGCTTTCAACTTCTTTTGCACATTTTCCTCTCTTTTCTATCACTGTACCCAAGTATTTGAACTCTCTCACCAATTCCAGTCTCTCTCCATTCACTGTGACATCACACTGGGAGGCCCCTTCTCTCTCAATAACCATCACTTTACTCTTCTCTACATTTTCTCTCAAGGCACAATGATCACAGACATCAACAAAACTCTGCACTAATCTACCAAGTTCCTTTCCGGTACTTGCAAGCAGTACTGCATCATCAGCGTACAGCAAATTTGAGATATTCCATCCATCACCATTCATTACCAACGCCATCCCTCTCTCCATTACTTGTGTTTTCACTTCTCTCATCACCCCATCCATATATACATTGAACAACCATGGGGACATCACACAACCTTGTCGCACACGCACACCGATCGTGAACCATTCACTAAGATGCCCATTAACCCTTACACATGCTTCACTACCATCATAAAAACTCTTGACAGCACCTAGCAGCTTACCATCTACACCATATATGCGCAAAACTTTCCACAATCCCTCTCTGTCTACTTCGTCATACGCTTTTTCCAGATCCATGAATGCCATAAACCTCTTATGGTCCTTCTCACAAGCCTTCTCAGCTATCTGTCTCACTGCAAATACTTCATCCACACATCCTCTACCACTCCTAAAGCCACCTTGTTCATCACTCTCTAGGACTTCTGATATCTCTCCTACTTTCTCTATAATAATTCTTCCATATTCCTTCCATACCACACTCAAGAAACTTATGCCACGATAATTCTTGCACTCACTTCACTCACCTTTATTTTTGTACAGGGGTACAATCACAGCCTTTTCCACTCTGCAGGCACAGTTTCACTCATCCATGCCTTCTTACATATCTCCAACAAGCATTTCATTCCACTTTCTCTACTACACTTAAGCATCTCTGCATACACCTCATCAACCCCAGCTGCTTTCCCATTTTTCAGTAGTTTCACAGCACTCTTCACCTGTGCGAGTGTCGTGTCACGTCTCCTGGCACTGCATTCCTTCTCTGCACACCCCCAAAACCAATCATGTTTACAGCTGCACTGCTCTCTCTATTCCCATTCATCAGGCTTTCAAAATATTCTTTCCATCTGGTCATTACTTCATCTCCATGGGTTAGTAACCTACCACCTGCATCCTTTACACTATCACATTTAATCATGTGTTTATAGCAGACTGGATAAATGTAAATATGGATACAGGACAACACGAGCTTAGCTCAATTCCTGTATATTACAAAAAGGTAAATACAAATACGTAAATACACAGCCACTATAAGATTCAATCACAAGTTACAGTAAAGAGATTATTAAATAGACTTGGAAACTAGCAGTCAAGGAGATATTCAGGACTGTTAGGATAAGGAGAGATGTAAATGAGGAAGAAAGAGCTAAAATAAAGGAGCTAGTCAAGGAAGCTAAGTAAAAAAAAAAAAATGACCAGAGAAAGGACAAAGAGAAGACAGAGTTCTATTAGAGAGTTATGGATCAAAAATTGATAAGTGGTAGCAACGAAGAAATGAAGGGAGAAGGACAGAATAAAAAATAATGTTAAAAATTGAAACTGGCATATGCTAACACAGATGGCTTAACCTTGGCAAGGCTAGAAATCAACAATTTCTTGAGGGGAAATGGGCCAGATATTATGTGCTTTGTAGAGACCAAGTTAATAGAGGATATTGAAATCCAAATGGGAAATGGGAAATATAAATTATGGAGGAGAGACAGAAAAAAAATAGGAGTGATGAGAGCTGTGACGAACAGCATAAATGTGGATGATGAGAAACTGGGAGAAGGTATGGCTGAAGTGACAAATATGAAACTAGAAACCACAGGGAAAGGCAGAAGAGACATGGCAGTAGCATATGTAACCCTCAAGACAAGGGCATGGAATGAGGATGAATACCAAGAGATGTTGTCAACATGGTTAGACACCTTCAGAAAATGACTCAGAAAAGCAACAATATAATCCTGGTGGGCAATTTTAATTGTAAAGAGGTGAACTGGGAAGAGTAGGACTTGGGAGGTAGTGATGATTCTTGGGACAGTATAATATTTAATATAGCAATGAATAAAGTAATGACCCAGTGGGTCAAAGAAGAGACAAGATTTAGAGGTGATGACACACCAGCACGACTAGATTTACTGCTAACCAAAGAGCCAGACATAACTGAATCTCTAAAATATCTGTGTCCGATAGGAAAAAGTGCTCATGTAGTGACTGAGTTCCAAACGAAGGAAGGGAGTGGTAACAAAGATGGGCTATACAGGCATGGAAGAATCAACTTTGAAAAAGCAAACTTTACAGGATTGAGACAATTTTCCAAAAACAAGGATTGGAGAGAATTCAGAGAAACAAGAGAGACACAAAAGAAGTTGAATATCTTTCTGGCTTTTACAACTTGGTTGTGGAAAATTATGTGCCAAGGGCAAATGGGAAAGAGAACTGGAAAAAAAGATTGGTTCAACAGAAGGTGTATGATAGCTAAAAACAAAAGGGATGTGGCATGGAACAAATCAAGAAAGAAAAAAAAATAACAGAACAAAGGAAGGGTACAAAAGAACTAGAAATGAATATAAAAGAATCCACAAATATGAAGAAAAAAACTGAAAGAGGTATAACTGAAAGAACCTAAACTGTTTTACAGGTGTGTCAATGGCCAACTGAAACACAAGGAAGGAATCAATAAGCTGAAAGCAGAAGGAAGTTCTACAAAGATACAGTAATGACAGCGGAAATAATGAACAAAAGTTTCCAATCAATTTTCACTAAAGAATGTGATATAATGGAATGGGAGGGTATGACTAGAAATGTAGAGTTAAATGATACGAAAGTGGATGTGCAGGAAGTTTATAAATTACTGGAAACTCGAGATATAAAGAAGGCCTCAGGGCACGAAATGATCTCGAATTGGATACTATAGGAATGCAGAAAACAACTGGCAGACAAAATTCACAGCTTAATTGTGTGTTCTCTGGAAGAACGGAAAGTGCCCTGGGAATGGGAGACAGGTAATGTGATACCAACTTACAAAGGTGGGAATCAGGAAGAATCACTTAATTATAGACCAGTGTCCCTGGCCATCATTGTCACAAAATTGTGGGAGAGAATCCTGAAAGATAGATGGATAAAATATCTGGAGAACTAGGACATATAGGCAGAAAGTCAGTTTGGATTCAGAAATTGAAGGTTGTGTGTCTCAAATTTGTTGAACTTCTACTCAAGGGCAACTAATGTGCTACAGGAGATAGTTGGGTGGACTGTGTGTACATGTACTTAGATCTGGAGAAAGCTTTCGACAAGGTACCCCATACGTAACTTATGTGGAAATTGGAGCATATAGGAGGACTAAAGGGAAACCTCTTGGAGTGGATGAAAGACTTCATAAGAGATCGGCAGATGAGGACAGTAATAAGGAACAAGATGTCAGGGTGGAGGGAAGTAACAAGTGGAGTCCCTCAGGGTTCGGTGCTGGCGCCTGTAATGTTCCTCATTTACATTAAAAAAAACATGGTGGATGGAATGCACAGTTAAACAAGGCAGTTTGCAGATGATGCAAAGATCATGAGGAAAGTAGAAACTGAATAAGATTGTAAAATGCTGCAGGAAGACCTGAATGAGATTTACGATTGGAGCCGAGTATGGAAAATGAATTTCAATGCAAAAAAATGCAAAATATTGAAAATGGGTAGACGTGTAAAGAGGTCATCACTGAAGTACTCGATGGGAAAGGAACCAATCACAAAAGTGAGCGAAAAGAAGGGCCTGGGAGTGTTGATTCAGGATAATTTGTCACCCAAACAACACAATTGTCAGTGAGGTTTATAAGCTCTTGACAAAGATACGGGCAGAGATGATGAAAAAACTCATAGTGGCTCTGATCTGTCCCAGGTTGGAATATGCGGCAGTGGTGTGGTCCCCACATAAAAAGAAAGATATAAACAAGATCGAGAGGATGGTCCCTAGCCTAGCGGATCTATCATACATGGAAAGACTAGAAAAGCTGGGTCTGCCTTCCTTAGAGAAAGAAGAAGAGGGCATGACATGATTACAGTGTTCAGGGCTATGATGGGTGTAGACAAAACTGAGAAAGAAGGCCTGCTTGTATGGGATGAGGGAGCAACAAGAGGACATGGAAAGAAATTGAAAAAGATACTGTAAGCTGTTTGAAGGATATCAAGAAATACAATTTTCCATATAGATGCACTGACCTGTGGAATAGCCTGGACGAAAAGATTGTCCAGTCCAAAAACTTCTATCTATCTATCTATCTATAGCCCGACGCCCTAATCCCGCAAAGGGTGGCCGCAGACAAAACGCCTCCAAGTCACTCTGTCACCCACCATTTGACTCCCCTCCCCCCAACTCACCCCCCCCTCCCTCATATACCTCTCAACTCCATCCCTCCACCTCATCCTCGGTCTACCCCTCCCTCTCCCTCCCTCCACCTCACCTACATACACCCTCTTAGTCAGTCTTTCATTCTCCATCCTCTCCACATGTCCAAACCACCTCAGTGTATTTCTCCTAATCTTTTCAACCACATCCACATCCACCCCACAGCGTTCCTTCACTTCTTCATTCGTCAACCTGTCCCTCCACGTCACTCCACATGCTCCTCTCAAGTAACTCATTTCCACTGCTCTCACTCTTGACTTGTTCCCCTCTTGCAAGGTCCACGCCTCGCTTCCATACGTCAGGGTAGGGATCACAATACCATCATGCAGTGACTTCTTAACTTCCATCCTCACCTCCCTATTTCTCATCACTGCTTTCAGTGTACCAACAACCTTTCTTCCCTGCTGTACCCTTTCACGTACTTCATCCCCCAAAGTTCCATCCTTACTCATCACATTACCCAAGTACTTGAATGCACTCACATTCTCCATATCCTCACCATCCAACCTCACTGAACACTCTGTGACTTCATTCCTCTCAAACACCATAACTTTACTTTTGTTTACATTAACTTTCAGCTTCCTCCTCCTACACACTGTCCCAAATTCATTCACCAAACCTTGCAACTCCCATTCATCTTCACTCAACAATACTGTATCATCAGCAAACAGCAACACCGGAAGCTTCCAAATCACACCCTCATTCATTAGGGCCATCCCCACATCCACTGCCCTACCTTGCACCTCCTTTACAACCCCATCCATATACAGTATATATTAAACAGCCATGGAGACATCACACACCCCTGTTTCAGTCCCACATTGAGATCAAAGAACTCACTCAGCTCACCATCCACTCGCACCGTAGCCCTAGCTCCCTCGTACATACTCTTCACAGCACTCAACATTTTTCCCCTTCACTCCATATATTCTTAATACCTTCCACATACCTTGCCTATCTATTCTGTCATAAGCTTTCTCCAAGTCCATGAAGGCAGCATACACTTTCCTTCCCTTCTCTAGATACTTCTCCACTAAACATCTTAGAACAAATATCTGATCTACACACCCTTTTCCCTTCCTAAATCCCCCTTGTTCTTCTCCAACCAGCTCCTCTGTCATATGCCTAACCCTATCAATGAGTATTCTACCATATATTTTACCAGTCACACTAAGAAGGCAAATACCCCTATGGTTACCACATACTTCTCTCTCCCCTTTTCCTTTGTACAGAGGAACAATTATACCTGATTTCCAGTCCTCTGGAACCCTTCCCTCTTCCCAAGCCAATCTACACAACTTCCATATCCACTCCACAACAATCTCACCCCCATACCTAAGCATTTCACCACACACTCCATCAATTCCTGGGGCCTTTCCCAGCTTAATCTTCTTCATCGCTTCCACTACTTCCGACCTACTGATCTCTTCCTCCCTCCTCTCATCTCTTCTTCTCCCAGCCATTCCCCAACCACTTATACTCACACTGCTCTCACTCTCTACATTCAACAAATCCTCAAAGTGCTCCTTCCATCTCCTCAATTTCTCTCTCTTCTCCACCAACAATCTATTATTCCTATCTTTCACTCCCCTACTATTTCCCCTTTCACACTGCCTTACTTTCTTTACCTCCTTCCAAAACAATTTCTTACTCTCCCTCCATTTCACACTCAGATTCCTCCCAAACTCTTCATCCACTTTCTTCTTACTCTCCTTCACCAGTCTCTTAACCTCCCTTCTCCTGCTCACATATACCTCTCTCTTCTCTCTCTCATCTTCTCCCCTACTCTACTAGCCAACCATTCACCATATGCCTTCTTCTTTTGTTCCACAGCTCGTTTCACCTCATCATTCCACCATGCTGTCCCTTGCACACCCTTGCATCTCCTCCTCACTCCACAAACCGCCTCACACGCTGCGCTTATCTCTTCCGTGAATATCTTACATACGTCTTCCACCCCTCCCATCTGCTCTAGCTCATACCTTCCCAATCTTTCTTCCACTATGCTCTTATACTCTGTCCTTTTCTCACTATCTTACATGAGTTTAATGCAAAGTTTGCCTGGTTGAGACACGGAGACGGGACCCCGTAAGCATAGCTCATTTCCTGTACATCACAACTACGTAGATACACACACACATACACACACACACACACACACACACACACTCTCTCTCTCTCTCTCTGATCCACTAGCACATGGGTCGGATGTGTATCACTGAGCTCCGCTCTGGGGATACCTAAACTGCATCCATTTATGGGTCAAGCTCGTATCAGGCTAATTTAGGTGATGATCCACCACAGTAAAACAAGAAATAACAAAGAAGTGCAGCCTAAAGTAAGTAAACATCTATACAATTGTCAAGGAATGTGATGAATCTCCTTACGTTGGCTGGACAACACCAAGGTTAGCAGATGACAGGGTGATGCAAAAACTGTAATTAGAGATCTTATCTTTAAGATAGCTTCAGAAAGATGCCTTTAGAAAGTGTAAAGAAAAGAGACAAAGGTAAAAAAAACAGGATGATGACTTTTATCCAGAACTGGTTGAAAAGGAAACTTACGATAAGTTGGTTGAAAAAGTAAATAGACTAGAAAGACCTTTTCAAATGGAAATTGAAGAAATCAAGAATGAGCTATGCAGACAGAAAGAAAAAAAATGAGGAATTAATAAAGGAAATAAACAGTAAAGCCATAACAAGAGATGACCTATCAGCTAAAGTAAATTCACTGAGAACAATGGCTGGTGGAACGCAATGTACCGGTACAGTTATTAATCATGAGAGAATTTTGGTTGATTTCAAAAAGAGAAAATCAGGCAAGCAAGCAGTCTGACACACAAAAGTAGTCACACTGAGAGATGAAAAAATTAGGTGAAGAAGAAATAAAAAAACACAATCTCAAGGGACAAAAAGGAGATGGAAAATATAATGAACATACTGCAACAAGTATCAGATGATAACTATGATAAAGATATAGAAGACCATAAAAGGCTAGGGAAATATGAGAGAAGTAAGTCAAGGCCTGAAAGTAGCATTCCAGAGTGTAAACACTGTAGAGAAAATATTTAAAAATGCCAACAAACTCATGGAAAATGAGGAATTAAAAAAAGTATAGGTAAAAAGATGCCTAACTCAAGGGGAATTGGGAACACTAAAGGAGAAGGGGGAGGACACAAAAACAAAAAATTGGGGAAGTTCAAAGGAAGAGTATATTTTTTTACAAAGTAATTGGATTGCAGGTATGAAAGTGGTACATAACCAGCAGGGAATAAAGAAAAAGAGAAGGTAACAGACTCAAGCTATAACAAGTATGTAAACATGATGATTAAGCTGATGTGCTCAAATGTAGATGGAATGGTATCTAAATTATTTGAGATGAAAAGATTATACCAAAGAAAAGGAACCAAATATTATTTGCCTAACTAAAACAAAATTAACCCCAAGGATATCAAATGATACTCTAAACTTAGAGGAATAATATATGGAGAAGAGATAGGAATTTAAAAAGAGGAGGAGGAATTGTAATATTATCAAAGAAAAACCAACAAGTCAAACAAATAGAACTAGATATACCCTCACCAGTAGAACTGATTGCAGCAGAGATTAATACACCTGAAGGGAAATTAACTGTGGCAAATTTATACATGCCACCCAGAACAAACACATGGGAAAGAGGCAAATATGAAGAACTGGCAGAGAGCACAATTCAGAGTTTACGAGCATTACTACACAGAATAGAAGAGAAATATGAAAGAATTATATTAACTGGAGATTTCAATACAAATATAAATTGGAATACTCAAGATGTAAGAAGCCATGATAGCTGTTGGGACCAAAATCTCCTGGATCTTGTGCAGTAATTTTTCCTAACACAACATGTAAAGGAAAACAACAGAAAAAGAGGACTTGATGATCCATCAGTATTAGATCTCATATTTACTAGGCAAGAAAATGATCTATCTATCTATCTATCAATTGCCAGATGCCTCAATCCCGTTTGGGGTGGCCAGAAACAAATCGCCTCCACGTCGCCCTGTCCCCCACCATTTCACTGCCCTGCTCCCAACTATCACCCCTCTCTCTCATATACCTCTCCACCCCATCCCTCCATCTCATCCTCGGCCTCCCACTCCCTCTTCCCCCCTCCATCTCACTCACATACACTCTCTTCATCAGTATTTCACCCTCCATCCTCTCCACATGGCCAAACCACCTCAGTGTGTTCCTCATAACGCTTCCTATCACATCCACATCCACACCACAATGCTCCTTTATATCCTCATTTGTCAGCCTGTCTCTCCATGTGACTCCACAGGCTCCTCTTAAATAATTCATTTCCACTGCTCTCACTCTTGACTTGTTCCTTCCAACAACGTCCAAGCTTCACTTCCATACGTTACAGTTGGTATCACAATACTGTCATGTAGTAATTTTTTCACTTCCATGCTCACTTCCCTGTTTCTTATCACTGCTTTCAAAGAACCAGCAACCATCCTTCCCTGTTGTACCCTTTCAAGCACTTCACCCTCCAAACCTCCATCCTTACTCATCACACTACCCAAGCACTTAAATGTACTCACATTTTCCAAATCCTCACCATCCAACCTCGCTGTACATTCACTGACTTCACCTCTCTCAAAGACCATCACTTTACTCTTCCCTACATTCACCTTTAGATTCTGCTTCTTACACACTCTCCTAAACTCATCCACCAAGCCTTGCAGCTCCCCTTCGTCTTCACTCAATAACACAGTATCATCTGCAAACAACAGTGCAGGGAGTTTCCAAACACTATCCTCACTCACCAGGGCCACTCCAACATCCACTACCCTACCTTGTACCTCTTTTATTACCCCATCCATGTACAGATTGAACAACCATGGAGACATGACACATCCCTGTTTCAACCCAACCTTCAAAGAGAAAAATTCACTTAGTTCACCATCCACACGCACTGCAGCCTTAGCACCATCATACATACTCTTCACAGCATTCAACAACTTCCCATCCACTCCATATATTCTTAATACTTTCCACAATCCTTGTCTATCCACCCTGTCATATGCTTTCTCCAAATCCATGAAAGCCACATACAACTTCTTTCCCTTCTCTAGAAACTTTTCCACTAAAGATCTAAGAATGAATATCTGATCGACACAACCTCTTCCCTTCCTAAAGCCCCCCTGTTCTTCTCCAACTAATTCCTCTGTTCTTTCTCTAACTCTATCAATAAGTATCCTACCATACACTTTTCCTATTATACTAAGAAGACAAATGCCCCTATGATTACCACACACTTCTTTTTCTCCTTTTCCTTTGTACAAGGGAATAATTATACCTGACTTCCAATCCTCCGGGACTCTACCTTCCTCCCAGGCCAATCTGCACATCTTCCACATCCATTCTACTACTATCTCTCCCCCATGCTTCAGCATTTCACCACACACTCCATCAATTCCTGGGGCTTTCCCCAATTTAATTTTCTTCATTGCTTCCACAACTTCTATCCTACTGATTTCTTCCTGTCTTCTCACCTCCCTCCTTTTCCCAGTCATTCCCCAGCCACTTATACTCGCATTACTTCCATCCTCTATGTTCAACAATTCCTTAAAGTGTTCTCTCCATCTGCTCACTTTTTCTCCCTTCTCCACTAGTAATCTACCATTTTTATCTTTCACTCCCCTGCTAACCTCACTTCCATCCTGTCTTACTCTTTTCACCTCTTTCCAGAACATTTTCTTACAGTCCCTCCACTTTACACTCAAATTCCTTCCAAAGAAAATGATACTGACAATATAATGTATCACTCTCCATTCAGCAAAAGCGACCATGAGGTATTAAATTGCAACTTCAGGATTGCATATGACATAGTTAACAGTAATGAGGGTTATAAAAAGAGCCTAAACTACAAAAAGGGCAACTACCATGACCTAAAGAAGTACTCCTTAGAAAAAGATTGGGAAAAGGAGCTTGGAGGACAAGATTTAAGTGTTATATATAGAAAATTCTGAGAACTTTATGAAATAGGAGTCCAAAATTACATCCCACAGCACAAAGAAGCAGAAATGAAAATAAAGAAATGGTGTAATGCAGAATGTAAAAAATCAGAAGAAAAAAGAGGCTGGTTGTGGAAAGATACAGAGGACACAATTGTGAGAGGGCATAGAACAACTATAAACTGGCAAGAAATGATTATACATGGATAAGGAGAGAAGCACAAAGACAGTTTGAAGAAGATATTATAAATAAAAGTAGTGATCAACCGAAGCTATTTTAAAGCTACATCTGAAGCAAAACCAAAGTTAAAGATAAAATACAGTCCAATATGAACTTGAGGATCATTTATACATAAGAGAAAGATATATGTGATGCACTAAACAAAAATTTCCAGTCAGTTTTTACAAAAGAAAACAATTTTGAGAGACATGGTATGGAACACGCATGACCACATATATTACCAGATACAGTATACATATACCAGAAAAAGAGAAATGAAATAAGTGAATGTACAGTGAGGCTGGATGAAGAGGAAATGGAAAATGTGAGTGTGTTTTATTACCTGGGTAGTGTGATGAGTAAGGATGGAAGTTTAGGAGGTGAAGTGCTTGAAAGGGTGCAACAGGGAAGAAAGGTTGCTAGTTCCTTGAGAGCAGTAATAAGAAACAGGGAAGTGAGCATGGAAGTGAAAAAGCAACTACACGACAATATTGTGATATAAAGTCTAACATATGGAAGTGAAGCTTGGACCCTGTTGGAGGGACAAAAGTCATGAGTGAGAGCAATGGAAATGAGTTATTTGAGGGGAGCACCTGGAGAGACAGACTTACAAATGAGGAAGTGAAGAAGCCTTGTGGTGTGGATGTGGATGTGATAGGAAGTGTTAGGAGAAACACACTGAGGTGGTTTGGACATGTGGAGAGGATGGAGAGAAAGAGACTGACAAGGAGATTGTATGTGAGTGATGTGGAGGGGGGGGAGAGGGAGAGAGAGGCCAAGAATGAGAGGGAGGGATGGAGTGGAGAGGTATATGAGAGAGGGGGGTGCGAGCTGGGAGCAGGGCAATGTAATGGTGGAGGACAGGGCGACATGGAGGCGATTTGTTTGTTGCCACCGCTTACGGGATTAAGGCGTCTGGCAATAGATAGAATTGATAGATAGATAGAAAAAGAAATACAGGAGGAGTTATGTAAATTAAACAAAGAA
The DNA here is from genome assembly GCF_032717465.1 of Coenobita brevimanus. Classification (NCBI taxonomy): domain Eukaryota; kingdom Metazoa; phylum Arthropoda; class Malacostraca; order Decapoda; family Coenobitidae; genus Coenobita; species Coenobita brevimanus. Next base: position 4,336,562 of record NC_136982.1, on the reverse strand, counting down.
AATGCAAATGGTCCTGACGAAATTTCAAGCTGGGTGCTGCATGAATGTGCAAAAGAGTTAAGTGGACCAATATATTTAATATTCAAGGAATCCCTGGGTCAAGGTAAACTACCTGACATTTGGAAAAGTGCAAAGGATTGTTTCCCTATCCAAGAAAGAGAATAAACAAAATCCACTCAACTACTGACCACTATCACTAACCAGTGTTGTAAGATATTACAAAAGCTGGCAAGAAAAGATTGGGTAAACCATCTAGAAGAGCACAATATGATAACAGAATGGCAGTTAGGTTTTAGAAAGGGGAACTCATGTGTTACTAATCCGTTAAGCTACTACGATAGAGTTGCAGAAACATTACAGAAGAGACAAGGATGGGTGGACAGTATCTACAGTATATAGATTTCAAGAAAGCATTTGACATAGTACCAAACCAAAGACTTTTATGGAAACTGTACAATCAAGGAGGAATCATAGGCTACCTGTACTGTTGGATGCAAGACTTTCTCGCAAAAAGAGAAATGAGAACAGTACTCAGGGGAAGTTACTCATCATGGAAGGAGTGACTAGCAGAGTTCCAAAGGGCTCAGTGCTGGCACCAATTATGTTTTTAGTACAGTACCCTCGCGTCCAGCACGGTAATATTGTCATGCATGGGTCACGTGTTGGAACAAAAACGTGTTGGACTAACAATAGAGCTTATGGGGAAAAATGAATTATGTCAGCAACCCTCGGAAAAGTCACCCTAAATACCTACCATATACCTATACATATATTGGTACTATTGTAATTATAATAAATGGTACTGTGCTATGAATGATAACTAACCTTTTAGGATAGTGTTGGTGGGCTTGCTGGGAATGGAAGGTGGTATCCAAGGCTGTAGTTAGTCCTACTGAGTCCCCGGAGGATGGCTGCTGGCGTCACTAGCGGGTAATGGCTGTTGCTCCTCCTCAACCTCCCTCATAAATCCTTTGAAATCAAACCTCCCTCATAAATCCTTCGAAATCACACTCAGATTCACTATCTTCGTCCACAGCCATGGAAGGTCCTGCTTCTGCCTGTCCTAGCCCTGTAATCCTCGGCAAAGTGCATGCTTCTCACACTGTTGCCAGAGCCCCGTCTCGTGACTGTGGAAAGTGATCGCTGTCGCTGACTCGGTAGAGAATAAGGAGAAGCAACTTTGTTTATAAACTGGTACGCACGCCGATGAGAAGGGTTTCAAAACGATTGATACTTATTCTAAAATATTAATATGTATTCAGTGTCAGGCTAAATGTTCAATGCTGTAATACGATACATTCTCAGTCGAGTCGCCTGGGTTTTGGTCACACTGTTTTCCCCGTCGTATGCTGGGCAGGAATCCATCCAGATAAATTCCAAATGCCCGTGGTATCGTCGGCAATTTTACCACGTTACCGTTCCGATTTACCATCGTACCCTCAGCAAACCTGGTATGAAGTGCCGTGTGATAGCCTTCGGCTGCCAGGATCTTGTCTTAAGTTTTTTATTATGATCACGTTGGCTTCATTCATGTCGTAGGCCTTGGCAATGTCACCTTTCCTCTCCCCTTTCTTCTTGCTCTCGATGCTTTCTAGCTTGGTGGCCTGAGGGAGGTGCCGACGCTTCTTGGGGTTCTCAGAAGGCTTCCTAGGCATCGTGAGCAGGGTAAAATGCAGTAACAAGGGCAGAAAATGCAGCAAGAAAAAAGCACCTTCCAATGCAATTATGCGACTGAGTGGCCCTGTGGCGGGAGAAATTTAAACAAAATATCACGTGACACCAGAAGCGTTTTTAATTGGGAAGCATCACGATCACGTCACGATAGCGGGCGGGGAAGGCTACTTGATAAGAAGTTTTTCATTGGCTATCATCATCATGGGAATGTACAGTATGACCGTGTTGGACCGGGGGTGATCGTGCTAGAGTGAACTCTGCGGATTTCGCCCACTTCTCGGAGCTCTGTGCGTGTTATGCTAACACACTCGTGTTGCAGTAATTAAATAGTATTAAATAATACTAATTAATTGCTCTCCGTGCTGGACCCGAATCGTGCTGGACTAACGCATGTTGGACGCGAGGGTACTCTATTTATACATGACATAGATAGTGACACTGGAAATGAAAGCTATCTAAATGTCTGCCAATGAAGCAAAAAATACAAAGGAGAAATACTACCACAGACTTTTGTACAGTACAGAGCAACAAGAAGAATTAAATAAACTTCACAAATGGCAATAAGTGGCAAATGGAATTCAATGTGGACAAGTGTCATGTAATTGAGCTTGGTACAAGTGGAAAAGGACCAAATTGGGATTATAAGTTAGGAAGTAAAACCCTACACATATCAAAACGAGAGAAGGACCTAGGAGTAATTATCAATAACAAACTATCTCCGGCTGACCACAAGAGTGAGAGGGTATGGAATTTGTATACACTGCTTGCTAATATGAGAATAGCATTCAAATACATAAATGAAGACATGCTGAGAAAGATAATAACATCATTCATCAGACCAACCCTGGAGTATGCATCAGTAGTCTGGAATCTTCATCTCAAGAAACACATAGATGAGACTGAAAAGTTCAAAGGGTCACTACAAGATAGGTACCAAGCTTAAGGGATCTAAGCTTTGAAGAAAGACAAAAAATTGAATCTGCCAACACTACAGGACAGAAGGAAAAGAGGAGACATGATTATGTGATATAAATGTGTCTCAGGGAAAGATAAAATAGACATAAATGAGTATATAACCTATGGGGAAGCATCTCCAAGAGGACACTGCAAAAACATACATAAAAAGAGTGGTGATAAAGATACGAAAATTCAGTTTCCAAAATAGGGCAACTGATCAGTGGAATGCACTACCGAATGAAATAGTGTGTACCAAAACAATTCATAAATTTAAAGATATGTATGATAAAACTGATTTAATACACGGAACAGTACGAGCTTGACTCATTCCTGTTAAGATACAATTAGGTAAGAACACACACAGGACGTCACCAGCAGCGGAGCCCCATGCAGATCATGGGAAAATAACGCTAAATCAGTGGCAAAAAGGAAGCCTGACTAGTGTGAATATGCGGACTGAATGCGTGAGTGGTGGTCCCTTCTTAACTGAGCAAAAATAAGCCAGAGAAGTTGGTCAAATAAGAATACATCACAGCGATGGTTTAAAATTTTGTATGATTGTGCATGGCAGTTAGAAGTAGTTCATTGTTTGCATCCAGTGATGGTGAGTTCGTGGGGTTCTCCAATGATGACCAAAACAAAGGGTATTAAACTGAACCAAACAAGAGTAGCACGTGTGGAGAAAATGACTGAGAAGAATGTCCAGGTATTAAAAGGTATGAGGTATGCAGGGCAAAGTCTGAGTCACAGAGACAATTACTTGATAACCTAAATCATGGGGAAAGGAAAAATATATTTAGGGTGGCAGGTCAGGTGAAGAGGGATAATTGGGATATCACAGGTGAGCAGTGTGTGAAGAATGATGAAGGAAGGGTAGTGGTGAACAGTGAGGATATTAAAGATGCATGGAGAGAGTATTATAACCGGTTGTTGAATGAGGAGTTTGACTGGGACAGGGAAGGTTTGGAGCCAGCAGATCCAGTGTCTGGCCCTTGGCCTTTGATTGATACTGCTACTGTGAGTGAGACAATAGGCAGGATGAGGGTGGGGAAGGCAGCAGGTGTGTCTGGGTTGACTGCTGAAATGTTGAAGGCCTCAGGCGATATAGGGGTGAGTTTAGTCACTGACCTGATAAATAGGATTATTTATGAGTGTGTTGTCCCAGATGATTGGCTGAAGAGTGAAATTGTAAATGTGTATAAAGGGAAGGGTGATGCCCCAGAAAGAGGATATTATAGAGGTATAAAGCTTTTAGATCAGACAATGAAGGTAATGGAGAGAGTTTTAGACGGTATGATTAGAGAAAGAGTGAATATTGATGAGATGCAGTTTGGGTTTATGCCAGGTAGGGGGACCACTGATGCCATATTCATTGTTCGACAGCTTCAGGAAAAATATATTGGTAGGAGAAGGGATCTTTATTTTGTTTTTGTTGATTTGGAAAAGGCCTTTGACAAAGTCCCTAGAGAGGTGGTGAAGTGGGCAATGAGAAAGCTTGGCTTGGAGGAGTGGCTGGTTAGGGTGGTTATGGCCATGTATGTGGGTGCTCACACCCAGGTGAGAGTGAATGGAGATTTGAGTGATGAGTTTTCCGTGAATGTTGGTGTGCATCAGGGGTTAGTCTTGAGTCCCATGTTGTTTATCATGGTACTTGAAGCCCTTTCACATGACTTTAGAAACGGACTCCCGTGGGAGTTGTTGTATGCTGATGATTTGGTGTTGATTGCAGAGAATGAAAGGGAGGCGGAGGAAAGGTTTAGGAAGTGGAGAGATGGTATGGGGCAAAAGGGTTTAAGGGTAAATGCAGATAAAACAAAAGTGATGATATCTAGGGTTGGTGGAGGTACTGTCAAATGCGAGGGAGAGTGGCCATGTGCAGTTTGCCACAAGGGCGTGGGAAGTAATTCCATCTTGTGCGGTGTGTGTGATAAACGGGTGCATAAGAGATGTAGTGGTATCAGAGGTAGACTGCGAGATAATGCTGATTTTATGTGTACTGCGTGCCGGGGTGAGCAGGTGGAGATCATCAGACGTGAAAGGATTGAACTTGCTGGTGAATCTCTTGAGTGTGTGGAAGAGTTTTGTTATTTGGGAGACATGTTGTGTGCTGGAGGTGGGGCTGGAGCTAGCTCTGTGGCTAGGGTGAGAAGTGGTTGGAAGAAGTTCAGGGAGCTCTTGCCTCTCCTGACATTGAGAGGGCTCTCCCTATGCGCTAAGGGGTCTCTGTATGCAGCATGTGTTAGGAGTGTAATGCTGTATGGCAGTGAGACCTGAGCAGTGAAGGAGGAAGACATTCGCCGGCTCAGACGTACAGAAATGACAATGATTAGGTGGATGTGCAGTGCGTCCCTGCGTCCAAGGCCTGGAGGGGCTGGGTTTACAATGGAAGAGTTGAGAGGTAGGATGGGACTGGAGTGTATTGGTGTTGTGATGAGGAGAGGTAGATTGAGGTGGTTTGGACATGTGGAGAGGATGGGGGATGATAACTGGGTGAGGAAGGTGAGAAGTGTTAATACTGGGGGTGGGGTTATGAGGGGTAGACCGAGAAAGACATGGGACGAGGTCATTAAGTGTGACCTTAGGGTTACGGGACTGAACAGGAAGGCTGCAATGGATCATGCAGCGTGGAGAGCCGCCATTAGGTGACCAAGGCCGACACATGCAAGCATGTTGGAGCCTTTAAAAACAAAACGAAACGAGTGAATTACAAGAATGGACCTCAGAAATGGTGAGGGAGAAAGGAGTCGAAAAACAAGTTAGAGAGCATCTGCTCACGTACTGCTGACCAGCAGAGAAAGGTGGCAGAATTAAAAACAAGTAATGAATCAGCCACAAGTGAAATGAAAAAGCTTAAATGGTAAAATTAATGGGAAATAAAAAATAAATCAGATAATAAATTGGAAAATGCAAAGAAACATTGATTTAATCATGCTCGTTCCGCCAACAAAAGGTACCAGAGCCAACCCACCCCTGAATTTCATCTTTATGTTTCTGCCCAGAATTGTGCTAAGTCTGTTTTTTGCTCTATTAAAAATAATTTCATCTGTATTAAATGCTCCCAACTCTCCAACTCAAATTCTTCCTGCTCCTCCTGGCACCTTGCCAAAAACCTTCCTAACAACTTTATTTCACCATCCTTCCCTCCTCTTTTCCACTCTGATGGCTCTGTAGCTATTTCCTCTACTGAAAAACCAGATCTCTTCATTTAGACTTTCTTCTCCAATTCTACCTAAGAGGATTTCAGTGCTGTTCCTCCATCACTTCTCCCCCCTCTGCTTTCCTCATGGCTGACATTAAAATTCTTCAACTGATATATTTTCTGCCATCATTGGCCTTAATACTAACCAAGCATAAGCGCCTGATGAGGTCCCTCCAGTTGTTCTCAAGAACTGTGCTTCTGTGCTTACACCTAGCCTAGGTAAACTCTATTGCCTGTCTCTATCAATTTGTACCTTTCCTTCTTGCTGGAAGTTTGCTCTCTTTCAGCCTGTCCCAATGAAGGGTGACCATTCCCAACCCTCTAACTATCACCCAATTGCTTTAACATCTTATCTCAAAAGTTTTTGAGTCTAATCTTAACAGAAAATAAAAAAATAAAAAAAATAAGGATCTTTCCTACCCCAACCTGCTTTCTGATCGTCAGTATGGGTTCCGTCTGAGATGCTACTCTGACAATCTTCTCATCTACCTTTCAGACTCCTAGTCATCCTCCTTTCAGGACTTTGGCAAAAGCTTTGCCATTGCACTTGACATCTCAAAGGCTTTCCATCGAGTCTGGCATACATCTTTAATTTCCAAACTGCGCTTTTATGGTTTCTATCCTTCTGTCTGCCTTATCTCTAGCTTCCATTTTGATCATTCTATAGTTGCTGTTGTAGACTGCCATCATTCTTCTCCTAGCTCTATAAATAGTGGTGTTCCTCAGGGCTCTGTCCTATCACCAACCCTCTTCTTTCTATTCATCAATGACCATCTAAGCTGTACATCTAACCCTATCCACTCATACACTGTTGATTACACCCTTCACTTTTCCATATGTTTCCCAAAGCGTTCATCTCACCAGCTACTTCAGCAAACAAGGGATGAGGTAATGGCATATCTAATGTCTGACTTGGCTAGTATCTCTGATTGAGGTAAAAGTAATTTTGTTGTTTTTAATGTGTCAAAAACTCAGTTCATACACTTATCAACCCGTCAAAATCTTCCATAGGAGTATCCACTATTGTTTAATGATATCCAGCTCCATCCTGCATTGTCCTTAACCCTTTCAGGTCTCCTGGCCACTATAGTGGCTTTCTCGGTAGAGGTCTCCTAGCCACTCCCGTGGCAGCATATTTGGGCATGAATGAAAACTGTTGCGTCAGGCTGGTGAATGAAATAAGGATACGAGCTGCTCCCCAGAACCCTCTGCTTCCACCAGGCAAGCGCATATCACAATATTTTAGTTTAAACAGTCTGGGAAGAGCTAATCATGGTGGGGGGTTGGGCTGCACATACTGGTTTTATTATACCGTTGATCTGTCAATATTTTTTACTATTTTGATCTCAGACAGTTCATTTGGCAAAAGAATATTTTTTGCAATACATTTTTAATGCTCTGGAGGATACATAGCTCTCAGCTCCCTCCTCCATTTCATATCCCCCTTCCTCCAGCCCTCTACCTCCCACCGATTCCCCACCCCTCTACCTCCCACCCTTCCACTCTCCACTTTCCCTCCAATCCCCCACCCCCTACTTCCTCCACCCTCCTACCTCCCACCGATCCCCCACCCCTCTCCCTCCCACCCTCCACCCTCCACTCTCCCTCCTATCCCCCACCCCATGCCTCCCGCCTACGCACATAGTGCCGCATCACAGGCAAGCAAGAAACTACCGCGTTGTATGTCTCAATATATATTCATTTCCTGGGTGTTCGAGTGTCTGACTGAGGGAGAATAATTACTGTACAGATTTATGATTTTAGGTTTCTAAGGTTGTTTCTATAGCCTTTTGTACATGTACCATGCATTTATTTGTTACCAGACGGACATACATGTACAGCGAGTGTTGCCTTTTTCATTGACAAATGATTGTTAGTGTCTCCTTACTTTTTTCTGATTTATATTTCATGAGTTTCTCACATTTCCTGGTTATACTTATAACACCGTCAATTTTGAGAAATAACAAATATTTGATCACTGTCTCTACTGCTGCCTATAAGTACACAGGACGATATAGTTAGCAACAATAAACTAAACATACGTACATGCAAAAGGCAAGCTCGTAGGCTTATCCCCATGTCCTCACCCCCACAGCCTTGGACATTACTAAGCAAAATAAGTGCAAAGTAAAATCAATTAGTCGGCAGTAACTAGTAAGTGATAGTTTTATATGGATCTTGTAACTGTTTAGTTTATTTTTTGTAAAGAAAACATCTCAAGAATCATTCACAAATCATGTGAGATATAATGTACATATATTAGTGCACTATTTTTTTTTTTTTAATTGAAAAACATGCAAACAAACAATGCAATCATGTTGCCTATGCACCAAGAAATTACCTACCCACCGAGATGGCAATACTCACCACGCTACCACACACCACTTGCTAATCAACTTCCCATCATTTTTGCAGCACTTGTATATTAAGCAGAGCTCTAATGTTTTATAGGCAGATGTGTATTATTTCCCTGTGCATGAATATGATATTTTTTTCTTTATTTGCAAACCCTGACTTTTTTCAAAAAAATGCATCTCTCAAACATGACCTTGGGACCTATTTGAGACCTGAAAGGGTTAAACATACATGGGGTTTCATATTCTCGGACTTATCTTGGAAAAACTATATTACATCTCTTGTAAAATCTGCTTCCAAGAGATTACATATGCTAAGCCGACTCCATACCTTTTTTACTCCTGCACAGTTGTTGACTATATACACGGGTTTTATTTGCCCCTGTGTGGAGTACAACTCTCATGTGTGGGAAGGCTCTCCACATACAGCTCTTCTCAATAGGGTGGTGTCAAAGGCTTTTATCTCATTAACTCTCCTCCTCTTATTGGCTCTCTTCGCTGCGCTGTTGCATCTTATATCTCTTTTCTATCGCTACTTCAAAGGTCACTGCTCCTCTGAACTGTCTGCTTGCATCCTTCCATCTCTACGATGGGCGCGTAGCACCCGCCTAGCAACAAACTCTCACCCCTTTTCTGTCTAACTCTCAAAAGCAAGAGTGAACCGTTACTCCCAGTCCTTCATTTAAGCAACAGGCCAACTCTGGAACTATCTTCCTCTGTCTGTATTTCCTACTTCATATGATCTCCATCTTTCAAAAACAGTGAACGGATCTTGAATTTGGCTTTCTTTTATACTGTTTTTGTTGTTTTCTTGGAAGGAACGGTTAGTGGGCTCCTGGCCTTTGGTTCCTTCTTCCTCGTATAAATAAATAAATATGTATATACATATATACAGTGCTCGACAAAAGTATTGAGCGCCCTGTGTCCCTCCTACAAAACAAACCTTTCAACTATGGAAAAACATGTAAATAATTCATTATATTTACCTTTAATGCTTGGTAGGGTTTCCTTTGCGCTTCTTCACGGACATGAGACGTCATGGAAGTGAAAGGGTGAGGTTCCTCAGGTGCTGGGGTGATATTCTTGCCCAGGACTCACGAATGGCTGCTTCCAGCTTAGGCAGAGAGCTCACGTCCTTCCCTTGTTGATTCTTCTTTACGAGGTACCAGAGGTTTTCTATTGGGTTGAGGTCTGGGCTATTGCCTGGCCAGTCTTTCATGAAGGAGACCTCGCAGTCACAAAGCCAGTTGGTGACAGATTTGGCTTTATGAGCAGGTGCACCGTCCTGCTGAAACACTCGTGCACCTGTGAGCTCGAAGGACTCAGGTAAATGATCACAAAGCAGCTCCAGGTAAATGTCCTGATTCACCCTCCAGTTCCTGGGAAGCACAACAAGCTTCCCCAAACCCTTACCAGAGAAACAACCCCATACCATTAGTGAATCAGGGTGTTTAACTATGCTCTTCATGTAACAGGGGTCAAGCGGGTCACTACCTCTGCGCCGGTACACGCGCGCTCCTTGATTACAGGTAACGGTAAACGTTGCCTCATCAGATCACAACACTGATAACCGTTGGTCCTCACCCCAGGTAAAGTATTGTTAGCAAAGGCAAGCCTACAAAGTCGCTGGTTACATGTAAGAAGAGGCTTTCTCACAGGCCTGTGGCTTGTGTAACCAAGTTCATAGACTCTTCGAGAAACCGTGCACACTGAAACCTCACCAAACACTTCCGGGTTGCTCTCCTTAATTCTCCTTGCAGTCACATGAGGATTAGACTCCACTACATGTTTTAGCACATTAACAGACCTCAGGGAAGTTTTCCTGGGCCTACCAGACCATAGTTTCGTTGTAGGAACGTCACTACTATTTTCCACACGATAACGGGCACACCACCTCCGCACTGTCAACCGAGCCACACCAACCAAATCACTAATTTCCTTCATGGGGTGGCCTGCCTCCTTTAGAGCAATGATCTGTGATATTATTTCACTAAACAATTTACGGGTAGAGGCCATAGTAAAGTAGCAAAAGCCAAAACACTGCGGGTCACTAGGTAAAAAATGGCGCAACAAGAGAGGGAGGAGCATCCAGGTTCCCCTCTCTCACGCAGCCCGCAGGCAACTGAGCCAGCCAACCAGCGTGCAGTAAGGCCTCAGGCTGCCGTGACGTCATGTTAGCGTCCAAAATTTCTGGCTAAATTTTTTCTCCCAAAAAAGGGTGATTCTTTTTTTGCCAAAAGTATTGCGTGCCTCCAATACTTTTGTCGAGCACTGTCTATACTGTGTACAAATTTATATGTATAAATATATATATATATATATATATACATATATATATATAGTACATCCCCCTAGTACGCGCCTATATGGGCGGCAGAGGATGTCGCGTACTAGTAATTCGCATACTGTGAATACATAAACTTATTGGAAAAATTACATATGGGCGGCAATCTCCTTCATGGGCAACCCTTGAAATGCCTTTCAGACCTAAGTACTGTATTGTACTAGACAGGGAAACTATCTAAGACATATTACCTAAGATAAAGTAAACCTACAAGATTATGCCTTTACTAGGTAAATCATTGGTGGTAGGTGGTGGAAATCATCATCCACTCACTTGATGTAGTGCTGCCTACTTTTTCCTTAGCCTTTATCATCCTTTTTCTGTGCCTGCCCTCCTCTCTTCCTATATCTCCCATCTTTCCTGTCACTTCTTATTGCTCTTCTTACCTTTACAAGTGGCTTTACACTAAGTGACAAGCCAAATGGTTTCCTGTAAGCCAAGAAACCATTTACAATGCTGGGTGGTAACCATATAACCAACCCATATGTGCTCCCTACATGTCAACAAGTGGGTTGGTGGAGGGTTAGTGCCCCTCCCTGTAAAACCAATAACTCATAGTCAAATGGCTACCTCTTACGGGATTATGGCATCTAGCAATAGATAGACAGATAGACAGACCGTTACCTAATATCGCTTCTTGGGGGGGCAATGTCGCGTACTCGGGGTAACCCTGGATTTGGGCCACTCTTCGCTGCCCGTCTCGCTTACAAGGAGTTCAATTCGCATACTAATAAAAATACACTAAAGAAAAAAGAAAAGGTCCTCGCGTACAAGGGGGATCGCGTACTCGGAAATTGCGTACTGTGGGGATGTATTTTGTGTGTGTGTGTGTGTGTGTGTGTGTGTGTGTGTGTGTGTGTGTGTATATTTATATATGTATATATATGTATATGTGTATATATATATATATGTATATGTTTATATATATATATATATATTTATATATATATATATATATATATATATATATATATATATATATATATATATATATATATATAAAGGCCGACACATGCAAGCATGTTGGAGCCTTTAAAAACGAAAACGAAACGATATATATATACTATATATATATATATATATATATATATATATATATATATATATATATATATATATATATATATATATATATATATATATATATATATATATATATATATATATATATATATATATATATATATATATATATATATATATATATATATATATATATATATCTCTATCTATCTATCTATATATATATATATATATATATATATATATATATATATATTTATATATATCTGTATATATATATATATCTCTATCTATCTATCTATTGCTATATAGATAGATATATAGAGATATATATATATATTTTACATATATAGATATATATATATATATATATATATATATTCTATATATATATATATATATATATATATATATATATATATATATATATATATATATATATATATATATATATATATATATATATATATATATATATATATATATATATATATATATATATATATATATATATATATATATATATATATATATATATATATATATATATATATATATATATATATATATATATTTTACATATATATATATATATATATATATATATATATATATATATATATATATATATATATATATATATATATATATATATATATATATATACATATATATATATATATATATATATATATATATATATATATATATACAATATATATATATATATATATATATATATATATATATATATATATACAATATTATATATATATATATATATATATATATATATATATATATATATAATATTATATATATATATATAGCACGGGCCAAACAGGGTAGTACTCTCAAGGGGAATGGGACTGTTGGTGATAGGGAGAGCTGGAGCTCCTGTTTCACTAGCTATCTAACCATCCCCCTTTGCGGACCTTTTCAGTGTGACAGTAACATGAAGACTAGACCAGCATACTCTCCCAAACATTTCCTCTAACTATCTATGCACTACACCACATGCACTTTACATTTCACACAATGTATCCCACTACGTTACAGGGGTTGGCGCCAGCATGGGCATGCGGCCAGAAAACTTTGCCCCCGCTACCTAGTGGCGGACTTCTGGGGGGAGGCATGGCGGGGGTTCCGCCAGCACAGATCGTGGGTCCAGGGCAAGATGGGGCTCGGGCCTGTGCTAGAGGGTACAGGGCATTGCGGTTCCCAGGCTGCCGCTTCCGCCCAATAGACAGGGGCCCGAACCTGGGAGTAGCGCCCCAGAAGGCTGCCCTATCAGTGGGTGTATAATGGCGGGATAGTTGCAGTGCCAAGACGCGCTTGGAGGGTGTCCCTGCAGCTGTCCTGGCAGGGTGCCCCGAGGCCACTACCACAGCCACTTGTAAGCTGGTGGGCTAGAGGTCCCAGATCCATTCCCTGGACCTGGGACTGTGCAGTGAGTGGGACCTGTGCTGTGTCTGTCCCCCTTTATTAATACTGTACTGAAGATGACAAAACAAAATAAGTTTCAAAGCAAGCCTGAGGACAGCAAATCACCCATGGGAATGAGGGTGGGTTCATGGAATGTGGGAAGTTTGAGGGGAAGAGCAGGGGAAGTCGTTGAGGCATTCAGTAGGAGGTGCGTGGATGTGGCGTGTTTGCAGGAAGTCCGGTACAGGGGTGGATCAGCCAGAAAGATTGTTGGGAAGGACTGTAGCTATAAGTTGTTTTGGCAGGGGGGGTCAGACGGATAAGGAGGAGTTGGTGTGATGGTTGCGGAGAAATGGGAGGAATATGTTATGAATGTTTTGAGAGTAAGCGATAGGATATTGGTAGCGAAAATTCTGTTGGGAAGAAAGATAGCTGCGATTATATCGGCATATGCTCCACAGGCAGGATTGGATGAATCAGAGAAAGACAGATTTTGGGATGATTTAATACGTGTAGTGGGTGGTATGCGGGATGATGAGATAGTGATTTTGGGAGGGGACTTAAATGGTCATGTAGGTGAAGCAGCACAAGGTTATGAAGGAATGCATGGGGGATGTAAGTATGGTCTAAGGAATTCAGAAGGGGAAAGGATGCTCGAGTTTGGGGAGGCAACGGACATGATTGTGTGCAACACATATTTTAGGAAAAGAGACAGTAGGTTACTTACGTATGAGTCTGGGGGAAATAGCAGTCAGATAGATTATTTTCTTGTTAGGTGGGCCGATAGGAGGTTAGTGAAGGATGTTAAAGTTATAGAAAGTGAGGAGTGTGTGCAGCAGCACAAACTATTGATTTGTGACATGGTGCTTAAAGAACAAGTGATGAAAAAGAGGACTTATGTACATAGGAGGAAAATATGGAAGCTGAAAAACCAAGTAGTAAGGGATGCCTTCTATAGCGAGTTGAGGAGAGTGGTGGCTGAACAGGGAGCTGTAGACAGAGGCGTTAATGAACAGTACAGAGCCCTCAAGAACAATTTCTTGAGAGTTACTGATGTAACATGCGGCTGGACAAGAGGACCACCAAGACATAAAGTAACTTGGTGGTGGAATGAGGGTGTAGAAGCTGCAATTAAGGAGAAAAGAAGGTTTTCCGGGAATGGAAGAAGGGTGGTAGCAAAGAGGAATATTTGGCTGCCAAGCGTAGGGCTAGCAGAGAGGTATACAGGGCAAAGTCTGAGTCACAGAGACAATTACTTGATAACCTAAATCATGGGGAAAGGAAAAATATATTTAGGGTGGCAGGTCAGGTGAAGAGGGATAATCGGGATATCATAGGTGAGCAGTGTGTGAAGAATGATGAAGGAAGGGTAGTGGTGAACAGTGAGGATATCAAAGATGCATGGAGAGAGCATTATAACCAGTTGTTGAATGAGGAGTTTGACTGGGACAGGGAAGGTTTGGAGCCAGCAGATCCAGTGTCTGGCCCTTGGCCTTTGATTGATACTGCTACTGTGAATGAGGCAATAGGCAGGATGAGGGTGGGGAAGGCAGCAGGTGTCTCTGGGTTGACTGCTGGAATGTTGAAGGCCTCAGGCGATATAGGGGTGAGTTTAGTCACTGACCTGATAAATAGGATTATTTATGAGTGTGTTGTCCCAGATGATTGGCTGAAGAGTGTAATTGTAAATGTGTATAAAGGGAAGGGTGATGCTCTGGAAAGAGAAAATTATAGAGGTATAAAGCTTTTAGATCAGATAATGAAGGTAATGGAGAGAGTTTTAGAAGGTATGATTAGAGAAAGAGTGAATATTGATGAGATGCAGTTTGAGTTTATGCCAGGTAGGGGGACCACTGATGCCATATTCATTGTTCGACAGCTTCAGGAAAAATATATTGGTAGGAGAAGGGATCTTTATTTTGTTTCTGTTGATTTGGAAAAGGCCTTTGACAGAGTCCCTAGAGAGGTGGTGAAGTGGGCAATGAGAAAGCTTGGCTTGGAGGAGTGGCTGGTTAGGGTGGTTATGACCATGTATGTGGGTGCTCACACCCAGGTGAGAGTGAATGGAGATTTGAGTGATGAGTTTTCCGTGAATGTTGGTGTGCATCGGGGTCAGTCTTGAGTCCCATGTTGTTTATCATGGTACTTGAAGCCCTTTCACGTGACTTTAGAAACGGACTCCCGTGGGAGTTGTTGTATGCTGATGATTTGGTGTTGATTGCAGAGAATGAAAGGGAGGCGAAGGAAAGGTTTAGGAAGTGGAGAGATGGTATGGGGCAAAAGGGTTTAAGGGTAAATGCAGATAAAACAAAAGCGATGATATCTAGGGTTGGTGGCGGTACTGTCAAACACGAGGGAGAGTGGCCATGTGCAGTTTGCCACAAGGGCGTGGGAAGTAATTCCATCTTGTGCGGTGTGTGTGATAAATGGGTGCATAAGAGATGTAGTGGTATCAGAGGTAGACTGCGAGATAATGCTGATTTTATGTGTACGGTGTGCCGGGGTGAGCAGGTGGAGATTGTCAGACGTGAAAGGATTGAACTTGCTGGTGAATCTCTTGAGTGTGTGGAAGAGTTTTGTTATTTAGGAGACATGTTTGTGCTGGATGAGAAGTGGTTGGAAGAAGTTCAGGGAGCTCTTGCCTCTCCTGACATTGAGAGGGCTCTCCCTACGTGCTAAGGAGTCTTTGTAAGCGGCATGTGTTAGGAGTGTAATGCTGTATGGCAGTGAGACCTGGGCAGTGAAGGAGGAAGATATTCGCCGGCTCAGACGTACAGAAATGACAATGATTAGGTGGATGTGCAGTGCGTCCCTGCGTCCAAGGCCTGGAGGGGCTGGGTTTACAATGGAAGAGTTGAGAGGTAGGATGGGACTGGAGTGTATTGGTGTTGTGATGAGGAGAGGTAGATTGAGGTGGTTTGGACATGTGGAGAGGATGGGGGATGATAATTGGGTGAGGAAGGTGAGAAGTGTTAATACTGGGGGTGGAGTTATGAGGGGTAGACCGAGAAAAACATGGGACGAGGTCATTAAGTGTGACCTTAGGGTTAAGGGACTGAACAGGGAGGCTGCAATGGATCGTGCAGTGTGGAGAGCCGCCATTAGGTGACCAAGGCCGACACATGCAAGCATGTTGGAGCCTTTAAAAACGAAAACGAAATATATAAACATATATATAGATAGATAGATAGATATATAGATAGACAGACAGATAGATAGATAGATGTACATATGTACTGTATATATATATATATATATATATATATATATATATATATATATGTTACTGGAAATTGACTTAGGACCTCTCCCCACAAGGTATTAAAAAATACGGAAATCATAGTATATCACAGTGTTTGTTCATGAGATGCCATTCATTAATATGAAATCATGTTTCCCTTGTTTTTCAGGACCAGTTCGATGCATGGAATCATTTAGATCTCTAAGTAATCTAAGGACATTTCTTTGCACCAAACATTTGTCAGTTCAGTCTTGAGGTTGTCCAGATTGGGTGTCTTCTTCTCTGCCATGATTTTCTTCATCTTTGCCCAGCAGTTTTCTATCAGATTTAGATCCGGACTGTTGCCAGACCAGTCGAGGACCTCAATCCAATTATCCTGAAGCCACTTTGTCACCTATCTTGACTTGTGACATGGAACTGAATCATGCACGAAGTCACATCCATGAATAACAAAAAAGTTTAACAAATGATCTTTCAGAACTTAAATGTACCAGCCACCATTCATCATCAAGTTCTTAGGAAGAAAGTAGAGGCCTCCCCTTCCCATTTCACCTGAGAAACACTCCCCATACCATTACTGATTGTCGGTGCTTAACAGTCGGCACCATGTAAGCAGGGTCATATCGACTACGGGAGGCAGAGCGACAAACCTTGGAAGAATGCACCTGGAACACTTGAAATGTGCTTTCATCGGAAAACATAACTTTTCTCCACTCAACCGATGTCGAGTGAGAATACTTCTTGGCAAACTAAATGCATTGCTTCTTCATGAAGTCAGTGACAAGAAGTTTCTTGGCTGCAGTGCAGCTTGGCAAACCCAGCTCCTTCTGCATGCGGTGTTGGATAGTCTGAATTGAGAGGTTTTGTAACAGCTGGGGATGCATTCTCTTCAATTCTGTTGCTGTCAAGTCATGGATTCTTGATTATTTCCCTCTTCAGATGCGTATCTGTACCTCTGGAAGCCGTCCTCTTCTTTCTTGCTTATGCTCTGGTTCAACATAAGGTGGCAGGCCGTGTGCTGCAGCAAGAATCTTCATGACGGTCGAATTTGCATGTCCAGAACATTCACAAATCGTGTTGACAGGGACATTATCCTGCCTCCGTGCAATGATACAGACCCTCTCACCCATTGAGCAATACTTTCCAGGCATGACAACTCGACTCTATGAAAATAACAGGGCAAACATTAACGCACATGAAAAAAGAGGGAGGTGCAAGCTCAGACCGACGGGAACATATACTCCCAATCTTGTTTCTGGGCAAGCACTGACATACCGAGTGTTTCACCACCTCCCGCCAACACCAGAGGAGTTGCCAGTTACTTCTTGCCCAAAAAATTCACTTGGTAGAGGTGGAAACACAAAGCAGACAGAAAACTCTCTCATAGCAATTCTGTGTGTAGGTCCTATGTCAATTTGCAGTGTGTGTGTGTGTGTGTGTGTGTGTGTATACATATATACTGTACATATATATATATATATATATATATATATATATATATATATATATTTATATATATGGTCGACCTTCAATTCAACGGACTACAGTTCAGTCTTCATACAACACGAGAGGTTACACAGAACCTCGTGCAAATCGATTTCGTGCTAAAGCGTGACATATATTCAAATGTAAAATAGGACAAATGCTGAAGTGTGCATGGAAAAGTTTGGAAGGAATGAGAGAGTATTTTTGATTGGTGATATGAATGGTAAAGTAGGGAATGTGAAGGTGGATGGAACAGTTGGTGAGTGGGGTGTGCCTGCTGAGATAGATGAGAATGGCAGTGCGTTAGTGGACATTTGTGCTGGGAGGGGGTTGGTGACAGCCAATACCCTCTTCAGGCACAAAATTATCCACATGTATACGTGGCGAGTGATGAGATGGGTGGGTGGTGAACTGAATGAAAGGAAGGCAATGATTGATTGTGTGTGTGTGGATGAACGGACCCGAAAATGTGTAATGGATGCAAGAGCTTATAGAGGTTGGGGGAGTGGACTTTCTGACCACTACTTGGTGGTGGCCAGAATCAGGGTCCAATTAGGATGGAGAAATAGAAGTGAAGGACGGGAAAAAGAAGTATTTGTAAGGAGAATGGAAAGTTTACAAGAGGATGAGAAAAAGGCAGAGTATAGGAGGTGGAGGAACGATTGGGCAAATATGAATTGGAGCAGATGGAGGACGTGGAAGGTGTGTGCAGGATATTTGCAGAAGAAATATATGCAGCATGTGATGTGGTGTGTGGGATGAAGAGAAGACAGAGGGGTGTGGAATGAAGAGGTGAGACAGGCTGTGGCACAAAAGAAGAAAGCATACAATGAATGGATGAGAAATAGGGGCGTGGAAGAGGTTGAGAGGTGGAAGAGAGAGTTATATGTAGAAAGAAAGAGGTGAAAAGATTAGTAAGAGAGAGTAGAAGAGAGCGGATGAGGAATTTGGAAGGAACTTAAGTGTAAAATGGAGGGACTGTAAGAAAATGTTCTGGAAAGAGGTGAAAAGAGTAAGACAGGATGGAAGTGAGGTTAGCAGGGGAGGGAAAGATAAAAATGGTAGATTACTAGTGGAGAAGGGAGAAAAAGTGAGCAGATGGAGAGAACACTTTAAGAAATTGTTGAACATAGAGGATGGAAGTAATGCAAGTATAAGTGGCTGGGGAATGGCTGGGAGGAGGAGGGAGGTGAGATGACAGGAAGAAATAAGTAAAATAGAAGTTGTGGAAGCAATGAAGAAAGTTAAATTGGGGAAAGCCCCAGGAATTGATGGAGTGTGTGGTGAAATGCTGAAGTATGTGGGAGAGACAGTAGTAGAATGGATGTGGAAAATGTGCAGATTGGCCTGGGAGGAAGGTAGAGTCCCAGAGGATTGGAAGTCAGGTATAATTATTCCCTTGTACAAAGGAAAAGGGGAAAAAGAAGTGTGTGGTAATCATAGGGGCATTTGTCTTCTTAGTATAACAGGAAAAGTGTATGGTAGGATCCTTATTGACAGTTTAAGAACAGAGGAATTAGTTGGAGAAGAACAGGGAGGCTTTAGGAAGGGAAGAGATTGCGTAGATCAGATATTCATTCTTAGATCTTTAGTGGAAAAGTTTCTAGAGAAGGGAAAGAAGTTGTATGCGGCTTTCATGGATTTGGAGAAAGCATATGACAGGGTGGATAGACAAGGATTGTGGAAAGTGTTAAGAATATATGGAGTAGATGGGAAGTTGTTGAATGCTGTGAAGAGTATGTATGATGGTGCTTAGGCTGCAGTGTGTGTGGATGGTGAACTGAGTGAATTTTTCTCTTTGAAGGTTGGGTTGAAACAGGGATGTGTCATGTCTCCATGGTTGTTCAATCTGTACATGGATGGGGTAATAAAAAAGGTACAAGTTAGGGTAGTGGATGTTGGAGTGGCCCTGGTGAGAGAGGATAGTGTTTGGAAACTCCCTGTACTGTTGTTTGCAGATGATACTGTGTTGTTGAATGAAGACGAAGGAGAGTTGCAAGGCTTGGTGGATGAGTTTGGGAGTGTGTGTAAGAAACGGAATCTAAAGATGAATGTAGGGAAGAGTAAAGTGATGGTCTTTGAGAGAGATGAAGTCAGTGAACGTACAGCGAGGTTGGATGGTGAGGAATTGGAAAATGTGAGTACGTTCAAGTACTTGGGTAGCGTGATGAGTAAGGATGGAGGTTTGGAGGGTGAAGTGCTTGCAAAGGTACAGCAAGGAAGAAAGGTTGCTGGTTCCTTGATAGCAGTGATAAGAAGCATGGAAGTGAGCATGGAAGTGAAAAAGTTACTACATGACAGTATTGTGATACCAACTCTATCGTATGGAAGTGAAGCTTGGACGTTGCTGGAAGGACACAAGTCAAGAGTGAGAGCAGTGAAAATGCATTATTTAAGAGGAGACTATGGAGTCACATGGAGAGACGGACTGACAAATGAGGATATAAAGGAGCATTGTGGTGTGGATGTGGATGTGATAGGAAGCGTTAGGAGGAATACAGTGATGTGGTTTGACCATGTGGAGAGGATGGAGGGTGAAAGACTGACGAAGAGAGTGTATGTGAGTGAGGCGAAGGGGGGAAGAGGGAGGGGGAGGCCGAGGATGAGATAAAGGGATGGGATGGAGACGTATATGAGAGAGGGGGGTGTGAGTTGGCAGTGGGGCAGTGAAATGGTGGGGGACAGGGCGAAGTGGAGGCGATTTGTTTGTGGCCACCCAGAACGGGATTGAGGCGTCTGGCAATAAATAGAGATAGACAGAAATTAGGGGGTTAGGTTCTAGGAGCCTCATATTTTTCGTTAAAAATATATTTAAGGGTAGATTATTACAACTATGTCTGCCTTAAGACACCAAAGACAGTGTGTTTACATACGACCCCACCGACTGGACACATCAGCGCATTGCTACTGCATTCTAACCTAACCTAACTGATTAATTTTGCCCTCTAATACTCCCCTTAAAAATTTTAATCACCAAAGACTGCCACTAAGCCTCCTGAAAATCCTTAATAGAAATCATGCAAAAACTTGACCTAAACAACACGTGAATAATGGCTGACCAGCAACACGCATATTTCATCACAAATCACTTTCGGCACTCATTAAAAAAAAGGGGGGGGGGGGCAGTGTGAAACGTTTTGCAAGCCGTTGGTCATCAACAATAAAGGAAAAAATATATATAAAGAAGTTGTCAGCATGGAGTGATTGCGTATCTCACTTCTCAGATACACACGAATGCAGTGATCATGAAAAATAAACGGGTCAGCCAAGCAATATAATTTGTATGACAGTATAATTCACAAGAACTGAACTCATATAATTATCTTACCTAACAATCTGTCAACACATAGTGTCTTCACGTATCATAAGATCCAAATTTACTTGACCAAAGACCATCAGTTCATAACAAGATTGAGCACAACTTTTTTTTTTTTCGTTTTTTCACACTCGTTGCACTAAAGGCGAATACATGAATTTTAGTGCTCCTTCATCATTAAAATTTTTTTTCCACCAAAGAAAACTATCCACATCGTAAACAACCTGACTCATTTTATCTGTCTGATTATTTGCATTTAAGCTCCCACACTATACACCACTTCATCCAACAATTTTACATTTTCCTTTAGAATAAATGCTTTTCTTGTGTTCATGGTGTTTAAGCACAACTAAAGTTAGTTTGGAACCACATGCTCAGAGTTCTGAGAGGAAATGAGGAGCAAGGAAATATGCAAATAAATGCCTCTCATCACAGCGACGATACACAACACTGAGGCAGGCAGCGGCAGGTGGTATGGGACATGGGTCACGTGGGTCAGCTACAGTACTGTGTTACACTAATTTTTTATGATCAACTACAGTATCATTTATTTTTGTACCTGTAAAGAGAAATACTGTATGAAGTTAGAAATGACAAACTTTCAAATAACAGACAAATGACCAGTGTCCGGAACAAAACTCTGCCAGTAGATATTGTCCGTTGCTTCCGAAATCTGTTGATTCAGGGTCCACAGAATCGAAGGTCGACTGTGTGTATATATATATATATATATATATATACAGTACATATATATATACACTATGGGGTGGTACTATGACTCTGCGGCCAGGTTGTGTTAGGAAGAATACTTCCACCGTATTTCCTGTGTGTAGTAAAAGGCGACTAAAAGGGGCGGGGTGAGGGGACTAGGGACCCCCTCCTTTGTTTTTTAGTTCCTAAAAAGAGACAGGCCAGAGAAAGGGATGGGGGATTGAGTTATCCCTGTACCCTGAAGACTAGGTCTATGAATGTGTGTGGATGTAGTACGATTGAGGCTAAAAGGAAGGAGATTGGGAGAATGTTTGTGAGAAGAAAGTTGGATGTGTTAGCTTTGAGTGAAACGAAGATGAAAGGGAAGGGTGAGTCTATGTTTGGAAGTGTGAATGGAAGATTGTCAGGTGTTGATACAGGAAGGGAAAGAGAAGGTGTGGCCTTGTGAGTGAGTCCAGAAGTACAGCAGTATGTGACTGAACAGGAGGAGGTATCATCGAGACTGATGTGAGTGAAAGCAAAATTTGAAAGTGAGTTGTGGGTGTTTGTGAGTGCATATGGGCCTGGTAGTGAAAGGGATGAAGAAGAGAGAGAGTCTTTCTGGAATGACGATGATGAGTGTCTGCAGAGTTTTGGAGCGAATGTGAATGTGGTAATGATGGGAGATCTGAATGCTAGAGTGAGAAATGTAGCAGCTGAAGGTGTAGTTGGTATGTATTGTGTGCCTGGAAGAAATGAAAATGGAGAACGAATGATACGGATGCGTGTTGAGTGAGAGACGGTGATTGGAAATATGCTGTTCGAGAAGACAGATATTTATAAGTATACATGGGTGAGACGGGAGGGTGGAATGGTTGTGGATAAAGCATTGATGGACTATGTGGTTGTGTCTAGGAATGTAATAGGAAGATTGTTGGATGTGAGAGTTCTGAGAGGGGAGGGTGGAGGTATGTCTGAATACTACCTGGTGGAGGGAAAGTTAAGAGTAGGTAAGAGATGGGTGAGAGCTAGGAGGGTTAGGTGTGGCAGGGAGGTTTTGAAAGTGAGGTAGTTGGATAAAAGAGAGAAAATGATAATCACGAGAAATTGAAAGATGAGTGGAATGCAGTGAAAGATCAGGAAAATGGCAGTGTGGAGGAGGAATGGCAGTTGTTTAAGAGTGCTGTGGTTGGACAGGCAGAAGAGGTGTGTGGTGTGAGACGTGTGGGTGGTGGTGTAAGAAAAGGAAGTGAATGGTGGTGCAAGGAAGTAAGCATGGCTGTGGCTGAGAAGAGACGTGCATATGAAGTGTGGCTGCAGAGGAAGAATGAGGTGTCATATGAGAGGTATAAGGAAAAGAGGAATAGGGCGAGAAGGGCTGTGCGTGATGCTAAAGTGGCAGCAGATGACAGGTGGGGTTGGCGACTGACTGAGAATTTTCATCAGAATAAGAAAATGTTCTGGAAGGAGGTGAAAAGGGTGCGAAAGGGAGAGTCTGGGAAGGAAGAGTGAGTAAAAGCAGAGGATGGAAGGATGTTAACTGAGATGGATGCAGTAAGGAAGAGATGGGCAGAGTATTTTGAAAGACTGTTAAATGTAGAGGAGGAAAGGGTGGCTGGGATTGTGGCAGATGGAAGGGTGCAATGAATAAATGTGTTGGGAGAGTTGAATGATTCTTTGATCACGAAGGATGAACTGGAGAAGGTAGTAGAGGAGATGAAAACAGGGAAAGCTGCAGGTATGGATGGGTGTGCTGTGGAATGCCTGAAGGGTGGTGGAGTGACTATTGATGACTGGTTAGTAAGATTGTTGAATGTGTGCTTTGTGAAAGGTATGGTGCCAATTGACTGGGCAAGTGCTTGTGTGGCCCCGCTGTATAAAGGTAAGGGTGATAAGTACGAATGTACTAGCTTTACGGGTAAAAGTCTGTTGAGTGTTGTAGGTAAGGTTTATGGTAGTGTTAATTATGAGAGTTAGAGAGGGTACAGAGGGAGTGACTGGTGATGAGCAGTGTGGCTTTAGGACAGGGAGACGATGCGTGGATTAGGTGTTTGCTGTGAGACGTGTGTGGAAAGTATTTAGCGAAAAGCAAGGATGTGTTTTGGGCATTCATGGATTTAGAGAAAGCGTATGATAGAATTGATAGGGAGGCTTTGTGGACTGTTTTAAGATTGTTTGGACTTGATGGTACGTTACTAAATGGGGTGGAAAGTTTTTATGTTAATAGTAGAGCGTGTGTACGAGTGGGAAATGCTGTGAGTGACTGGTTTCCTGTGAGAGTGGGGCTGCGACAGGGATGTGTGATGTCGCCTTGGTTGTTTAACATTTATATGGATGGTGTTGTAAGGGAGGTGAATGCAAGAGTGTTAGGTGGAGGTCTGAGTCTGGTGAATGTTGTTGGTGGAGAGTGGAATCTGAAGTAGCTGCTGTTTGCAGATGATAGTGATTCAGAGAAGAGATTGAGATATTTGGTAGAGGAGTTTGGAAGGGTATGTGAAAGGAGGAAAGTTATAGTAAATGAGAATAAGAGTAAAGTGATGAAGTGTATGAGGTTGGTAGATGGTAGGGGGATGAATATAGTTTTGAATGGTGAGTTGCTTGAGGAGGTATCGTAGAGTGTTTTAAATATTTAGGGTCACATGTTGCTGTGGATAGAAGAATAGATGCAGAAGTGAAGTTTAGAATGAATGAAGTAGGAAATGTGCTGGGAGGAATGTAAAAAGTGTTTAGATGTCGTTTGCTTAGAATGGATGTAAAGAGAAGGCTGTATGAGGGTGTTGTGGTACCGACTGCGTTATATGGGGCTGAAACATGGAATATTGGTGTAGCAGAGAGGAAAAGTTTGAATGTAATGGAGATGAGGTGTCTGAGGAGTATGTGTGGAGTGACGCGTATGGATCGAGTGCAAAATGATGAAGTGCGAAGAAGAACTGGAGTTGTTCGGGAGATGGCTGGTAGAGTTGAGCAGAGGGTGTTGCGAAGGTTTGGGCATATGGAGAGAATGGATAATGAGTGACTGGTGAAAAAGATAACTAGATCTGATGTGAGAGGTGTAAGGCTGAGAGGAAGACCACGAATAGGATGGATGGACAGTGTGAAGAGAGTGCTGGATGCGAGAGGGATGTCTGTTGAGCAAGGAAGAGTGGCTGTGCGTGACAGAAATAAATGGAGAGAAATTGTGAATGAATAAATGATGACGCAGCCCTGAGGGGATACTCTCCCACATATGGTCTAATCAGCTAGTCAGGTTAGGTGCGGGTAAGGGGATGGGTCTATTATGATGTGGCAGGGATAAACCAGCTCTGCTGTCGGGCCCTGCTGTGGATGTCACTGACTGCACTGCGCAGTTGACCCTTGTGTGGTGTGGTGCAGTGAGGATGTCCCTCCTCCCCATTGGGGCTAAGATGCGAATGAATGTGTTTGAATGAATGAGTAAATGGGGAGTGTGTCGTCCTATCTCGGCTACCTCCCTTTCCTTGGGGGAAGCAACCTAGGTATATAGACAGATAGAATTTATGCATTTATATTTCGTAATACACTATAAACTGCTTAAGAATATTTACAACCCTACCGACAGATCAGTGAACAGTACAGTGTTTTTTATGCTGTACGTGTAGTAGTGTAAGGGATTTTTATTCTGCGAACAAAATCAACTTGTCAACAGCCTCTTGGAACCAATTATGTTTGGAAGTTGAGGTATTTCTGTATATTGTGTATATAAATATACTGTATATATATATATATATATATATATATATATATATATATATATATATATATATATATAAATATGTATATTGTGTATATAAATATACTGTATATATATATACATATATATATATATATATATACATACAGGAAACTCGCACGGAACACGATCTCACGGAACGCGCTCGCAATTATACACGGTAATAGGAAAAGTGTATGGTAGGATACTTATTGACAGAATCAGAGAAAGAACAGAGAAATTAGTTGGAGAAGAACAGGGAGGCTTTGAAAGGGAAGAGGTTGTGTAGATCAGATATTCATTCTTAGATCTTTAGTGGAAAAGTTTCTAAAGAAAGGAAAGATGTTGTATGTGGCTTTCATGAATTTGGAGAAAGCATATGACAGGGTGGATAGACAAGGATTGTGGAAAGTGTTAAGAATATATGGAGTAGATGGGAAGTTGTTGAATGCTGTGAAGAGTATGTATGATGGTGCGAAGGCTGCAGTGCGTGTGGATGGTGAACTAAGTGAATTTTTCTCTTTGAAAGTTGGGTTGAAACAGGGATGTGTCATGTCTCCATCGTTGTTCAATCTGTACATGGATGGGGTAATAAAAGAGGTACTAGGTAGGGTAGTGGATGTTGGAGTGGCCCTGGTGAGAGAGGATAGTGTTTGGAAACTCCCTGTACTGTTGTTTGCAGATGATACTGTGTTGTTGAGTGAAGACGAAGGGGAGCTGCAAGGCTTCGTGGATGAGTTTGGGAGAGTGTGTAAGAAACGGAATCTAAAGGTGAATGTAGGGAAGAGTAAAGTGATGGTCTTTGAGAGAGGTGAAGTCAGTGAATGTACAGCGAGGTTGGATGGTGAGGAATTGGAAAATTTGAGTACATTTAAGTACTTGGGTAGTGTGATGAGTAAGGATGGAGGTTTGGAGGGTGAAGTTCTTGAAAGGGTACAGCAGGGAAGAAAGGTTGCTGGTTCTTTGAAAGAAGTGTTAAGAAACAGGGAAGTGAGCATGGAAGTGAAAAAGTTACTACATGACAGTATTGTGATAACAACTCTAACTTATGGAAGTGAAGCTTGGACGTTGTTGGAAGGACACAAGTCAAGAGTGAGAGCAGTGGAAATGAGTTATTTAGAGGAGCCTGTGGAGTCACATGGAGAGATAGGCTGACGAATGAGGATATAAAGGAACGTTGTGGTGTTGATGTGGATGTGATAGGGGGCGTTATGAGGAACACACTGAGGTGGTTTGGCCATGTGGAGAGGATGGAGGGTGAAAGACTGACGAAGAGAGTACACTGAGGTGGTTTGGCCATGTGGAGAGGATGGAGGGTGAAAGACTGACGAAGAGAGTGTATGTGAGTGAGGTGGAGGGGGGAAGAGGGAGGGGGAGGCCGAGGATGAGATGGAGGGATGGGGTGGAGAGGTATATGAGAGAGGGGGGTGTGAGTTGGGAGCAGGGCAGTGAAATGGCGGGGGACAGGGCGACTTGGAGGTGATTTGTTTGTGGCCACCCCAAACGGGATTGAGACGTCTTGCAATAGATAGATAGAAGGGCTGGGATACATATAAGACAACGTATGATTAAAGAACCATTATGAAAACTACAAATTAACGCAGGAGAGGCCTTTGAAAGATCAAATCCTCGAACATCACCGCAGCGCGCGGTTTGTTTTGATTACGTGACGATCTAGGTGGGAAATTATTCAGTGAGTGAGACATTCCCGAGTACAGTAGCACAGTATTTGTAAGTTAAATATTTACAGTACTGTACTGTTCTGGTAAGTTTATGTGCAACTTAAAGTACTATTAAATAATGTTAAAATAAGAAATAAAGTCTTATAACCAGTTTACCTGATAGGCGTCAGAATATTGCCTTTTTTATTTGTTCGTTTTTTCCACAGTACTGTACAGTATTTGTAAGTTAAATATTTACTGTTCTCGTATGTACTGTACTTGTAAGCACTTAAATAAAGTTAAATCATTAAATAAAGCCTCGTAACCAGTTAACCCGAATTATATGATTACCCATGATCAGCGTCGGAATATTGCCTTTTTTGTTTGTTCGTTAAACTCTTACTGTACTGCTTTTCTACAGTACTGTATTTGTAAGTTAAATATTTACTGTTTTGGTATGTACTTGTAAGCAATTAAAGCATTAAATAAAGCCTTGTAACCAGTTAGCCTGATTTATATGATTACCCATGATCGGCGTCGGAATATTGCCTTTTTTGTTTGTTCGTTAAAGACTTGCTGTACAGCTTTTCCTCAGTACTGCATTTCTAAGTTCAATATGTACTGTTCTGGTATGTACTTGTAAGTTAAAGCACTCAAAAAAGATAAAGCATTAAATAAAGCCCCGGTACCAGTTAACCTCATTTATATGATTACCTATGATCGGCGTCGGAATGTTTCCTTGTGTTTACGTACAGTACAGTAATCCCTCCAATATCCGACGTAATAGGGCCATAGGCAGGTCCGGATAGTGGTCCTGTCCGGATATTGGGCCCCAGCTTATGGACTTGTACTTATGGACTCTAACTCAGAGAAACACCTATACAACTCCCTCCGGACATGCATAGCACCTATTTAAGACCCAAATCACACCAATAAGGGACATAAGAGACTGAAATAAATGCAAAAGAACCATAAAATGAGGTTTTAGAGGTGAGTTTATACAATATTAAACATTCTGGGTACTTACAAGTCCCTGGCTCCTGGACTGGTTTGAACCGCCAGTTTGCAGTCCACAGTTAATCCTCTGCACTCTAACTTCTAATTTCTTAACACTGCATAACACTGTAAATTCCTGTGTGTTCTAGTGGCGAGGTACTGCAGTTTATTCACTGTTTATTCACAAAAAACAAGCACCTGTGGCTTGCACTGTTATGAGTATCTGCTCTCAATCGGAGTTAAGCTGTGACTGTTGATGATGGCGGGGTAACAGAGTTGCCAGATCGCAACGGCCACATTACCAATCTCCTCAACTTTCATTACCAAATTTAACTTTTCATTTCCAAATTCATAAAGCTAGCATTTATTCTTCACTAATTATATATACAAGTGGAAATACATGTAATCACTCTCCTTATAATTAACACCATGTTGATTATTTTCACACTATGCAGGGTAGCAGATTAATCAGAGAGAGCAAACAATCCACCATCTCCATCCTGTGTATCCTCATACATGTGAAATATCCATTTGGTAATGCATTATTCTGATTCATTACCAAACGAATTTTTCATTACCATATTGGCCCACACTTGGTAATGAAAAATACCAAATGGCAACCCTGACTGGGGAGGGGGGAGGAAGGAAGGGGTGAAGGGACCATGGTGTAACAGCTGTTCGGCGCCAGGCGGCAATTTCAAATTATGGGTGGGAAAAAAGTCAGATTTTTTTCGAATTTTTTGCGGTTTTTGGCCCATTTTGGGAATATTGGATCCCAGGATGATTATGTCCGGTTAGTGGGGATGTTCGGATATTGGGAGTTCGGATATTAGAGGGATTACTGTATTTGTGTGTTGAAGTTTTGCTGTGGAGTACTGTATTTGTGAGTTATAACATTAAATAAATCTTCTAACCACTTAAAGTGCTTTCTAGTGATTACCAGTGACAGATAACAGCAAAACAACACATTTGGGGGATCTAGGGAGCAAAATACGGAGTAGTTTAAATATACGCGATTTCGCACCTAACACGGCACAGTAGGAATGAAACCCACGTGTTCCGTGCGAGTCTCCTGTGTGTGTATATATATATATATATATATATATATATATATATATATATATATACATACTGTATATATATACTGGGTGTTTCAAAAGTCCCTCACTAATTTGATTTTTAATTTTCTTTGCAGGTAATCAACCAATTACATTCATCTTGTGGTAAACTCTTACTCAGTAGTTGAGAATTTTTTTGAGTATACATTTGAAGTTCTGCGCCGTTTTCTTCTGTTACTATGTTGACTCTTGAGCTGAGGTGTAAAATCGCTGCATGGCAGGAGGTTTTTCAATCAGTGGTTGAAGTGCAGTGACAATTCTGGGCTGTCTACAGACAGCATTATGCACGGGATAAGAACACCATCGTCACCACCCACTAGAAGTTTATGGAGACTGGATCCATTAAGGACAAACCCCAAACAGGAAGGCCTCGAAGTGGGCGGAGTGAGGAGGACGTCGAAACTGTCCGTGAGGTTTTGGCTCAGAGTCAAGCAAAGTCCATTCGGCACGCAGCTGCAGAACTGAACACCAGTGTGACATCTATCCAACAGATTTTGCGGCGTGATCTAAAGCTGTATTAGTAAGAGATCCAGCTGGTTCAGAAGCTGGAACCTCAAGACTACGACTGCTGGGTGGAGATGTATGAGACACTGCTGCATCATTAACCCGAGACGTCCCGTCGACGTATGGGTACGTTGCAACATTTTGCATTTGCCAGTCCTGTCGACGTACTGGTACGTTTTGCAATTGCAAGGTCCCTAATTTGCACAATTTTCAATTTTCGCAAATGATTTTTCGTACATATACATGGGACACCTTCCTCTATTCCTCTACAAGATGTCAAGCAGGGACAATGCCTTACACCACATAACCTCCCCCCCCCCCTGCATGCCACTGTCTTGGCAATTCACCTGTTACCAGTGACCTGGCCAATAAAGACATTCAGGGCCAGAATGATTTCCTAATCGATGACAATGTGGAGGACAAAGTTTACATAGCACTAGCAGAAGAAACAGTCAGAAATGATGATCAGGTAATGTGGCAAAAGAAGGTCAGGAATGGTGATGAGTTAGTGAGTGAGACAATGCTTAAATACCTATATTGCTGTTTGAAAACCAATTTACTCTCATACTACATATAAATTCGTACCAAATAAATAAATAAATACCGTTTAGGAGTGGTGTGGAATAGTTAACCTCCCACAGAACTCGTTTTCTTTGCAGCCAGCCTGATAGAAAACCCTGTAAGGTAAGGAGGTACTCCTACCTGTATCGGGTATTTTAAACCTCAGGTGAGCGATTTCTCTATGAATTTTCAATGTTTCTCACCAAAACCGGAGGTTTTAGCCAAAAAATATTTTTTCCAAAAATGGTCGGGACTGGGGGGTGTCGGAGGTGCGAAAGTGGTCGGGACGTGACGGGTTAAAAAAGAGATCCATCGATCCTGGGGCACATGTGGTTCAGTGACGAAGATCTCCTCCACCTTTCTGGTTCGGTCAATTGGTACAACACCCGCATCTGGGGAACTCACAATCTTGTGGAAATACATGAACATGAAAGGGACACGCCAAAATTGGTCGTCTGGTGTGCCATCTCCTCAGCTGGGCAGATTGGTCCATTCTTCTTCTGGAATAAAGATGGAACATCCATGAAAATCAACGGAGACAATTACCTTCATATACTTCAGGAGTTCTGCATACTCCAACTGTCAGCTGTAACCAACATGCAAGAATTCATTTTCCAGCAAGACGGTGCCCCTGCTCATTACTCACATGAGGTTCGTTCATTTCTCAATCAACAGTTCCCAAATCAGTGGATTGGTCGCCATGGTCCCATTGAATGGGCTGCTCACTCACTGGATCTTACAACATGCGACTTCTTTTTGTGGGGCTACATTAAGAGCAAAGTGTACGCCACCAAGCCGTGAGACCTAATCACACTAGAAGAACAGATCAGGAATGCGTGTGCTTCTGTTACTCCCGAAATGTTGTCCAATGGCGGCCAAGAATATGTAAAACAGTGGCTCGCTTGTTTTAAAAAAGGCCCTGCCCACGTTGAGGTGTACCAGTGACTTTCCAGTAGACTTCTGAAGCCAAGTTTGATGCCATCAAAATTCTTGTGAATCGTAGACTCAGCAACCAAAGTGTCATGTGGTTCCTCTTGTAATTGCAATTTTAATCAATTTTAAAAAATAATGAGGGACTTTTGAAACACCCAGTATCCATATAAATATACCCACACATCCAAGATGGTTATATTGTCGCCTGAGGGTCCTATCTTGGATGAGAAACGACTTGGACCAACACAAGACTTTATGGAAAAAATTAATATTGTCACAAAATCTTCAAAAAGTACCCATCAACATCAACCTAGACCTATTTTGGAACCAAAGCAAATTGCCCCACCTTGAAAGTGTGTATTTTTGAGCTTGTTATCTCCAGCTTAGCAGATCAGTTATCTCCAGCTTAGTAGCCTGAGGCGGTAGTAGTTGTTCCCTAGGCAGTCTGGCTGAACAGCCCCGTGTAGCCTGAGGTTGATGGCAGTGCTTCAAGGGGTCAGCAGACGGTGTCCTAGGCATGGTTACATAAGGAGAGGCAATAATCCAGGAGCAAATGCTGAGTGCAACATGCAGTATGTGTGTGTACAATGCTCTGGTGAGGAAGACAAAAGCAAGCCCCGCCTGCTCATCAAATGACCAGATGCCAATATTTTATATCACAACATCACAACAATGCCACTCTCCTGGGCATGGGAACCGTGTTGGACTGGATGTGACTGTCATAGCTGTATTCTCCTCAGATTTTGGCTGTTACGAAGAGTTAGTTCCGTATTGGACATATGCAACCATATTACAGCAATTTCTTGGATTACTATTCATGATCTCCGTCTTGGATGCGATACATCTTGAACAAACCCGTCTTGGATGCAAGGGTACTGTATATAGATGGGCCATTATGAATCATTAGTTCCATATCGGATATATGCAATCATATTACAGCAATTTATTGGATTAATATTTATGGTCTCCATCTTGGACGCAAAATGTCTAGGACAAACATATCTTTATATACTGTATATATATAAATATATATATATATATATATATATACAGTGGGCTCGCACAGAGCGCGAGAGATTGGGCAGTGCACAAGCTCGTGCACTGGGAATTCGTGTACTAGGAATACATAATCTTATGGGAATAATTACATATGGGCGGTACCCCCTCATACCTGGACATTTTTTGGCCCTTAGAGACATAATAAAGGTCATATGTTTCAGACACTGTACTAAAGCTATGGCTTCAATAACAAAAATATAGGTAGTCACCTTAACAACAGTAGACAACAGGCCTGATGACTTTAAATAACAGGGGTTCCGAGGCGCAGCAACATTTACAGCGCCGCATTCCCCACCGCACCAACACTTCCCTTCACAGACTCCTCTTGATCACCTTCCCCAGAAGCATCAAAGTCACTCACTTCGGCCATAAACCCTTCAAAGTTCAATGCTGACACTTCTCACATTGCATCCTCTTCATCCTCAACAGGAACAGGAGCAGACAATGTCGATGGTTCCGCTATTTCACCAACTTAAGCAACGTTGGGTCTGGTTAATACTTGGATGGGTGACCACTTGGGAACACCAGATGCTGTTGGCATCCCTACGTGTCAAGTGGGGTTGGTGGAGGATTAGTGCCCCTCCCTGTAAAACAATTAACTCTAAGCCCTTGGCCACCCCATTTGGGATACATGGCATCTGGCAATGAATGAATGAATGAGCCCGCTGTGTGTAGCTTGTTATGAGCGTCTGTCTTCTCCTGTTTATTTCTTCCCTGTGCCTGTCTGTGTAGAAACGGAAGAGTTTGTTGATACCAATAAAAAGTTCCTCTGTTCTTAGGTTGCTCACTTCCTGTTCCTTCACCTCTTCCTTGAGCTTATCCACGGCAGCAAGGATCTTGCTAATGTTTGACATACACAGCTCAGTCCTGCCTTCCATCACGCTAGGCTGCTCAACTTGACTCTGTCTGGCACATCAACATGACGACACGTGACGCGCTTTGTGAGGGGTGGTCGCGCACTAGTAGAAAATGGCATTTTTGAGCCACTCCTTGCATCTGCCTCGCGTTCTGTGCGGTAAACTTGCACATTAAAGGGTTTTTGGTTATGATTTTTGGTCACTCGTGCACAAGGCGAATCGCGCACTGCAGTGACGCGCACTGTGCAACCCCACTGTATATATATATATATACAATAACCCCTCCAATATCCGGATCAATAGAGCCATAGGCAGGTCCGGATAGTGGTCCTGTCCGGATATTGGGCCCCAGCTTATGGACTAGTACTTACGGACCCTAACTCTGAAAAACACCTATACAACTCCCTCTGGACATGCATAGCACCTATTTAAGACCCAAATCACACCAATAAGGGACATAAAAGACTGAAATAAATGCAAAAGAACCATAAAATGAGGTTTTAGAGGTGAGTTTATACAATATTAAACATTCTGGGTACTTACAAGTCCCTTGGTCTTGGACTGGTTTGAACCGCCAGTTTGCAGTCCACAGTTAATCCTCTGCACTCTAAATTCTAATTTCTTAACACTGCACAACACTGTAAATTCCTGTGTGTTCTAGTGGCAAGGTATTGCAGTTTATTCACTGTTTATTCACAAATAACATGCACCTGTGGCTTGCACTGTTATGAGTATCTGCTCTCCATCGGAGTTAAGCTGTGACTGTTGATGTTGGTGGGGTAACAGAGTTGCCAG
The DNA here is from genome assembly GCF_032717465.1 of Coenobita brevimanus. Taxonomy (NCBI): domain Eukaryota; kingdom Metazoa; phylum Arthropoda; class Malacostraca; order Decapoda; family Coenobitidae; genus Coenobita; species Coenobita brevimanus. The sequence continues at coordinate 4,302,643 of NC_136982.1, read as the reverse complement.
ATCGCAACAGCCACATTACCAATCTCCTCAACTTTCATTGTCAAATATAACTTTTCATTACCAAATTCGTAAAGCTAGCATATATTCTTCACTAATTATATATACAAGTGGAAATACATGTAATCACTCTCCTTATAACTAACACCATGTTGATTATTTTCACACTATGTAGGGTAGCAGATTAATCAGAGAGAGCAAACAATCCACCATCTCCATCCTGTGTATCCTCATACATGTGAAAAATCCATTTGGTAATGCATTATTCTAATGCATTACCAAACGAATTTTTCATTACCAAATTGGCCCACACTTGGTAATGAAAAATACCAAATGGCAACCTGACAGGGGAGGGGGGAGGGGGAGGAAGGAAGGGGTGAAGGGACCATGGTGTAACAGCTGTTTGGCGCCAGGCGGGAATTTCAAATTATGGGAGGGAAAAAAAGTCAGATTTTTTTCGAATTTTTTGCAGTTTTTGGCCCATTTTGGGAATATTGGATCCCAGGAGGATTATGTCCGGTTAGTGGGGATGTTCGGATATTGGGCGTTCGGATATTAGAGGGATTACTGTATATATATATATATATACACTCAACCCTCGGCTATCACTCCCAATTGGTCCCGCTATGGCTGCGCTATAGCCGAAACCGTGACAGCCGAATTGAAGAACTTATGGTAATAATTCTAATTGGTGCCATGGCCTCAATATTTACCCCTAAGATACCTTTTTTGTACCACATATTAATATATAATACTCTAAAAATGAGTATGTTTTATGATGTGATCATGATTCTTATAAATACCCCTCACAGTTGATTCATTGATGTTGTGTTTCTTCCCCACACTTCGCTTGGTCTCACTATTCTCTATAAGTTTCACATTTCCAGTTTATCTGCATAACATAGGTTCTTCCTCTTCTTTATTTCCCTGCCAGGTGCCGCAGCATTATGTTGGGTGATGGTAGGGGGACGGGGAGGGGGTACGTTGGCCATGGTCCTATCATAAAAAAAGGTTATTGTTCTCGCTATCACTGTTCACGGTCTGAGGGCGCACACTTGAATGGTTTGGCGGGCAGGAGACTCGGTCAGGCGGCCAATCAGAGCTCAGCTGGCGCTGACGTCACACGACCAATCACGGAGTGAAGCTTTCATTGGCTGGGCGGAGCACTGGAGCCTGGCCTTTTTGAAATTTTCGAACATTTGCGGTGCGTGATAGCAGGCATTTAGTGCGTGATAAAGGTATTTCGGTAGTTTTTTATATAGGCGTGATAGCGAGATACGCTATAGCGGAACCCGTGATAGCCGAGGGTTGAGTGTATATATAAATATATATACAGTACCCTCGCGTCCAGCACGGTAATATTGTCATGCATGGGTCACGTGTTGGACCAAAAACGTGTTGGACTAACAACAGAGCTTATGGGGAAAAATGAATTATGTCAGCAACCCTCGGAAAAGTCACCCTAAATACCTACCATATACCTATACATATATTGGTACTATTGTAATTATAATAAATGGTACTGTGCTATGAATGATAACTAACCTTTTAGGATAGTGTTGGTGGGCTTGCTGGGAATGGAAGGTGGTATCCAAGGCTGTAGGTAGTCCTACTGGGTCCCCGGAGGATGGCTGCTGGCATCACTAGCGGGTAATGGCTGTTGCTCCTCCTCAACCTCCCTCATAAATCCTTCGAAATCACACTCAGAATCACTATCTTCGTCCACAGCCATGGAAGGTCCTGCTTCTGTCTGTCCTAGCACTGTAATCCTTGGCAAAGTGCATGCTTCCCACACTGTTGCCAGAGCCCCGTCTCGTGACTGTGGAAAGTGATCGCTGTTGCTGACTCGGTAGAGAATAAGGAGAAGCAACTTTGTTTATAAATTGGTACGCACGCCAAAGAGAAGGTTTCAAAACGATTGATATTTATTCTAAAATATTAATAAGTATTCAGTGTCAGGCTAAATGTTCAATGCTGTAGTACGATACATTCTCTGTCAAGTCGCCTGGGTTTTGGTCACACTGTTTGGCCGTCGTATCCTCGGCAGGAATCCATCCAGATGAATTCCAAATGCCCGTGGTATTGTCGGCAATTTTACCACGTTACCATTCTGATTTACCATCGTATCCTCGGCAAACCTGGTATGAAGTGCCGTGTGATAGCCTTCGGCTGCCAGGATCTTGTCTTAGTTTTTTATTATGATCACGTTGGCTTCATTCATGTCGTAGGCCTTGGCAATGTCAACTTTCCTCTCCCCTTTCTTCTTCCTCTCGATGCTTTCTAGCTTGGTGGCCTGAGGGAGGTGCCGACGCTTCTTGGGGTTCTCAGAAGGCTTCCTAGGCATCGTGAGCAGGGTAAAATGCAGTAACAAGAGGCAGAAAATGCAGCAAGAAAAAAGCACCTTCCAATGCAATTATGCGACTGAGTGGCGCTGTGGCGGGAGAAATTTAAACAAAACATCACATGACACCAGAAGCATTTTTAATTGGGCGGCATCACGATCACGTCACGATAGCGGGCGGGGAAGGCTACTTGATCAGAAGTTTTCATTGGCTATCATCATCATGGGAATGTCCAGTATGACCGTGTTGGACCGGGGGTGATCGTGCTAGAGTGAACTCTGCGGATTTCGCCCACTTCTCGGAGCTCTGTGCGTGTTATGTTAACACACTCGTGTTGCAGTAATTAAATCATATTAAATAATACTAATTAATTGCTCTCCGTGCTGAACCCGAATCATGCTGGACTAACGCGTGTTGGACGCGAGGGTACTGTGTATGTATATATATATATATATATATATATATATATATATATGTATATATATATATATATATATATATATATATATATATATATATATATATCATCAGCTGTGTGAGTGTCCACTGCAGGACCAGCCTATCCCTACTGAATTGGAGATGATACAGCCTATGTGTATCTCCACCAAGTGGCTTAGGCTATCTGGTGGAGATTGTATGTACGGTGAGAAGTGCTTGTAAGTGTGACTGTAGTGTTGGAATGGCTTTGGATGTGTGTGTAGTCTGTGAACCTAGTGTAATCGGACTGCGCAAGCCGACTAGGTGCAAGCATACTTTATAGTACGTGACACTGATTCAACCACAGCACCCCTTATGTCCGCCAAAGTACTACCATCATCATCATCTTCACCATCATCTGGACCTCCTTTCCCACTCAAGGGCAGGGTGAGGAATAGCAATGTCCAGATAGCCCAAATTTGCCCAATTCAATGAGCCACGCTTCCCTAATCATTTAAGCCCCTGGAATCCTGGCTCTATCAGATACGCCAAAAACATGCACCACATTCTGTAGCTTCGCATAAATGTAAGTCAATCCAGACGCTGCCACATTAAAAAGGGTGCCAAAATCCCTGCTCGTGCACTTCTCCTCACAACATTCATCCAGCCAGCTCAATTTCTTGACAGTTCCCTGTATATATATATATATATATATATATATATATATATATATATATATTGACTGGGCAAGTGCTTGTGTGGTCCCATTGTATAAAGGTAAGGGTGATAAGTATGAATATACTATCTTTAGGGGTATAAGTCTGTTGAGTGTTATAGGCAAGGAGTATGGTAGAGTGTTAATTAAGAGTTAGAAAGGGTACAGAGGGAGTGATTGGTGATGAGCTGTGTGGCTTTAAGAGAGGGAAGGGATGCATGGATTAGTCGTTTGCTGTGAGACAGGTGCATGAAAAGTATTTAGCGAAAGGTAAGGATGTGTTTTGGACGTTCACAGAGAAAGCGTATGATAGAACTGATAGGGAGGCTTTGTGGACTGTTTTAGATTGTATGGACTTGATGGTAGGTTACTACAAGGAGTGAAAAGTTTTCATGTGAATAGTAGAGTGTGTGTAAGAGTGGGAAATACTGTGAGTGATTGGTTTCCTGTGAGAATCGGGCTGCGGCAGGGGTGTGTGATGTCGCCTTGGTAGTCTAACATTTATATGGATGGTGTTGTAAGGATGGTGAATGCAAGAGTGTTAGGTGGAGGTCTGAGTCTGGTGAATGTTTATGGTAGAGAGTGGAATCTGAAGGAGCTGCTGTTTGCAGATGATACTGCACTGTTGGTTGATTCAGATGAGAGATTGGGACAGTTGGTAGAGGAGTTTGGAAGGGTGGGTGAAAGGAGGAAATTTAAAGTAAATGAGAAAAAGAGTAAAGTGATGAAGTGTACTAGGGTGGTAGATGGTAGGAGGATGAATATAGTTTTGAATGGTGAGTTGCTTGAGGAGGTAGAGTGTTTTAAGTATTTAGGGTCACATGTTCCTGTGGATGGAAGAATAATGCAGAAGTGAAATTTAGAATGAATCAGGTAGGAAAGGTGCTGAGAAGAATGAAAAAAGTGTTTAGATGTCATTCACTTAGAACGGATGTAAAGAGAAGGCTGTATGAGGGTGTTGTGGTACCGACTGCATTATATGGGGCTGAAACATAGAATATACGTGTAGCAGAGAGGAAAAGTTTGAATGTAATGGAGATGAGGTGTCTGAGGAGTGTATTGATCGAGTGAGAAATGATGAAGTGCAAAGGTGAACTGGAGTTGTTCGAGAGATGGCTGATCGAGTTGAGCAGAGGGTGTTCCGATGGCTTGGGCATGTGGAGAGAATGGATAATGGAAAATAACAGGGCAAACAGTAATGCTCATGAAAAAAGGGGGAAGTGAAAGCTCAAGTGACAGGAACATATACTACCAATCTCACTTCTGGGCAAGCACTGACGTGCTGAGTGTTTCACCACCTCCCACCAACACCAGAGGAGCTGCCAGCTACTTCTTGACCCAAAAATTCACTTGGTAGAGGTGGAAACACAAAGCAAAGACAGACAATTCTCCCACTGCAATTCTGTGTATAGGTCCTAAGTCAATTTGCGGTGGGTGTACCTATGGTGTGGGCGCGGCATGGTTTGAAATGCACATGCAAATTCCCCTGGCAGCACACTCCCTTGTTTGTAAACAAAGAAGATGGCGACCACTTCAGCTCCATACTAGAAGTGCTCCAACTGTGGACTTTTTCTCTCTTATGGGGAGGTTAAACTTCACCAAATTCAATGTTAAATAATGAAACATTAAAGATTCTTTAGGTATTGTGGCTAGTTTACAGGTTTGTTTGTAAAACCACTATGAATGGGTTAATGACGAAGCACCTATCACTGAGCTAAGATGAAATATAATGCCTCCCATCATCATCATCATCATATATTATATGAATGATTATTAATGTGTTAAATGTGAGTTTTGTTGACAGTTGAGCATACAAACTTTATCGAATAAACTTCTTCAATCAGTGCTTGACCGGGAAGCCTCCGCCATCTTTAAGGGGCCACAGTTCATTTTTTTGGTTGAAAATGAAATTATGCATCAATTTACATGAAATTGTACTGGATAATAGCTATATTTGGCAAAACTAATCCCTGAGCTATATTTGTAAATGATTAATTCAATCACTGATATTTTTAAAATGATTATATGTTTCTCACTTACGAGCAGTAGTCAGTGAAAGTTAGGTTAAATATATTAAGACTTTACAGAATGTATATATTTTTTTTCATGTATCGTCCTGGAACTTTCTACACGTTTAAGTAGGTATCATAGCTATTATTCAGTAAGGTTTCATGTAGATTGATGCATAATTTCATTTTCAACTAAAAAAATTAACTGTGGCCCCTTAATGTTTTGGTCAGTCAGCTGATGTCTGTCTACTTGGCCAAGCATTTTTTTGCTCGATCTGCAGCGCGTGGTATTGCCCAAGTAGACAAAAGGCTGATTACCTTCCTGTTTATTGTGCCTATTGTTACATGTAATACATGCATTGGCTGACTGCTTGATTGTGTGGGTTTGTAAAGTGGGGAAAAATGGGGAAAAGTGAGGTGAAAAAGGGGACTTTTGGTGAACGTCCAGAACCAAATTCCATTTTTCCCATAGGTTTTGTTACTTCTATGGCATGGTTTTCTATGGTGGGCTTGGTCCAGAACCAATTAGCTGAGCCCTGGGCGACGACTGTATGTATGTGTGTGTGTGTATATATATATATATATATATATATATATATATATATATATATATATTTATATATATATAAATATATATATATATTTATATATATATAGATGATAGATAGATAGATGGATAGATATAGATATAGAGATATAGTTAGATATATATACATAGTATATATATATTTATATCTATCTATCTACTGTATCTATCTATCTATCTATCTATATACTGTATATATATATATATATATAGCCCGACGCCCTAATCCTGCAAACTGTGGTCGCAGACAAAATGCCTCCAAGTCGCTGTCACCCACCATTTGACTACCCTCCCCTCAACTCTCTCCCCCCTCCGTAATGTATATCTCAACTCTATCCCTCTATGTGAGAGTATAAATGGTATATACAGGGAGAGCTGGAGCTTCCGATTCATCAGCCCTCGGGACTAGTTCATGACCAGCCCCCTTTGCTGAAATTTTTCAGTGTTTCACTTACACACAGAGTAGGCCAGCATGCTCTCCAGTACAAGTTGCTCTAACTGTCAACACCAGACTACATGCACAGTACACACTACACTTCCGTTTCAAAATTAAAAAAAGAAAAATGACATTAATAAATCAGGCCTCGGAATCTGGGGGGGGGGGGGACCATAAATTCACCCACCATCCACCCCTCTCCCGGTGACGACTCAGAGCGATGCCTGGAACCACCGTCTGACTCACTTCTTCATTTCTGCAACATTCACAGCCTTTCCTCTAACTTTCTCTCCGTCGAACACCACCTCTCCTGTAAACCTCACCTTCTCTTCTTGACAAAGACTCAGCTGACTATGGCAACTGACAGCAAACCCTTTTCTGTTTCCTCCTACTTTCTCTATACTCATTTCAATGCCAAAGGTGGCTGTTGTGTATATGTATGTAATTATTTACCTTGCACTCATATTCCTGAACTTGATTCTTCTGAATTCTCTACTCTCTGGCCTCGGATTTCTTGTCATTCTCTGACTAAATATATCTGCGCTGTTTACTTATCTCCAAATTCTAATGACTATCAAAAATTCTTTCGACTATCTTACCTCTATGATGGAACACATTCTATCCATTTCTCCTTTCTCTGAAATCCCCATTCTAGAAGATTTCAATGTTCACCACCACCTTCGGCTCTCCTCTCTTTTCACTGATCCACCTGGTGAACAAGCCTACATTTTTTCTATCCTTAATGACCTTGAACAGGTTGTTAAGCACCCTACCCATATCCTTGACTGCCTTGGAGAGAGCTCCAAAATACTTTACCTCTTCCTTACAAATAATCCATCTGCTTACACTGTTAATCTTTCCTCACCGTTGGCCTCCGATCACAAACTTATTACCTTGACCTGTCCTATCGCCCCAGTACAGCCTGTGGACCTTCTAAAGAAACGTCGACTGTGGCACTTTGGAGCTGCAGATTGGGAGACCCTCAGGCAGTACTTCTTTGCTTTTCCCTGGAATAATTACTGATTCCATGGCCATCTGAGTGTGCACTGAGCATTACAGCGGTTATTCTCTTGGGCATGGAAGCATATCTCATATCCTTTGACAAATGCAAGAAAGCCTTGGTTTAATCACACTTGTTCTAATACTGTCCGCAACAAGGAGAGGGCATATAAAAGATACCAGAGCCAACCCACCCCTGAATTACATCTTATTTATGTTTCTGCCTGGAATCGTGCTAAGTCTGTTCATTGCTCTGCTAAAAATAATTTCATCAGTACTTAATGCTCTCAATTCTTCAACTCGAATTCTTCACGCTGATGTATTTTCTGCCATCAATGGCCTCCATACTAACAAGGCATATGGGCCTGATGGAGTCCCTCCTGTTGCCCTCAAGAACTATGCTCCTGTGCTTACACCCTGCCTAGGTAAATTCTTTCGCCTTTCTATGTCAACTTGTACCTTCCCTTCTTGCTAGAAGATTACTCTCATTCAGTCAGTCCCAAAGAAGGATGACCATTCCCAACCCTCTAACTATCGTTCAATTGCTTTAACATCCTGTGTCTCAAAAGTTTTCAAGTCAATTCTTAACAGAAAAATTTTAAAGCATCTGTCCTATCACAACCTTCTTTCTGATCATCAGTATGGGTTCCATCAGGGATGCTCCACTGGCGATCATCTCACCTACCTTTCAGACTCCTGGTCATCCTCTTTTCGGGACTTTGGCAAAAGCTATGCCATTACACTTAACATGTCAAAGGCTTTCGATCAAGCCTAGCATAAATCTATAATTTCCAAACTACCCTATTACGGTTTCTATCCTTCTATCTGTGCCTTCATCTGTAGCTTCCTTTCTGGTCATTCTATAGCCACTTTTACAGATGGTCATCGTTCTTCTCCTAGATCTATCAACAGTGGTGTTCCTCAGGGCTCTGTCCTGCCACCACCTCTCTTCCTTTTAATCATCAATGACCTTCTACATTGCATATCTAATCTTATCCACTCGTACGCTGCTGATTCCACCCTCCACCTTTCCATTCGGTTCCCTCAACGTCCATCTCAGCAGTTACTTCAACAAACAAGGGATGACGCTATGGCACACCTCATGTCTGACTTAGCTCATATCTCTGACTAGGATAAAAATAATCTTGTGGTTTTTAATGCATCAAGAACTCAGTTTTTACACTCATTAACCCGTCAAAATCTTTCACAGGTGTACTCACTAATGTTTAATAATATCCAGCTCAATCCTGCATCATCCTTGAACATGCTTGGGGATTCATTCACTCAGGACTTATCTTGGAAAGATCATATTACATCTCTTGTAAAATCTGCTTCCAAGAGATTAGGTGTGCTAAGCCGACTCCGTACCTACTTTTTCCCTCCACAGTTGTTGACTTTATACACGAGTTTTATTTGTCCCTGTTCAGTGTACAACTCTCACGTGTGGGGAGACTCCCCACATACAGCTATTCTCAATAGGGTGGAGTCAAAGGCCTATCATCTCATCAACTCTCCTCCTCTTACTGGCTCCCGTCAACCTCTGTCTCTGCGCCGCACTGCTGCATCTTTATCTCTTTTTTTATTGCTACTTCAATGGTCACTGCTCCTCTGAACTGTCTGATTGCATCCCTCCACCTCTACAATGGATGCGTAGCATCCATCTAGCAAAAACTCTCATCCCCTTTCTGGCCAACTCTCTAAGGCAAGAGTTAACCATTACTCCCAGTCCTTCATTTATGCAACAGGTCAACTCTGGAACTGTCTCCCTCTGTCTGTATTTCCTACCTCCTATGATTTCCAGTCTTTCAAACACAGTGCGTCCAGGCATCTCGAAATGAGCAGATCTTGAATTTGGCTCTCTTTTGTATTATTTTTGTTTTTTATTGAAAGGAACGGTGTGCGGGCTTCTGGCCTTTCGTTCCTTCTTTTTTGCATTATACATACATACATACATATATATATATATATATATATATATATATATCTGAATATAAACAGTAAAACCTTGATATAACAGACTTCAATAGACTGGAATTCGCTTTTCTCGGAATGGAGGAGTTACTGGACTAAATTCCTATACATCGGTAAAAGTCTGATAACGCCAGAAGCAGCCCGGACTGCCTGACCACTTCAGCCATGTTCACCATGTTAAAGTAAATTAAAGACATCTCTATCAGTGTACGGTATGGTATTATATATATTATACCATTTGATTATTGTTGTGATGGTATAATACAGTACAAAACTGCGATGTTAATGAAAACAGTTTAAAAACCATTGGTCCAATCCAGACTAATATTTGATATACCGGAAAAAGTCCAGGTTAGCAGGGGGAAGATCAGATGTTGCCTTTATCGGAATTTTATTTTTTCCAGAATGGTTTGGGCCCCAATTAGTCCATTATAATGAGGTCTTACTGTATATCTATCTATCTATCTATTGCCAAACGACTCAATCCCGTTCGGGGTGGCCACAAACAAATCGCCTCCACGTCGCCCTGTCCCCCGCCAATTCACAGCCCCACTCCCAACTCACACCCCCCTCTCTCATATACCTCTCCAACCTATCCCTCCATCTCATCCTCGGCCTCCCCCTCCCTCTTCCCCCCTCCACCTCACTCACATAAACCATCTTCGTCAGTCTTTCACCCTCCATCCTCTCTACATGGCCAAACCACCTCAGTGTAATCCTTCTAATGCTCCCTATCACATCCACATCCACACCACAACACTCCTTTATATCCTCATTTGTCAGCCTGTCTCTCCATGTGACTCCACAGGCTCCTCTTAAATAACTCATTTCCACTGCTCTCACTCTTGACTTGTGTCCTTCCAGCAACGTCCAAGCTTAACTTCCATACGTTAGAGTTGGTATCACAATACTGTCATGTAGTAACTTTTTCACTACCATGCTCACTTCCCTGTTTCTTATCACTGCCCTCAAGGAACCAGCAACCTTTCTTCCCTGCTGTACCCTTTCAAGAACTTCACCCTCCAAACCTCCATCCTTACTCATCACACTACCCAAGTACTTAAACGTACTCACATTTTCTAATTCCTCACCATCCAACCTCGCTGTACATTCATTGACTTCACCTCTCTCAAAGACCATCACTTTACTCTTCCCTACATTCACCTTTAGATTCCGTTTCTTACACACTCTCCTAAACTCATCCACCAAGCATTGCAGCTCTCCTTCGTCTTCATTCAACAACACAGTATCATGTGCAAACAGTACACATATATAGCCCGACACCAAAATCCCGCAAAGGGAGGCTGCAGACAAAACACCTCCAAGTCGCTATGTCACCCACCATTTAACTGCCCTACTATGTATGTGTGTGTATATATATATATATATATATATATATATATATATATATATATATATATATATATATAAATATATATAGTATATTTATATATATATATATATATATATATATATATATATATATATATATACACACACACACACACACACATACAGTAAAATCTCAAATTTCGAAAGTTTAGAATTCTATGATTCGAATTTAGATGCATTTTGGAGTGGTCTGCCTGCCTCACTTTTCGATGCAAAATCGCAAATTTCGATGATGTCACAGGCTTCATAAGCAGAAACAAAGATCATCACCTTCTTCAGGCCAATTACTAGGGTGTTGCAAGATATAACCATCCAAGAGGGTGAGGAGGAAGATGTTGACACTGCAGACGTCCAGATACTCAAGGATGATTTTCATTTTGAGGAATTTGGGTCGGATACCTCCACAGAGGAGGCTACTTCAACTAAGTGGTCCACCCCTGCCACACACCACCAACACCAGCCAGCCAGGTGATAATATTCTATAACCTAAGGTTAGTACTGTACTGTAGAGTGTGCTGTAACTACTGTAATAAAAACTGTGACAGGATACTGACAAACTGTAACAAATTTTGCTGTATTCTACACTACAGTACAGTATGGCAATACAGTGTAGAACTACAGTTATTTAACCACATTTATAGTTCAGAAAGTTTACAGGAAGTGTGGGCAAAAAATCATGATTTTACGTATTGAAGTTGGGAGGCCCTGGACCCAAATTGATTTTTCCCATAAGAAGTTCAGTTTAAATTTCGATGTTTTGGATTTAGATGCGTTTTTTTGGTACATATGTCCATCGAAATTTGAGATTTTACTGTATATATATATATACACAGTAATCCCTCTACTATCCGATGTAATAGAGCCAAAGGCATGTCCGGAAAGTGGTCCCATCCAAAAAGTGGGCCCCTGGCTCCTGGACTGGTACTTAAGGACCCTAATCCAGCCTAACTTTGAAAGCCATCTAAATAACTCCCTACCAGACATGCATAGCACCTATTCAAACCTATTTAAGACCCGATTCACACCAATATGGACATAAAACATGAAATAAATGAAAAGGAACCAAAGAATGAGGAATTAGAAGTGACTGTACCTCACCCAGGGTACTTACAGCCCGTTTGTGGCTGCCTTGTCTAAGGTTTTGGCATTGGTGAAAATGCTCTTGAAGCACGTACAATAATCCACTGTTGTGCTGCACTTAGTTCTTTGCACTGTGAGCTATAATTGTTTAACACTGGACATTGTTCTTAACTGCACCACGCCAGCTTCAACCGCCAATTTGCACTCCACAGTTAATCCTATGCACTCTAAATTCTAATTTCTTAACACTGCACAACACTGTAATTTCCCGTGTGGTCTACTGGCGAGGTATTGCAGTTTATTCACTGTTTATTCACAAAAAATGAGCATGTGTGGCTTCCATTGCGATATACATCTACTCGCCATTGACATTAGGCAATAACTGTTGGAGTGTTGGTGATGGGGAAACAGAGTTGCCAGACTGCAATGGCCACACTACCAAACTCCTCAATTTTCATTACCAAATTTCCTCAATTTTCATTACCAAATTTGTAATGTTAGCATTTATTCTTCACTAATTATATATACAAGTGGAAATACATGTAATCACTCTTCTTATAATTAACAGCATGTTGATTATTTTCACACTATGTAGGCTAGAAGATTAATCAGAGAGAGCAAACAATCCTCCATCTCCATCCTGTGTATCCTCATTCATGTGAAAAATCCGTTTGGTAATGCATAATTCTGATTCATTACTACACGAATTTTTCATTACCAAATTGGCCCACATTTGTTAATGAAAAATACCAAATGGCAACCCTGACAGGGGAGGGGGGAGGAGGGAGGAAGGAAGGGGTGAAGAGTTTGTGGTGTAACAGCTGTTTGGTGCTGCGCGACAATTTCAAATTACGGGTGGGAAAAAATTCAGATTTCTTGGGGATTTTTTTCTTTTTTTGGGCCATTTTTGGGTTCCAAAGGTCCAGGCCCACAATGTCCAGTAAGTGGGGTGTCCGGAAAGTGGGCGTCCGGAAAGTACAGGGATTACTGTATATCATCATCATCATCATCATCTGGATCTCCTTTCCCACCCAAGGGGAGGGTGAGGAGTAGCAATGTCCAGACAGCTCAAAACTGCCCAATCAAATGGGCCACGCTTCCATTCACTCATCATTTAAGCCCCCGGAATCCTGGATCTATCGGATACGCCAAAAATATTCACCATGTTCTGTAGCTTCACATATCATATCCGACAGAGTCAATCCAGAAGCTGCGACGTTAAAAAAGGTTGCCAAAAATCCCTGATCATGCACATCTCCTCACAAAATTCATCCAGCCAACTCGATCTCCTGTCAGTTCCCTAGCCTCACCGACTTCCAAACCTCTCTTCCTCACACAATTCATCCACCTTATCTCTCCACCTTCTCCTTGGCCTGCCTCACCTCCCTCCTTCAAATTCGCTCAGATATACCTTCTTCACCACTCTATTGTTATCCATTCTCTCCACATGACCATACTATCTCAGTACACTGTCTTCAATTCTGGTGTCCACCGACTTCCTCACTCCGCATCTTTCACGAATCACATTATTTCATATCCTGTCCACCCTCCATACTCCACATACATTCCTCAGCAGTCCCATCTACACTGCTCTTACTCTTGCCTTTTCATTTTCATGCCACACCATAGTCTCACATCCATATGTTAAAGTTGGCACTAACACTCCTTCATGTAAGCCTTGTGCAGCTGCAACACTCAAGCCTCTGTTTCTTATCAAGGCCTTCATTGCTCTAGCTACTTTTCTACCTTGTATCACTCTACTTTCAACTTCTTTTGCACATTTTCCTCTCTTTTCTATCACTGTACCCAGGTATTTGAACTCTCTCACCAATTTCAGTCTCTCTCCATTCACTGTTACATTGCACTGGGAGTCACCTTCTCTCTCAATAACCATCACTTTACTCTTTTCTACATTTACTCTCAAGGAACAACACTTACAGACATCAGCAAAACTCTGCACTAGCCTAACAAGTTCTTTCCGGTACTTGCAAGCAGTACTGCATCATCAGCATACAACAAATTTAAGATATTCCATCCATCACCATTCATTACGATGCCACACCTCTCTCCATTACTCGTGTTTTCACTTCTCTCATCACCCCACCAATATATACATTGAACAACCATGGGGACATCACACAACCTTGTCGCATGCCCACACTGATTGTGAACCTTTCACTTAGATGCCCATTAACCCTGACACATGCTTCACTACCATCATAAAAACTCCTCACGGCACCTAACAGCTTACCTCTACATCGTACATGCGCAAAACTTTCCACAATCCTTCTCTGTCCACTTTGTCATATGCTTTTTCTAGATCCATGAATGCCATAAACACCTTATGGTCCATCTCACAAGCCTTCTCTACTATCTGTCTCACTGCAAAATATTTGGTCCACACATCCTCTGCCACTCCTAAAGCCACCCTGTTCATCATTCACTAGGACTTCTGATATCTCTCTTACTTTCTCTGTAGTAATTCTTCCTTATACCTTCCCTACCACATTCAGTAAGCTTATGCCACGATAATTCTTGCACTCACTTCGTTCACCTTTATTTTTGTACAGGGGTACAATCACAGCCTTTTTCCACTCTGCAGGCACAGTTTCACTCATCCATGCCTTCTTACATATCTCCAACAAGCACTTCATTCCATTCTCTCCACTACATTTAAGCATCTCTGCATACAAGTCATCAACCCCAGCTGCTTTCCCATTTTTCAGCCGCTTCACAGCACTCTTCACCTGTGCGAGTGTCACATCTCCTGGCACTGCATTCCTTCTCTGCACACCCCCAAAACCAATCATGTTTACAAATGCTCTGCTCTCTCTATCCCCATGCATCAGGCTTTCAAAATACTCTTTCCATCTGGTCCTTACTTCATCTCTATGGGTTAATAATCTAGCACCTGCATCCTTCACACCATCCCATTTCTTACCGCTTTCACTTCTACATTTCCGCACCTCTTTCCAGAATAACTTTCTATTTTCAGAGTAGTTCGCATTCATTTTTCTTCCTAGATCCTCATTTACCTCCTTCTTTTTCCTCTTCACTAGTCTCTTTATTCGTCTCTTGCTCTCAACATATTCAGTTCTTATTTCAACTGAACCCCTAACCTGTAACCACTTTAGCCACTTCTTCCTCTTTGTCTCCACCGCTCTCTTTACCTCCTCATCCCACCAGGCCGTACCTTTCTTCTTTGTTGTTACTCTTGCCACACCACATACTGCTTAAGCATTCCTAACTAAGCAATCCCTATATGCATTCCACAGTCTGTCCAGATCCATTTCATTCCAATTCAGTAATTCTAACTCATCCTCTATTTTGGTCCTGTATTCATCTGCTATTTCTTTGATCCTCAGCTTCTCAACTTTCAGTCTTTCTCCCCGACTGCTTCTTTCTCTCCTGATCCACCTCACTCCTTTCAGCTTGATTTTGCATACCACAATCATATGATCTGACAGACCTCCACATTGTCCTCTCACAGCCCTCGTATCAGCAACCATTCCCATCCTCGACCTCTCTATAAGCACGTAATCAATCAGGCTTCTGTCAACACGATCCCCGTTCCCTCTATACCATGTATATTTATGTGCATCTCTGTTTGAAATATGAGTTACAAATGCACAACCTCCTCTCCTGACATATCCTTTAGTCTTTTCCCATTACACTGGTTTACAAAAAAAAAAAAAAAAAAAAAAAAAAAAAAAATCTAAGGCAAGTATGTGAATAGGTGTTTTTGACTAATTTTGATATGCTTAATTCAAATTTCTAAATAATTTTGCTCTATCACCTCTAGTTTTTTTGCTTTCACATATACCTTTTTTTATTATAATGCATATTTTTATAATATAATGAGTTTATTTCATATATTAAATTGGCATATTACAGAACAAAACAAAACAGACACAGAACACTGACAGAACTAAATATTACCATTACTTGGAAATAAGTATCTATACACACCATCGTACTACAGACAGCCAGAAGTGAGTTTATTTGGAGGATCTGGTGTACTTTGCCTCCGGGATGCTACGCAGGAGCATCCAGCAGAAGTCCCCCATCATGCTGGGGTTCCACTTGCCTTGGTAGTTGCTCTCTATCTTAGTAATATCTTGGTGGAACCTTTCCTCATGTTCGTCACTTACTGCTCCGAGGTTCTTGGGGAAGAAGTTGAGGTGGGAGTGGAGAAACTGAATCTTTGAGACATTCAGCACCCCATATCCTGATAAGCCTGCAACAACTTCTTGACACACTCTTGGTAATCTAGTGCCCGTGTATTACCAAGGAAGCCATGGCAGACTACCTTAAATGCTTCCCATACTCTCAATTCCTTCAAGGTGAGCTTCCCCTCAAATACCTCATCCTTCAGCACCTCCCGGATCTGAGGTCCGATGAAGATGCCCTCCTGGAGCCTAGCAGAGCTGAGAGCTGAGAACAGAGTGCACAAGTGTTGGAATGCAGCGTCATCCTTGTCCATGGCCTTCATGAAATTCTTCATAAGGCCAAGCTTGATATGAAGAGAGGGGGGGAAGCTTCTTGTTCATGTCCACCAGAGGATTTTCTTGGGCACTGTGTTTCCCAGGCATGAAAGTGCTCCTAGACCACCGGTCCTTCTGCGTGTAGTGCTTGACATGTTTGAGCTTGTTGTGGTGCGCGTTTTAAACCAGGTTCCAAGAAAATAGGACGGTAAATGGATTTTTGGCGAATATTTTGGGTCTAGGCCTATATGTATACATGTACATACATGTATACATGTATATCTCAAAAACTAGAGGTGATGAGTGAAAACGGATTTCAAATCTGAAATCAGCACCCCAAAATTAGGTTAGAACACCTAATTTCATGCTTGCTTAAAATTTTTTGAAAACCAGTGTTATCATTTTCTCCTGGTACTCCATAGCAACCCATTATGTCATCCTCAGGACCAGTGCCTACTCTTCCATTCATATCCCCCATCACAATCACTTTATAGCTCCTGGGCATTTCTCCCACTACTTCACCCAGCTCATCCCAAAACCTGGCTTTCTCTCTCTCACTCCTGTCCTCACATGGTGCATATGCTACAATCACTGCCATTTTCACCTTCTCAAACTTCAACTTGATATACATACATCTCGAGCTAACACATTTGTAGTCTCTCATTCCACTCCACCACACCTCATTCATCAACAAAGCAACTCCTTCCTTGCATCTTCCTCGCCCATTCATTCCTGATCTTAAACATTTCACACCCTCCCACTCCTCCACTTCGCACCCTTTAATCTTCATTTCACACAATGCCATCACAGCATATCTCGCACTCTTGAACACATTCACCACTTCCACACTCTGGCTCTCCTCATTCACACCTCTCACATTCCACATGGCCACGCGAGTCTGCCCATTTGGTTGGGGCCCTGGGCAGATATTGAGCCCTCCGAGGCTCTCTTAAACAACTGACATGATTAAGTGATTTTGGATAGGGGAATCTGGGGGACACTTAACCCTGCCAGAAACCTCGGTTATATGGTTACCACCCAGCGTAGTAAATGGTTTCCTGGGTACAGGAAACCATGTGGCTTGTCACTCACTGTAGAGATCATATGGCACCTATTATTTATATATATATATATACAGTACCCTCGCATCCAACACGCGTTTGTCCAGCACGATTCGAATCCAGCACGGAGAGCAAAAAATTAGTATGATTTAATATGATTTAAGTACTGTAAAACGGGTGCATAAGCATAACACTGACGGAGCTCCGAGAAGTGGACGAAATCCACAGAGTTCGCCTCTAGCACGATCACCGCTGGTTCAACACGGTCATACTGGACGTTCCCGTGACGCTGACAGCCAATCAAAACTTCCGATCAAGCATCCTCCCCCGCCCGCTATCGTGACGAGATCGTTATGTCGCCCAATGAAAAACGCTTCTGCTCTCACGTGATGTTTTGTTTAAATTTCTCCCGCCACAGCACCACTCACTTGCATAATTCGCATTGGATGGTGCTTTTTTCTTGCTGCATTTTCTGCCCTTGCTACTGCATTTTACCCTGCTCACGATGCCTAGGAAGCCTTCTGAGAACCCCAAGAAGCGGCGGCACCCCCCTCAGGCCACCAAGCTAGAATTCATCGAGAGGCAGAAGAAAGGGGAGAGGAATTTCAAAGGATTTATGAGGGAGGTTGACGAGGAGCAGCAGCCATTAACCGCTAGTGACGCCAGCAGCCATCCTCCAGGGACCTAGTAGGACTACCTACAGTCTCGGATATCACCTTCCATTCCCAGCAAGCCCACCAACATTATCCTAAAAGGTTAGTTATCATTCACAGTACAGTATCATTTATTATAATTACAGTAGTACCAATATATGTATAGGTATATGGTAGATATTTAGGATGACTTTTCCTAGGGTTGCTGACATAATTCATTTTTCCCCACAAGCTCTGTTGCTTGTCCAACACGTTTTTGGTCCAACACGGGACCCACGCATGACAATATTACCGTGTTGGACGCGAGGATACTGTATATAGATATATATATATATATATATATATATATATATATATATACAAACAATATACAGTAATCACTCCAATATCCGACGTAATAGAGCCATAGGTAGGTCCGGATATTGGTTCTGTCCGGATATTGGGCCCCAGCTTATGGACTTGTACTTATGGACCCTAATTCAGTGAAACACCTATACAACTCCCTCTGGACATGCATAGCACCTATTTAAGACCCAAATCACACCAATAAGGCACATAAATGACTGAAATAAATGCAAAAGAAACATAAAATGAGGGTTTAGAGGTATGTTCATACATTAATAAACATTCTGGTACTTATGGACCCTAACCTAGCCTAACTCAGAAAAACACCTTCCTACTGCACATGCATAGCTCCTAACACCCTATTCACACCAATAAAGGGCATTAAAGAGTGAAATGAGGTAAGTATAGTATGGTAAAAAGTACAGTATGAAACGGGCGGGAAAAAATCGTTTTATTTTTTTATTTTTGGGGGTTTTCGGACCATTTTGGGAATACTGGATCCCAGGACGATTATGTCCAGGTAGTGGGGATGTTCGGATATTGGGCGTCCGGATATCAGAGTGATTACTGTATACAGTAATCCCTGTAATAACTGGACGCCCAATTCCCGGATACCCAAATTTCAGGACATTGTGGACCTGGGCCTTCGCAACCCCAAAAAAAAAAAAAAAAAAAAAAAAATTCCCTCACATAATTTGAAATTGGCGCACGGAACTGAACAGCTGTGTTCACACATGGCCCCTTTACTCCGTCCTTCCTCCTCCCTCCCCAGTTACCTCCTAACTACAATCGAGAGTTGGCGCTCATCGCAATGGATGCCTCACGTGCTCGTTTTTGTGCATAAACAGTGAATAAACTGCAATACCACACCACTAGACCACATGGGATTTTACAGTGTTGTGCAGTGTTAAGAAATTAGAAATTAGAGTGCAAAGGATTAAATGTGGAAACGGGCAGTTGAAACTGGCATGGTGCAATTAAGAACAGAATGTGCAGTGTTAAACAATTATAACACACAGTGCAAAGAATTGAGTGCAGCACAAAACTAGATTACTGTACGTGCTTCAAAAGCATATTCACCACTGCCAGAGCTACAGACATGCTATAAGTACCGTGTACATTGCTAAATATTTTCCATACTTCTAATTCCTCATTATCTAGTTCCTTTTCATTTATTTCATGCTTTATGTCCATTACCGGTGTGAACAAGGTCTTAAATAGGTGCTGTGCATGTCCTCCAGGGAGTTATTTAGGTGGCTTTCAAAGTTAGGCTGGGTTAGGGTCCATAAGTACCAGTCCAGGAGGCAGGGGCCCAATATCCGGACAAAACTAATTCCCAGACATGCCTTAGGCTGAATTACGTCAGATATTAAAGGGATTGCTGTGTGTATATATATGTATATATATATATATATATATATATATATATATATATATATATATATATATATATATATATATATATATATATATATATACTGTGTATATATATATATATATATATATATACTGTGTATATATATATATATATATATATATATATATATATATATATATATATAATATCTGTGTTTCTCTCTCTCTCTCTTTCTCTATGTATAAATATATATACTGTATGTTCACCACCACCTTTGCTCTCCTCTCCTTTCACTAATCCACCTGGTGAACAAGCCTACACCTTGTCTGTTCTTAATGACCTAGAGCAGCTTATACAGCACCCTACCTGTATCCCTGATTGCCTAGGAGAGAACTCCAACATACTTGACCTCTTCTTTACAACTAATCCTCCTGATTACACTGTTAACCTTTCCTCTCCGTTGGGTTCCTCCGATCACAAACTATCTATCTATCTATCTATTGCCAGACGCCTCAATCCCGTTTGGGGTGGCCACAAACAAATTGCCTCCACTTCGCCCTGTCCCCCGCCATTTCACTGCCCTGCTCCCAACTCACACCCCCCTCTCTCATATACCTCTCCACCCCATCCCTCCATCTCATCCTCAGCCTACCCCTCCCTCTTCCCCCCTCCACCTCACTCACATACACTCTCTTCGTCAATCTTTCACCCTCCATCCTCTCCACATGGCCAAACCACCCTCAGTGTGTTCCTCATAACGCTTCCTATCACATCCACATCCACACCACAACACTCCTTTATATCTTCATTCGTCATCCTGTCTCTCCATGTGACTCCACAGGCTCCTCTTAAATAACGCATTTCCACTGCTCTCACTCTTGTGTCCTTCCAACAACGTCCAAGCTTCACTTCCGTACGTTAGAGTTGGTATCACAATACTGTCATGTAGTAACTTTTTCACTTCCATGCTCACTTCCCTGTTTCTTATCACTGCTTTCAAAGAACCAGCAACCTTTCTTCCCTGCTGTACCCTTTCAAGCACTTCACCCTCCAAACCTCCATCCTTACTCATCACACTACCCAAGTACTTAAACGTACTCACATTTTCCAATTCCTCACCATCCAACCTCGCTGTACATTCACTGACTTCACCTCTCTCAAAGACCATCACTTTACTTTTCCCTATATTCACCTTTAGATTCAGTTTCTTACACACTCTCCCAAACTCATCCACCAAGCCTTGCAGCTCCCCTTCGTCTTCACTCAACAAAACAGTATCATCTGCAAACAACAGTACAGGGAGTTTTCAAACACTATCCTCTCTCACCAGGGCCACTCCAACATCCACTACCCTACCTTGTACCTCTTTATTACCCCATCCATGTAGGCTGAACAACCATGGAGACATGACACATCCCTGTTTCAACCCAACTTTCAAAGAGAAAAATTCACTTAGTTCACCATCCACATGCACTGCAACCTTCGCACCATCGTACATACTCTTCACAGCATTCAACAACTTCCCATCTACTCCATATATTCTTAACACTTTCCACAATCCTTGTCTATCCACCCTGTCATATGCTTTCTCCAAATCCATGAAAGCCGCATACAACTTCTTTCCCTTCTCTAGAAACTTTTCCACTAAAGATCTAAGAATGAATATCTGATCTACACAACCTCTTCCCTTCCTAAAGCCTCCCTATTCTTCTCCAACTAATTTCTCTGTTCTTTCTCTAACTCTGTCAATAAGTATCCTACCATACACTTTTCCTATTATACTAAGAAGACAAATGCCCCTATGATTACCACACACTTCTTTTTCTCCTTTTCCTTTGTACAAGGGAATAATTATACCTGACTTCCAATCCTCCGGGACTCTACCTTCCTCCCAGGCCAATCTGCACATCTTCCACATCCATTCTACTACTATCTCTCCCCTATGCTTCAGCATTTCACCACACACTCCATCAATTCCTGGGGCTTTCCCCAATTTAACTTTCTTCATTGCTTCCATAACTTCTATCCTACTTATTTCTTCCTGTCTTCTCACCTCCCTCCTTCTCCTAGCCATTCTCCAGCCACTTATACTCACATTACTTCCATCCTCTATGTTCAATAATTCCTTAAAGTGTTCTCTCCATCTGCTCACTTTTTCTCCCTTCTCCACTAGTAATCTACCATTTTTATCTTTCACTCCCCTGCTAACTTCACTTCCACCCTGTCTTACTCTTTTCACCTCTTTCCAGAACATTTTCTTACAGTCCCTCCACTTTACACTCAAATTCCTTCCAAATTCCTCATCTACTCTCTTCTTACTCTCTCTTACTAATCTTTTCACCTCTCTCTTTATTTCTACATAACTAATTACCATAACCTGTCCTATCACTCCGGTATGGCCCGTGGACCCTCCAAAGAAACGCTGACTGTGGCACTTTGGAGCTGCGGATTGGGAAGCCCTCAGGCAGTACTTCTTTGATTTTCCCTGAAATTATTATTGCTTCTATGGCCGGGAGCCATCTGAGTGTGCACTGCGCATTACAGAGGTTATTCTCTCGGGCATGGAAGTATACATTCCTTTCTCGTATCCTTTAACTAATAGAAGAAAGCCTTGGTTTAATCACGCTTGTTCTAATGCTGTCAACAACAAAGAGAGGGCCGATAAAAGGTACCAGAACCAACCCACTCCTGAATCGCATCTTGCTTATGTCTCTGCCGGGAAATGTGCTAAGTCTGTTCTTCACTCTGCTAATAATAATTTCATCCATACTAAATGCTCTCAACTCTCCAACTTGAATTCTTCCTGCTCCTTTTAGCACCTTCCCAAAAACCTTTCTAACAACTTTACTTCATCATCCTTCCTGCCTCTTTTCTATTCTGATGGCTCTGTAGCTATTTCTTCTACTGATAAAGCAGATCTCTTCGCTCAGACTTTCCCCTCTAATTCTACCTTAGATGATTCCAGTGCTGTTCCTCCATCACTTCCCCCCTCTGACTTCCTCATGGCTGACATTAAAATTTCTTCAGCTGATGTGTTTTCTGCCATGACTAGCCTTAATACTAACAAGACTTGTGGGACTGATGGAGTCCCTCCTGTTGTCCTCAAGAACTGTGCTTCTGTGATTACACCCTGCCCTGGAATGATTATTGCTTCCATGGCCGGGAGCCATCTAAGTGTGCCTTGCGCATTACGGAGGTTATTCTCTCGGGCATGGAAGCATACATTCCTTTCTCATATCCTTTGACTAACGCAAGAAAGCCTTGGTTTAATCACGCTTGTTCTAATGCTGTCCGCAACAAGGAGAGGGCCTACAAAAGGTACCGGAGCCAACCCACCCCTGAATCACATCATCTTTACGTTTCTGCCCGGAATCGTGCTAAGTCTGTTCTTCGCTCTACTAAAAATAATTTCATCCATACTAAATGCTCTCAACTCTCAAACTCGAATTCTTCCCGCTCCTTTTGGCACCTTGCCAAAAATCTTTCTAACAACTTTACCTCATCATCCTTCCCTCCTCTTTTCTACTCTGATGGTTCTGTAGCTATTTCTTCTACTGATAAAGCAGATCTCTTCGCACAGACTTTCTCCTCCAATTCCACCTTAGACGATTCCGGTGTTATTCCTCCATCACTTCCCCCCTCTGACTTCCTCATGGCAGACATTAAAATTTCTTCAGTTGATGTATTTTCTGCCATCACTGGCCTCAGTACTAACAAGGCATATGGGCCTGATGGGGTCCCTCCTGTTGTTCTCAAGAACTGTGCTTCTGTGCTTACACCCTGCCTAGGCAAACTCTTTCGCCTTTGTCTGTCAACTTGTACCTTTCCTTCTTGCTGGAAGTTTGCTCTCATTCAGCCAGTCCCAAAGAAGGGTGACCACTCCCAACCCTCCAACTATCGTCCAGTTGCTTTAACGTCCTGTATTTCAAAAGTTTTCGAGTCAATTCTCAATAGAAAAATTTTAAGGCATCTTTCCTATCGCAACCTTCTTTCCGATTGTCAGTACGGGTTCCGTCAGGGACGCTCCACTGGCGATCTTCTCACCTACCTTTCAGACTCCTGGTCATCCTCCTTTCGGGACTTCGGTGAAAGCTATGCCATTGCACTTGACATCTCAAAGGCTTTCGATCGAGTCTGGCATAAAGCTTTAATTTCCAAACTGTCCTCCTACGGTTTCTATCCTTCTATCTGTGCCTTCATCGCTAGCTTCCTTTCTGGTCGTTCTATAGCCGCTGTTGTAGACGGCCATCGTTCTTCTCCTAGATCTATCAACAGTGGTGTTCCTCAGGGCTCTGTCCTATCACCAACTCTCTTCCTTTTATTCATCAACGATCTTCTAAGCTGTACATCTAACCCTATCCACTCATACGCTGATGACTCCACCCTTCACCTTTCCATTCGGTTCCCGCAACGCCCATCTCTACAGTTACTTCAACAAACAAGGGATGAGGCTATGGCACACCTAATGTCTGACTTGGCTCGTATCTCTGACTGGGGTAAAAATAATATGGTTGTTTTTAAAGCATCTAAGACTCAGTTCTTACACCTATCAACCCGACAAAATCTTCCACAGGCATACCCACTAATGTTTAATAATATTCAGCTTAATCTTGCATCATCCTTGAACATGCTTGGGGTTTCATTTACTCGGGACTTATCTTGGAAAGATCATATTACATCTCTTGTAAAATCTGCTTCCAAGAGATTGGGTGTGCTAAGCCAGCTCCGCTCTTTCTTTACCCCTGCACAATTGTTGACTCTATACAGGGGTTTTATCTGCCCCTGTGTGGAGTACAACTCTCATGTGTGGGGAGGCTCCCCACATACAGCTCTTCTCAATAGGGTGGAGTCAAAGGCTTTTCGTCTCATTAACTGTCCTCCTCTTACTGACTCCCTTCAACCTCTGTCTTTTCGCCGCACTGTTGCATCTTTATCTCTTTTCTATCGCTACTTTAATGGTCACTGCTCCTCTGAACTGTCTGCTTGCATTCCTCCACCTCTACGACGGGAGAGTAGCACCCGTCTGGCAGCAAACTCTCATCCCTTTTCTGTCCAACTCTCTAATGCAAGAGTTAACCGCTACTCCCAGTCTTTCACTTATGCAACAGGGCAGCTCTGGAACTGTCTCCCTCTGTCTGTATTTCCTGCTGCCTATGATCTCCGGTCTTTCAAACGCAGTGTGTCCAGGCATCTCAAAATGATCGGATCTTGAATTGGCTCTCTATTGTATTTTGTTTTTCTCTTGGAGGGAACTGTTACTGCGGGCTCATGGCCTTTGGTTCCTTCTTCCTCGCATTAAAAAAAAAAAAAAAAAAAAAAAAAAAAAAAAAAAAAAAACTCTTTTGCCTTTGTCAACTTGTACCTTTCCTTCTTGCTGGAAGATTGCTGTCAGTCAGCCAGTCCCAAAGAAGGGTGACCATTCCCAACCCTCTAACTATCGTCCAATTGCTTTAACATCCTGTGTCTCAAAAGTTTTCAAGTCAATTCTCAAAAGAAAAATTTTAAAGTATCTTTCCTATCGCAACCTTCATTCTGATCATCAGTATGGGTTCCGTCAAGGATGCTCCACTAGCAATCTTCTCATATACCTTTCAGACTCCTGGTCATCCTCCTTTTGGGACTTTGGCAAAAGCTTTGCCATCATAAATGACATCTCAAAGCCTTTCGATCGAGTCTGGCATAAAGCTTTAATTTCCAAACTGCCCTCTTTTGGTTTCTATCCGTCTATCTGTGCCTTCATCAATAGCCTTCTTTCTGGTCGTTCTATAACCGCTGATGTAGACGGCCATCACTCTTCTCCTAGATCTATCAACAGTGGTGTTCCTCAGGGCTCTGTCCTATCACCGACTCTCTTCCTTCAATTCATCAATGACCTTCTAATCTGTACATCTAACCCTATCCATTCATACGCTGATTCCACTCATCACCTTTTCATTCAGTTCCTGCAATGTCCATCTCAGCAACAGCTTCAACAGACAAGGGATGTGGCTATGGCAAACCTAATGTCTGACTTGGCTCGTATCTCAGACTGGGGTAAAAATAATAGTTATTTTTAATGCATCAAGAACTCAGTTTTTACACCTATCAACCCAACATAATCTTCCACAGGAGTACCCACTAATGTTTAATAATATCCACCTCAATCCTGCATCATCCTTGAACATGCTTGGGGTTTCATTCACTCGGGACTTATCTTAGATAGATCATATTACATCTCTTGTAAAATCTGCTTCCAAGAGATTAGGTGTGCTATGCCGACTCCATACCTTCTTTACTCATACACAGTTGTTGACTTTATACACGAGTTTTATTCGCACCTGTTTAGAGTACAACTCTCATGCGTGGGGAGGCTCCCCACATACAGTTCTTCTCAATGGGGTGGAGTCAAAGGCCTTTCATCTCATCAACTCTCCTCCTCTTACTGGGTCCCTTCAACCTCTGTCTCATCACAGCACTGTTGCATCTTTATCTCTTTTTTTTATCGCTACTTCAATGGTCATTGCTCCTCTGAACTGTCTGCTTGCATCCCTCCACCTCTACGATGGGCATGAAGCACCCGTCTAGCAACAAACTTTCATCCCATTTCTATCCAACTCTCTACTGCAAGAGTTAACCGTTACTCCCAGTCCTTCATCTATGTAACAGGTCAACTCTGGAACTGTCTCCCTCTGTCTGTATTTCCTACTTCCTATGATTCCCAGTCCTTCAAATGCAGTGTGTCCAGGCATCTCGAAATGAATGGGTCTTGAATCTGGCTCTCTTTTGTATTGTTTTCCTTTTCTTCTTGGAAGAAATGCTTTTGGGCCCCTGGCCTTTGATTCCTTCTTTCTTGCATAAAATATATATATATATATATAAATGTATGTATGCAGCCTTCATGGATTTGGAGATAGCATATGAAAGGGTGGCCAGACAAGGGTTGTGTAAAGTGTTAAGAATATATGGAGTAGATGGGAAGTTGCTGAATACTGTGAAGAGTATGTATGAGGGTGCAAAGGCTGCAGTGCGTGTGGATAGTGAACTAAGTGAATTTTTCTATTTAGAGGTTGGATTGGAACAGGAATGTGTCATGTCTCCATGGTTATTCAATCAGTTTATGGCTGGGGTTATAAAAGAGATACAAGGTAGGGCAGTGGATGTTGGAGCAGCCCTAGCGAGAGACGGCAGTGTTTGGAAACTCCCTGTACTGTTGTTTGCACATGACACTGTGTTAAGTGAAGACAAGGGGGAGCTGTAAGGCTTGGTGGATGAGGTTGGGAGAGTGTGTAAGAAACGGAATCTAAGGGTGAATGAAGCGAAGAGTAAAGTGATGCTCTTCGCGAGATGTGAAATCAGTGAATGTACAGAGACACTGGATGGGGAGGAAATGGAGAATGTGAGTGTGTTTAAGTACTTGGGTAGTGTGATGAGTAAGGATGGAAGTTCAGAGGGCGAAGTGCTTGAAAGGATGCAGCAGGGAAGAAAGGTTGCTGGTTCCTGGGAAGAAGTGATAAGACACAGGGATGTGAGCATGGAAGTGAAAAAGCTACTACATGACAGAATTGTGATACCAACTCTAACGTATGGACGTGTACCTTGGACCTTGTTGGAGGGACAGAAGTTAAGAGTGAGAGCAGTGGAAATGAGTTATTTGAGAGGAGCATGAGGAGTCACATGGAGAGACAGACTGACAAATGTGGAAGTGAAGGAGTGTTGTGGTGTCGATGTGGATGTGATAGGAAGTCTTAGGAGAAACACATTAAGGTGGTTTGGCCATGTGGAGAGGATGGAGAGCGAGAGACTGACAAGCAAACTGTATGTGAGTGAGGAGGAGGGGGGGAGAGGGTGGGGGAGGCCAAGGATGAGAAGGAGAGATGGAGTGGAGAGGTATATGAGAGATGGGGGTGTGAGCTGGGAGCAGGGCAGTGAAATGGCAGGGGACAGAGCAACATGGAGCCAATTTGTTTGTGGCCACCCCTTACGGAATTAAGGCATCTGGATATAGGTATATACATACATACATATATATATATATATATATATATACACAGTACCCTCGCGTCCAATACAGTAATATTGTCATGCATGGGTCCCGTGTTGGACCAAAAACGTGTTGGAAAAACGTGTTGGACAAACAACAGAACTTATGGGGAAAAATTAATTATGTCAGCAACCCTAGGAAAAGTCACCCTAAATACCTACCATATACCTATATATATATCGGTACTACTGTAATTATAATAAATGGTACTGTGCTATGAATGATAACTAACCTTTTAGGATAGTGTTGGTGGGCTTGCTGGGAATGGAAGGTGGTATCCAAGGCTGTAGGTAGTCCTACTGGGTCCCCGGAGGATGGCTGCTGACGTCACTAGCAGGTAATGGCTGCTGCTCCTTCTCAACCTCCCTCATAAATCCTTCGAAATCACACTCAGTATCACTATCTTCGTCCACAGCCACGGAAGGTCCTGCTTCTGCCTGTCCTAGCACTCTGTAAGCCTTCACTGCTGCTAGGATCTTGTCTTGGTTTTTTATTATGGCCCTCATGTTGGCTTCATTCATGTTGTAGGCCTTGGCAATGTCAACTTTCCTCTCCCCTTTCTTCTTCCTCTCGATGCTTTCTAGCTTGGTGACCTGAGGGAGGTGCCGCCGCTTACTGGGGTTCTCAGAAGGCTTCCTAGGCATCGTGAGCAGGGTAAAATGCAGTAACAAGAGCAGAAAATGCAGCAAGAAAAAAGCACCTTCCAATGCGAATTATGCGACTGAGTGGCGCTGTGGCGGGAGAAATTTAAACAAAACATCACATGAGAGCAGAAGCGTTTTTAATTGGGGGACATCACGATCACCTCACGATAGTGGGCGGGGAAGGCTACTTGATCGGAAGTTTTTTTGGCTGTCAGCATCACGGGAACGTCCAGTATGACCGTGTTGGAAAAGGGGCGATCGTGCTAGAGGCGAACTCTGCGGATTTCGCCCACTTCTCAGAGCTCCATCCGTGTTATGCTAATGCACCCGTGTTACAGTAATTACACCGAATTAAATCTTACTAATAATTGCTCTCCGTGCTGGACACGAATCGTGCTGGACAAACGCGTGTTGGACGCGAGGGTACTGTGTATATATATATGTATGCATATACATGTACAGTGAAACTCTGATATAACAAACTTCAATAGACTGGAATTCTCTTTTACCGGACTCAAGGAGCTACCAGACTAAATTCCTATATATCAGAAAAAGTCTGATAAAGCCAGAGGCAGTCTGGACTGCCTTACCACTTCAGCTATGTTCACCACAATCAGGTAAATAATTGACATGTTTATCAGTGTACAGTATAGTATTATTATACAGGTTATACCATTTGATTAATGTAGTGAAGGTATAACACAGTGCAGTACCGCAAAGATAGTCAAAACAGTTTACAAACCGTACAAGCTATCCGGAGTCATGTCTGATATATCAGAAAAAGTCTGGGTTTGCAGGGGGAAGTCCGAATGTTGCTTTCATTGGAGTCTTGTATTTTTCGGAATGGTTTGAGCCCAAATTAGTCCGTTATAATAAGGTCTTCTATCTATCTATTGCCAGACGCCTTAATCCCGTATGGGGTGGCCACAAACAGGTTGCCTCCATGTCGCCCTGTCCCCCGCCATTTCACTGCCCTGCTCCCAGCTTACACCCTCCTCTCTCATAAACCACTGCACTCCATCCCTCCATCTCATCCTCGGCCTCCCCCTCTCTCTCTCTCTCCCCCTCCACCTCACTCACATACACTCTCCTCATCAGTCTCTCACTCTCCATCATCTCCACATGGCCAAACCACCTCAATGTGTCTCTCCTAATGCTTCCTATCACATCAACACCCACACCACAACACTCCTTCACTTCCTCATTTGTCAGTCTGTCTCTCCATGTGACTCCACAGGCTCCTCTCAAATAACTCATTTCCACTGCTCTCACTCCTGACTTGTGTCCCTCCCACAATGTCCAAGCTTCACTTCCATACATCAGAGTTGGTATCACAATACTGTAATGTAATAACTTTTTCACTTCCATGCTCACTTCCCTGTTTCTAATCACTGCCTTCAAGGAACCTGCAACCCTTCTTCTTTGTTGTACTCTTTCAAGCACTTCACCCCCAAAACTTCCATCCTTACTCATCACACTACCCAAGTACTTAAACGCACTCACGTTTTCCATTTCCTCATCATCTAGTCTCACTGTACATTCACTGGCTTCACCTCTCTTGAAGACCATAATTTTACTCTTCCCTAAATTCACCTATAAATTCCGTTTCTTACACACATTCCCAAACTCATCCACCAAGCCTTGCAGCTCCCCTTCGTCTTCACTTAACAACACAGTATCATCTGCAAACAAAAGTACAGGGAGTTTCCAAACACTGCCCTCTCTCATTAGGGCCACTCCAACATCCACTGCCCTACCTTCTATCTCTTTTATAATCCCATCCATATACAGATTGAACAACTACGGAGACATGACACATCCCTGTTTCAACCCAACCTTCAAATATATAAACTCACTCAGTTCACTATCCACATGCACTGCAGCCTTTGCGCCCTCATACATACTCTTCACAGTAGTCAAGAACTTCCCACCTACTCCATAAATTCTTAATACTTTCCACAATCCTTGTCTATCCACCCTGTCATATGCTCGTTCCAAATCCATGAAGGCTGCATACAGATTCTTTCCCTTCTCTAGACACTTTTCCATTAAAGATCTAAGAATGAATATCTGATCTACACAACCTCTTGCCTTCCTAAGGCCTCCCTGTTCTTCTCCAATTAATTCCTCTGTTATTTCTCTCACTCTGTCAGTAAGTATCCTACCGTATACTTTTCCTATTACACTGAGAAGACAAATGCCCCTGTGATTACCACACACTTCTTTTTCCTCTTTCCCTTTGTACAAGGGAATAATTATACCTGACTTCCAATCCTCCGGAACTCTACCTTCCTCCCAGGCCAATCTGCATATCTTCCACATCCATTCTCTTACTGCACATCTTCTACAACCATTCTCTTACTATCTTTCCCCCATGCTTCATCATTTCACCACACAGTCCATCAATTCCTGGGGCTATCCCCATTTTGACTTTCTTCACTGCTTCCACAACTTCCATCCTACTGATTTCTTCCTGTCTTCTCACCTCCCTCCTTCTCCCTGCCATTTCCCAGCCACTTATACTCGCATTACTTTCATTCTCTATATTCAACAATTCATTAATGTGTTCTCTCCATTCACTCACTTTTTCTCCCTTCCCAACTAGTAATCTACCATTTTTATCTTTCACTCTCCTACTAACTTCCTTGCCACCCTGTCTGGCTCTCTTTACCTCTTTCCAGAACATTTTCTTACATTCCCTCCACTTGACACTCATATTCCTTCCAAATTCCTCATCCACTCTCTTCTTACTTTCTCTTACTAATCTTTTCACATCTCTCTTCCTTTCTACATATAACTCTCTCTTCTGTCTCTCAACTTCTTCCATGCCCCTATTTCTCAACCATTCATTATATGCTTTCTTCTTTTATGCCACACCCTGTCTCACCTCTTCATTCCACCATGCTGTTCCTTGCACCCCCTTTCGTCTTCTCTTCACCCTACACACCACCTAACATGCTGCACGTATTTCCTCTGTGAATATCTTGCACACACCTTCCACATTCCCCATCTGCTCTAATTTGTATTTACCTAATCGTTCCTCCATTTCTCTCTTATATTCTGCCTTTTTCTCATCCTCTTGTAACCTTTCCACTTCCCTTACATCTACTCCTTCCTCTCATCCTTCCCTTCTATTTCTCCATTTTACTTGGACCTTGATTCTGCCCACCACCAAGTTGTGGTCAGAAAGTCTACTCCCCCAACCTCTATATGATCTTGCATCCATTACACAGTACAGTAATGTGAATGCTAATGAAAACAGTTTAAAAACCATTCATGCCATCTGGACTCCAGTGTGATGTATTGGAAGAAGTCCGGGTTAGCAGGGGGAAGTCCGGATGTCACTTTTATTGGAATTTCACATTTTTCGGAATGGTTTGGGCCCCAATTAGTCCGTTATAATGAAGTCTTATTGTATGTATGTATGTATGTATGTGTATATATATATATATATATATATATATATATATATATTTATATACTGTGTATATATATATATATATATATATTTATATACTGTGTATATATATATATATATATATATTTATATACTGTACATATATATATATATTGTGCAGTTTGCCACAAGGGCGTGGGAAGTAATTCCATCTTGTGCGGTGTGTGTGATAAATGGGTGCATAAGAGATGTAGTGGTATCAGAGGTAGACTGCGAGATAATGCTGATTTTATGTGTACGGCGTGCCGGGGTGAGCAGGTGGAGATCGTCAGACGTGAAAGAATTGAACTTGCTGGTGAATCTCTTGAGTGTGTGGAAGAGTTTTGTTATTTAGGAGACATGTTGTGTGCTGGAGG
Organism: Coenobita brevimanus; assembly: GCF_032717465.1. NCBI lineage: Eukaryota > Metazoa > Arthropoda > Malacostraca > Decapoda > Coenobitidae > Coenobita > Coenobita brevimanus. The sequence continues at coordinate 4,270,322 of NC_136982.1, read as the reverse complement.
TGGGGCTGGAGCTAGCTCTGTGGCTAGGGTGAGAAGTGGTTGGAAGAAGTTCAGGGAGCTCTTGCCTCTCCTGACATTGAGGGGGCTCTCCCTACGTGCTAAGGGGTCTTTGAATGCAGCGTGTGTTAGGAGTGTAATGCTGTATGGCAGTGAGACCTGGGCAGTGAAGGAGGAAGACATTCGCCGGCTCAGACGTACAGAAATGACAATGATTAGGTGGATGTGCAGTGCGTCCCTGCGTCCAAGGCCTGGAGGGGCTGGGTTTACAATGGAAGAGTTGAGAGGTAGGATGGGACTGGAGTGTATTGGTGTTGTGATGAGGAGAGGTAGATTGAGGTGGTTTGGACATGTGGAGAGGATGGGGGATGATAGTTGGGTGAGGAAGGTGAGAAGTGTTAATATTGGGGGTGGGGTTATGAGGGGTAGACCGAGAAAGACATGGGACGAGGTCATTAAGTGTGACCTTAGGGTTAAGGGACTGAACAGGGAGGCTGCAATGGATCGTGCAGCATGGAGAGCCGCCATTAGGTGACCAAGGCCGACACATGCAAGCATGTTGGAGCCTTTAAAAAACGAAAACGAAAACGATATATATATATATATATATATATATATATATATACAGTATAGAAAGTGTACAGCAGGGAAGAAAGGTTGCTGGTTCTTTGAAAGCAGTGATAAGAAATAGGGAAGTGATCATGGAAGTGAAAAAGTTACTACATGACAGTATTGTGATACGGTACCAACTCTAACGTATGGAAGTGAAGCTTGGACGTTGCAGGAAGGACACAAGTCAAGAGTGAGAGCAGTGGAAATGAGTTATTCAAGAGGAGCCTGTGGAGTCACATGGAGAGACAGGGTGACGAATGAGGATATAAAGGAGCTTTGTGGTGTGGATGTGGATGTGATAGGAAGTGTTATGAGGAACACACTGAGGTGGTTTGGCCATGTGGAGAGGATGGAGGGTGAAAGACTGATGAAGAGAGTGTATGTCAGTGAGGTGGAGGGGGGAAGAGGGAGGGGGAGGCCAAGGATGAGATGTAGGGATGGGGTGGAGAGGTATATGAGAGAGGGGGGGTGTGAGTTGGGAGCAGGGCAGTGAAATGGCAGGGGACAGGACGACGTGGAGGCGATTTGTTTGTGGCCACTCCAAACGGGATTGAGATGTCTGGCAATAGATAGATAGATAGATAGATATTCATTCATCATCCAATCCTACGTTGCCCCATGAGGAGCATAGGAGCCCATGGCTAGGCAGTTGATCCCGACATTTAAGATGAGAGTGCTCAGCCTCTCATCCCTGAGTGGTATTACATGAGCAGTCAACCCCAATCACCCTCTGGATATAAACCATCACCGACTCAATCCGACTGGAGTGCAATAATTACCCAATAAACCATCAGGTGCCAAAATTTGGTTATATGGTTACCACCATTCTTAGTAAATGGTTTCCCTGTGTACACGAAACCATTTGGCTTGTCATTCAGTGTAGAGTAACCCACAGGCAGAAGGAAGAGGAAAGAATGAAGGAAAGAAAGATTGAAGAGGGAGTGTAAAGTCACCTGCAGGCAGAAGGACAAGGGAAGAATGAAGGAAAGAAAGACAGAGAAAGATGGAATATTATACCATATATATGTATACAGTACCCTTGCGTCGAAAACACGTTTGTCCAGTACTATGCCCACCCAGTACGGTCGGCAAAAAATTAAATAATTTATTACTGTAGTACAGATTTGTTGGGCTAGTGCAGTTCAGCCACGCAAAGTGGGCCAAATTCGAGTTCTTCTTCTCTTGTACTGACGTGCTACGTCCAGCCTACGCACACGTGGGAAGACAACCAACACCAAGGAACGTTTCCCTAGTACTGCCGCACCAGTCCAGTATGCCTTTCTTGTGACTCGTGACATGTGCCATTCAAATTGCAGTATTGCACTTCCCCCTGATGACAAAGACAACGATGTGTCAGTGTGCGACTATGAGGGATTTATGAGGGAGGATGAGGCAGAGAGGCCTCCTCAGGATCCTGAAGGCCCTCCTTCAGGGAGTCAGTAGGACCTCCTACAGCCTCGGAAACCCGTCCCCCTTCCTCACAAAGCCCAACACGACTCACCTTAGAGTTTGGTAAAGTCTTAGTTGTGTCAAAATGTAGTAAAGTTGAATTTGGGGGGGACTTTTTCAAGGCTTGTCTGATATTATTCATTTTTCCCAAAAGGTCAGTTGTCTGTGAAGTACGGATTTAGTCCAGTAGGGTAGTACTGTCTGACAAAAATACCATACTGGACATGAAGGTACTGTATAAGTATATAAGTGGTAGGTGGGAGCGCTCACCATCCACTCACTTGACGTAGTGCTGCTTTGCGTGTCTGTCCTTTCCACTCTTCCTTCCTTTCTCTTCTGTCTTTCTTTCCTTCATTCTTTCCTTTTTCTTCTGTCTATGGGTGATTTTACACTCTCTTCCATCTTTTCTTCCTTCATTCTTTCCTTTTACGTCTGCCTATGTCTGGCCCTAAACTGAGTGACTAGCCAAATGGTTTCTTGTACACCAGGAAACCATTTACCATGTTGGGTGGTAAGCATGTAACCAAATTATGGTGCCTGTTGGTTTAGTGAGTAATTACAGCACTCCAATTGGATTGAGCTGGTGCAGGTTTATATCCAAGGGATGGTTGGGGTTTATTGCTCATGTAATGCCACTCAGGGATGAGTGAGACTGGTCACTGTCATCTTAAATGTCAGGGCCAACTTGCCAAGCCATGGGCTCTTAAGCTCCTCATGGGGCAACATAGGATTGGATGATGGATGGATGGATATTATATATATAT
>NC_136982.1:4012500-4262500 GCF_032717465.1 Coenobita brevimanus | reverse complement strand
TGCACTGGCTTACCAGGCTCTTGTCCAGTATTTGCAAGCAGCATTGCATCATCAGCATACAACAAATTTGAGATATTCCATGCATTACCATTCATTACCAACACCATCTCTCTCTCCATTACTCATGTTTTTACCTCTCTCATCACCCCACCCGTATATATATTGTACAGCCACGGAGACACCACACAACCATGTCTCATGCCTATACCAATCTTGTCCATTAACCTTTACACATGCTTCACTACCATCATAAAAACACTTGACGTCACCTAGCAGCTTACCACCTACACCGCACATGAGCAAAACTTTCCACAATCCTTCTCTGTCCACTTTGTCGTATGCTTTTTCCAGATCCATGAATGCCATAAACACCTTATGGTCCTTCTCACAAGCCTTCTCTGCTATTTGTCTCACTGCAAATATTTGTTCCACACATCCTCTGCTACTCCCAAAACCACCCAGTTCATCACTCACTAGGACTTCTGATATATCTCTTACTTTCTCTGTAATTCTTCAATATATGTTCCCTACCACGCTCAATAAACTTGTGCCCCGATAATTCTTACACTCACTTTGCTCACCTTATTTCTGTACAGGGATACAATCATAGCCTTTTTCCACTCTGCTGGCACAGTTTCACTCATCCATGCCTTCTTACATATCTCCAACAAGCACTTCATTCCACTCTCTCCACTACACTTAATTATCTCTGCATATACCTCATCAACCCCAGATGCCTTCCCATTTATGAGCCACTTCACAGCACTCTTCACTTGTGCGAGTGTCACGTCTCCTGACACTGCATTCCTTTTCTGCACACCCCAAAAACCAATCATGTTTACAGCCGCTCTGCTCTCTCTATTCCCATTCATCAGGCTTTCAAAATATTCTTTCCATCTGGACCTTCCTTCATCCTTCACACCATCACATTTATTTCCACTTTCACTTCTACATTTCCCCACCTCATTCCAGAATAACTTCTATTTTCAGAGTAGTTTGCATTAATTTTTCTTCTTATATCATCATTTACCTCCTTTTTCCTCTTCATTAGTCTCTTTACGTGCTTCTTGCTCTCAATATACAGTATTCAGTTCTCATTTCAACTGAACCCCTGTCCTGTAACCACTTTAGCCACTTCTTCCTCTTTTCCTCCACCGTTCTCTTAACCTCCTCATCCCACCATGCCGTACCTTTCGTCTTTGCTGTTACTCTTGCCACACCACACACCACTTTAGCATTCCTAACTAGGCAATCTCTATATGCATTCCACAGGCTGTCTAAATCCATTTCATTCCAATTCACTGATTCTAACTCCTCCTCTACTTTGGTTGTGTAATCATCTGCCATTTCTTTGATCCTCAGCTTCCCAACTTTCAGTCTTTCTTCCTGACTGCTCCTCTCTCTCCTGATCCACCTCACTCTTCTCAGCTTGATCTTGCATACCACAATCATATGATCTGGCAGACCTCCACATCGTCCTCTCATGGCCCTCGTATCAGCAACCATTCCCATCGTCGACCTCTCTACGAGCACGTAATCAATCAGGCTTCTTCCAACACGATCCCCGTTCCCTCTATACCATGTATATTTATGTGCAGCTTTGTGTCTGAAATACAAGTTACAAATGCACAATCTCCTCTCCTGACGCATATCCTTCAGCCGCTTCCCATTATCATTTTCTCCTGGTACTCCATAACAACCTATTATGTCATCCTCAGGACCAGTGCCCACTCTTCCACTCATATCCCCCATTATGATCACTTTATAGCTCCTGGGCATTTCTCCCACTACTTTAGTCAGCTCATCCCAAAACCCGTCTTTCTCTCTCTCTCACTCCTGTTCTCACATGGTGCATAATTATGCTACAATCACCGCCACTTTCACTTTCTTAAACTTGAACTTGACATATACCTTGAGCTGATACATTTGTAGTCTCTCATTCCACTCTGCCACACCTCATTCATCAACAAAGCAACTCCTTCCTTGCATCTTCCTCGCCCATTCATTCCCGATCTTACACACGTCACACCCTCCCACTCCTCCACTTCACACCCTTTCATCTTCGTTTCACACAACGTCACCACGGCATACGTCGCACTCTTGAATACACTCACCACTTCCACCCTCTTGCTCTCCTCATTCACACCTCTCACATTCCACATGGCCATGCAAACCTGCCCATTTGGTTGGGACACTGGGCAGGTATTGGGCCCTCCATAGCTCTCTGAAACAACAGCCATGATTAAGTGATTTTGGATAGGGGAATCCGGGGGACACAACCCTGCCAGAAACCCCAGTTACAGCATTTGGTTACCACCCAGTGTAGTAAATAGTTTCCTGGGTACAGGAAACCATTTGGCTTGTCATTCAGTGTAGAGATCATAGGGCATCTCTACAATGACTGAGTGGATGATGGGTGCCCCCATCCACCATATATATACATATATATATATATATATATATATATATATACTGTATATTTCCCTCGCACAGTGAATGTATTCAGAGTACACGATTCGCCTGGTGAACGAGCAGGGGGTAATCAGATCCACAAAACCATAATGAACGAGGTGCTCTCTGAGTGATCGAAATCGGGGAGAAGTGTAGGCCATAACCGCTGTCTCCCATATTGAACGACCCCCCCCCCCCTCATAGACGCTGCACAAGAGGTCAGATATGAGCAACCTGTTGAGCAGAATCCAAAGGAGGACGAAGGTTTGCCTATATCAAAGATCAGTAAAATTCTAGCGGCAGTGGATGTTCTGAGAGAAGAGGTCAAGGCGAATGAAACCAGTTACCTTAGGACACAGTAAGTGCTCAGTGAAGTAGAAACCACTTTTCGTTATTAGACCGAAAGGCACAATACGGAAGTCAACATAAGAAAGCAAACATTCATCACATGCTACTACTGAACTCAAGAATAACAGGTGCCAGATGCCTCTACATCGTCTGCTACACTTCCTGGGGAAGACGGTGATGATGTGATGTCAGTGGTGTCATCTTTGAACTCTGAAGGTTTTATGGGAAAGGTGACTGAGGTAGAGGCACGTGGGGAAGTGGTTCAGTTAAGTGATGAGGGTGGGACTGGTGACAGGAACAAGGGAGTGGAAGGTAACGTGGAGGGGTCACCCTAAATATATCTCCCTGCCTCGGAGCCACTTGTATTCAAGCCAATCAGGACTGTCATCTGCTCCACTTATGGTAAATAACCATGTGTTTTATATTTTATATATATGTACTGTATGCGTTTGAAATGTGCCCATTAGTACTTCTCTATGGCTCAAAAAGTGGACTTTGAGGGAGTGGTGCCGTCCATGTGCCATTTTTCCCATAAATTATGTTGTTCACAGTGAACAAATTCGCTGTGAACAAGCTCGTCTGCTGCCCACAAACTCATTTACTGTGTGAGGGCACTGTATATACAGTAATCACTCCAATATCCAACGTAATAGAGCCATAGGTAGGTCCAGTTATTGGTTTTGTCCGGATATTGGGCCCCAGCTTATGGACTTGTACTTATGGACCCTAACTCAGAGAAACACCTATTAAACTCCCTCTGGACATGCATAGCACCTATTTAAAACCCAAATCACACCAATACGGCACATAAATGACTGAAATAAATGCAAAAGAAACATAAAATGAGGGTTTAGAAGTATGTTCATACATTAATAAACATTCTGGTACTTATGGACCCTAACCTAGCCTAACTCAGAAAAACACATTCCTACTGCACATGCACAGCTACTAACACCCTATTCACACCAATAAAGGACATTAAAGAGTGAAATGAGGTAAGTATAGTATGGAAAAAAGTACAGTATGAAACATTCTGGCTACTTACAGCAAGTCCCTGGCCACCTCGATGAATAACCTTCTCCTCTCGGACTCTGACAGCAAGAACGATTTCCTGAAGCACTTGCAGTACACTGTTCCTGAAGTCTTGCACTGAACTTAGTCAATAACACACAGAAGTCCGTTCTCTTCACAGTGTGCACTTTTGTCTAAATAATGCTCCATTGTAACTTACTAAGTGTTGCACTTTAACTTTTCCCATTCTTTTAATTTTCCAAAGCCAAAACAAACAAGTCTATTTACGTTAAATTTTTTTTCTATAGAGTCTTTTCTCTCTCAACCTTAAATCCTTAACACAACACACTGTTTTTTTCACTGCACAACACTCTAAATTCCCGTGTGGTCTAGTGGAGAAGTTCTTGTTGTTTATTCACTGTCAGAGTCCGAGATTATCACTGGCAGGCGACCTAGGGATGCATCGCTGGGTCGTGGTGATGGTGTACCCACTGCAGAGGACTCTGAAGACAGCCGCAAACTCACGTCGAGCGGTGACTCCACCGTGGCTGATGTGCTGGGCTGTGGCTCGGAGCATGAGGGCCTGTCTTGGGGAGGCAACGGCGTGGAGCCAGGGCTGGGCACAGCGGGGGTCACGGGCCTAAAAAAACTGTCAATGGTTGATTGACGCAATGACCGACAATTCTGACGATTGATGATGCGGTGCCTGAAAGCACGCACTTCCTCCACGAGTCCCAAGGGCCCCATCTCCCTGTCGCAGTCCGGGTGTTCCAGGTAGTCTAGGACGAACTCTAGATGTTCCCGAAGTGTGCTCAGCTTGGGGATGGCTGGAGTAGTGTCCTGCTGAGAGGAGTCCGCATCATCGTCGCCTTCAGCGCCGGAATCTTCAAGTTCGGTACTGACACTTGCAACCAAAGACGCGATCTCGATATCAGACAACGTCTGATACCCAGGATCGCCCTCGTCATCATCTAACCACTCACGAACATCGTCCACATCTACATCATCGCCGTGCGTACGTAGCCGTGCATGGAAGTCATCCACGTCAAACCCTAGAAAATCGTACTCCACATCCGTTCCGAGAAGCAGACGAGACCAACCGCTTTCAAGAGTTTTCACAGGGACTTCCTTCCATGCACTAGCCCAGTTGTACAGCACAGACTTGATGTTGTAGCGGCGAAGGTTTTCCAAAGTCCACTTGCCTCATGTGTCCCGTCCCTCCCTGCGCTCGTCCTCGTCCTCGAGAACAACCATCACCTCGTCCAGGAACTTCCGACGGTATAGGTGCTTTGTTGCCACGATCACTCCTTGGTCTATTGGTTGGATGAGAGCAGTCGTATTAGGTGGCAGAAACATGCACCTAATACGGCCATTTTCAGCAACCAAGTCCTTGTCGCACAGGTGGGCAGGTGCATTGTCGAGTAGAAGGAGGGCTTTTACCTGGTCGAGCGGGATTCCCAGTGTACTCGTATTCGTCTGGTAATGGATGACCTCCTTGACGAAGTGACGGTGAAACCAGTCTTTGAAGATCACAGCTGTGAACCATGCCTTCAAAGAATGGTACCAGACGACAGGAAGGACATCCATCACCCCACAAAGGCACCGAGGCTGCTTTGCGCGGCCAACAACGACGGGCTTAAGCCGGTGCATGTCATTAGCACTGGCACAACACAAAGCAGATATCCGTTCCTTGGAAAGCTTGCGTCCAGGTACACGCTTCTCCGTCTCCTTGGCTAGAGTGTTCGTTGGCAGCAAGCGATAGAATAGGCCAGTTTCGTCAGCGTTGTAGACTTGACCGAGAGTTAGGCCCTCCCTGTCGATCAAGCCTTTCACCCTGTTCCGAAACTTGTCAACTCCATCCTCGTTAGCGTCCAATGCTTCGCCATGTGCTTTACGGTTGGTAAGGCCATGACGCAACTTGAAAACGAAGAGCCAACCCTCGGATGCCTTGAAGTCTAGGGCGTCGTGAAGCCTGGCGAACTTTTCAGCAGCAGCCTTCAGCTCCGTTCCACGTACCATCACACCAGCAGCACGTTGTTGTCGATACCAAATCAACATGGATCGGTCGATTTCTGCAAACGTGGGGGTAAACATAACCTTCCTTTCCACGTTGCGTTTGCTTCTCAACGAGAAGTCAGCCGTGTACTGCATGAGTTTGTCTCGGGACCTCTTGATATCAAACAAAGTAGACCGGGCCAGGTTAAACTCGCGGAGAATGCGGGAAGAAGACCACCCCGCATCTACTTTCTCCAATATCTCCCTCTTCTTCTCCAGAGTCAACACCACTCTCTTCCTTTTCTCAGGTGGCGGGGCCATCATCACACACACTAAGAGGAGGCCCGAGAACAGCAGGAGGCCCTGCAGCAGGTAGGGCACCACCACAAAAGCGATCACGTGGGCAGCCATTATGACGAGCGTGCACTCGCGATGAGAGACAGGCGGAAAGTGGGGAGGATGCAGCGGCGCTCTATCGGACGTCGGAGGAATGACGCGCCAAAACAATGCTCTCCCGCGGTGCGCGCGGTAAGTTCAAATTACGGACGGGAAAAAATCGTTTATTTTTTATTTTGGGGGGTTTTCGGACCATTTTGGGAATGTTGGATCCTAGGACGATTATGTCCGGGTAGTGGGGATGTTCGGTTATTGGGCGTCCGGATATTTGAGTGATTACTGTATATATATATATATATATATATATATATATATATATATATATATATATATATATATATATATATATATATATATAAGGGAGTCCCCGACAAATGAAAGGGTTACGTACCTCTAAAATCTTTCGTATATCAATTTTTTGTCTACTGAAGCATTTTTCCCATCAAGAAACTTAAAAAAATGAGGAGCTGCGTTCCAGAAACCCCCCAAAATCTGTCAACTAACTATACTGTACTAGGCTGGTTGTAAGTGCTTGAATCTACAGTAGAAATGTTAATAAAAGCTAAATGAACTTTAAGCAGTTGTTTATTTATCAAATTGCTAAATAAAAAATAGAAAACAATACTGTACAGTACACTATATACAGGTGAGGCCCGATCTCATTCATGCCCTAGCCTTCCTTGTGCCTCTTGAAAATATTGAGCTTGCGCTCCAGTGTCAGGGTTCGGTGTTGCTTCTTCTTGAGAGGCTCCACAGATGATGATGAAGGTGAAGGATGCTTGCGTGGCATGATGCAAGATGACAAAGATGCGAAAGATTCTCATAGTAAGGCACGTACTACACAGCTGGGGAATGGGAACAGACTGGGACGAAGCGGAGGTAGCTGCATGACAGTGGCGCTGCAGTCGGTCGTGCACCAAATTTGAATCATTTTCTCGTAGTGCTTTTCGTACCATCAAAGCATATGACTTTCGTATTGGAGAATTTGTCCTTTATTTTTCACTTTCATACCTCCAAATTTTCGTATATTGGGGCTGCGTTTATCGAGGACTCCCTGTATATATATATATATATATATATATAATATACAGTAAATCCTCTTTTTCAACGTATTTTACTTCAAAGCCTCGTTTTTTGTGCAAGAAAAATGTTTCCGAGTTGTCTCACAATTTGCAAATTTCCCTACATTTTGATGCTCCCAGACAGCAGCCGATGACTACAACAGAACCATACAGGAACAGAGACAAGCCCGGATCACAGGATATTTTCACGAGACAGAATGTAGCAGCCGAGGCTCAGTTGGTTAAAGCGCTCCGCTCTGAACGAAGGGTCGGAGGATCGAATCCACCCAAGAGTAATTGGTAGACATCAGGAAGGGCATCCGGTCATAAAATGGTACACGCTCCAAACCAAAGTCCTCTACCCAGGGGCAACGCCTTGGCCCTTATCCAAAGAAGGGGGACCTGGCGTAAAACTCACAAAAAAAACAAAACAATGTGGCTGCTATTCTGCAAGACTTGGACGTGCCAGCAGGGGTGGATGAAGGAGAAGTGGACAGAGAGGAAGTGGAGGTGCTGGAGCCTGAGTTCGACTTTGAGGGCTTCGGCATAGGTGATGGGGCTTCCCCAGAGAGGCCCATGTCACCTAGTAACTAGCTCATCTACCCTCAACACACCTTCACTTGCCACTCTAGCCAGTCTTCACATTACTTCTGGTAAGGATTTTTGGTGTTGCAGCTCTTTATAACAGCTTTAATGTCTTTTCAGGTACACGTTTACTGTGTTATGCTGTTTTAGCACTAGTAAACACTCTTCATTTAATTTTCGGTAGGGCCTGTTTGGTGTTATAGTACTTTCTGACAGGGTAGGTACATGTCCCACTGGAACGCTCTGTTTTTCCCACTGATTCTTAACTTCACACTTCGACGTTTCGCGTTTCGAACGGTTTTGGTGGAACATCCAAGCAGCAAAAAATGAGGATTTACTGTATATATATATATATATATATATATATATATATCCATCATCCAATCCTACATTGCCCCACGAGGAGTGTAGGAGCCCGGGGCTAGGCAGTTGGTCCTGACATTTAAGATGGGAATGACTGACCTCACTCATCGCTGAGTGGCATCACATGAGCAATAAACCCCAACCACCCCTTGGATATAAACATTCACCGGCTCAATCCAATTGGAGCACAATAATTACCCATTAAACCACCAGGCGCCAAAATTTGGTTATATGGTTACCACCCAGCGTAGTAAATGGTTTCCTGGTGTACAGGAAACCATTTGGCTTGTCACTCAGTGTAAAGTCACCCACAGGCAGAAGAAAGAGGAAAGAATGAAGGAAAGAAAGACTGAAGAGGGAGTGTAAAGTCATCCGTAAGCAGAGAGACGAGAAAAGACTGAAGTACAGAAAGACAGAAGATGGAAGGAAAGAAGGATGAAGGAGAGGAAAGGGCAGACACCTGACAGCAGCACTACATTGAGTGAGTGGATGGTCAGTGCCCCCACCTAGCACCTATATATATATATATATATATATATATATATATATATATATATATACACAGTATATCTATCTATCTATCGCCAGACGCCTCAATCCCGTTTGGGGTGGCCACAAACAAATCGCCTCCAAATCGCCCTGTCCCCTGCCATCTCACTCCCCTGCTCCCAACTCACACCCCCCTCTCTCATACACCCCTCCACCCCATCCCTCCATCTCATCCTCGACCTCCCCTTCCCCCGCCCCCCCTCCACCTCACTCACATACACTTTCTTCGTCAGTCTTTCACCCTCCATCCTCTCCACATGGCCAAACCACCTCAGTGTGTTCCTCATAACGCTTCCTATCACATACACATCCACACCACAACGTTCCTTTATATCCTCATTCGTCACCCTGTCTCTCCATGTGACTCCACAGGATCCTCTTAAATAACGCATTTCCACTGCTCTCACTCTTGACTTGTGTCCTTCCAACAACGTCCAAGCTCCAATTCCGTACGTTAGAGTTGGTATCACAATACTGTCATGTAGTAACTTTTTCACTTCCATGCTCACTTCCCTGTTTCTTATCACTGCTTTCAAAGAACCAGCAACCTTTCTTCCCTGCTGTACCCTTTCAAGCACTTCACCCTCCAAACCTCCATCCTTACTCATCACACTACCCAAGTACTTAAATGTACTCACATTCTCCAATTCCTCACCATCCAACCTCGCTGTACATTCACTGACTTCACCTCTCTCAAAGACCATCACTTTACTCTTCCCTACATTCACCTTTAGATTCCGTTTCTTACACACTCTCCCAAACTCATCCACCAACCCTTGCAGCTCCCCTTCGTCTTCACTCAACAACACAGTATCATCTGCAAACAACAGTACAGGGAGTTTCCAAACACTATCCTCTCTCACCAGGGCCACGCCAACATCCACTACCCTACCTTGTACCTCTTTTATTACCCCATCCATGTACAGATTGAACAACCATGGAGACATGACACATCCCTGCTATATATATATATATATATATAATCTAATCCTGTGTTGCCCCATGAGAAGCATACGAGCCCAGGGCTTGGCAAGTTGGTCCTGACATTCATGATATGAGTGACCAGCCTAACTCATCACCGAGTGGCATTACATGAGGAATAAGCCCTTATATAAATCAAATGAAATATTATTTATACATTCACCCATCCATCCATCAAACAAACAAAACATTCACCAAAGTCATGAAAGAAGAATGAAGAGTTATTTATGCTTTGAAAAAATAATAACCAGGTATCTATGACTTAGGACTCTGAGAAAAATTGAATATGCCATTGGACACAGTATTACAGTATCATGGATCATAATTAATGTGAATGCATTGCCTTAGTTACACTATAAAACATACAGGAGCAGGAAGACACAGCAAGAAATACAGCTTTGATGCAGTTACCAAAAAATAAGGAATACGGGAAGTCCAACTCATACTCCATTAATGCTGGTGCACATTTCACGAGCTCTCTAGGGCAGATGTCTACAGTGCAACCTATGTGGAGACTCACCTCCCATGCAGGTATTTAACTCTGGTGAGGAGATCTGCATGGCCCGAGGAATACTGTTCTATAACGTCTTTAACATCATACGGTTTTAGGGCCTCTTTGAACTTACGTCTGGCAAGGAAGTATCTAATCTGAAGAAGGGAGAGAGTATGACAGTTTAGGAGGAGGGCAACAAGAGTGTCTAGAACCTTTTTATTTTTTTTAATTAAATTTTCCAACCGTTTTTAGTCACTGAGTACTGCAGTTAATTTTCCTTTATCTGAATAGTTTATGGCCAGTCTACAAAGTCAAATATGTTTCTTTATATATGAAGATCTGTAAGAAATTATTTTAATACTGACACTTCCTTTTGAACTGCATGAATGAATGCTTTTCAGTTGTTCATGGTCTCAGTACTCATTTAAGAAAGACGGTTAGAAAATCCACTGCATATCAAGCAGCAGAGTGGTTATAATTGGTCTGGATGTGCTACGGCAACTTGCAAGACCACGGCACGGTACAATCACAAATCCTGGGCAAAAATCAACCAATAAATGATGAAAAAATAATCAATAAAGACTAGTTGTTGAGCTGTCTGGAATAAAGAGGTGACAGCAACACCAAGCATATACCAGACATGGCAATAAAGTATCGGGGGCATCAGTTTAGCAGGGGCATGCCAGAGTAGACCAAGTTAGCACTGTTACATGGAGACAGCATTCTTACTATGCAAATCGAGGCAAAGAATTATTTCAGCTGTTGGCCTTAAACCCTCTGTAATACCACCAACTTTGCGAGCGCTAAGATGCACCAACTTACATGTCAATGAAGCATATGAGCGGCAACAATACACTAGTATAAGTATTATACAGTATATGTATAAAAAAAAAAATTGCTGCTATGAAGAAAACAAATAGTTTAGCTGGTGGCAGTTCCTACAAGCATTACAGCTAAAACACCTGAAATAGAATTTAGCTTAATATATGTCTGTAAAAATAAGCAGAATTAACTTGGTGGTAATTACATGGATTTTAGTTGTTTATTTAGCAGACAAGTTTTAAGTTTAAAAAAAGTTATAAAATAAAAAAGTAATACTGTACAACAAAAAACAAAATGGGAAATATGAAGTATTATATTAACTAGCAATCATGACTGCTAATCAAAGTGTGCACAGGTATGGTAGTATGGTAACACAAATCTTGGGAAGAAAGTTTACTATCTCAACTTGAGTTGCCTGGGTCATGCTGTCACAGTGTCAAAGGTGAAATGTCCTTCAACTGTGTTCTCAAATTATGGCTTATGATTATGGCAAGGAGTATGAACAGTGATATTAATGTAATATGAAACACACACACACACACACACACACACACACACAAAGAATATTCACAGAAATTATGCTGGGAGCAAATTCACTGCTACTTATTTTCAGCAACAGCATATACTACTCGATAATTAAGACCATCATTAGGCAGTCAAATACATTTGAGAACACAGTACTGATACTGGATAGTAAAAGTATTCAGTCATATGTAAAGTACAATATAAAAACTACAATCCTGTATCTGTAACAAGATCTTGGCAGCCACACCTCCATAGTCACTACACAGGTCTGGGAGTGACTTTGGCAGCATCTACTTTATCACCATATGCACAGTGAGTTGCCAAGCTAACAATGCAACCTTGTACAGTACTTAGACACACTGCAATTAATTACTGCTTTTTCTCTCTAAATGCATCTGTAAGTTAGATCTTTTATCAGCTAGAGATATACAGTAATGTTTATAAACTGGTAAGAAAAATTTATATCAGTCAATAGATAAAACTATACAAATTTAATAGCAGGCTTGCTAGTCAGTAGTCTACTAGAAGGATGAAGCTTCATCTCTAAGAATGAATCATCCAAACATGCTTAAAATAAAAAACTACCGGTACTACTTCCTACTGTATATTAAGAACTCTGATGACATGCTAAAACACAATTTAAGAGGACAATACTGAAGATGGAAGGGATTTTTGTGGCTGGCTTTAAGAATAAGAAAATATACTTTCATTAAAATAGGTCCTTCCCCACAAAAATCTTTCCGCTGTAACTGCTTCACGATAATAACTTGACAACAGAAAGTCAGACAATGCTAATACAGTTATGTAAACTGTTATAATATGAAACCTGCATTCTATTAGTTAAAAAATACCAAACATTAAAAAAAAACTGCCAAAATTTTTAAAACACACCAAGTATGCCACATATTAAGAATAAAACCCACAAATTCCACTGCATAACCTTACCAGAATTCCTACCAACAATGAGTGGCAGTGTGTGTGTGTGTGTGTGTGTGTGTGTGTGTGTGTGTGTGTGTGTGTGTGTGTGTGTGTGTGTGTTTACATAAAGTACAACAACATTCTATCTGCATGAATTATTACTTTTCATGCATGATATACAAGATTAGATTTTCTGTAACACTACTAATGGAATACAGTATACATTAAAAAATCATTTAGGCTAGACTGCAATAGAGAGTAGTTAATAAAGTTTTTAAACTTGTATTTTACGCATAATCATGATGTTACAGAAATTTTTAACATTAAGCCCCCTTTTCCTTTTATCACACAATGAGATTTGTGAAATCACTTTGCAAGCACTAATAATAATGTGCTGGAGTGAGAGACATATGACTACTCCTGTTCTTTAAGGCAATGTCTTCTGATTTTGAATGATGAAATGGACAGTGTGGCACTTGGAAGCTACCAACATGTTATACAAGGAGAGATATCAGGATAAATAACTGTGTAGACTGGGTCAGCAAAAATTCCCTTCATTGCAACCACGCTGACAGGGATGGTAGAACTAGTGGCTACCGCAATTCATGGTAGTTTGTGATCCCAGTGGTGGAGGGGTTGTTAGGTGGGGTGGGTGCATCTCCTGCTGTACATAATGTGATGGTGATAATAGTGTTGGTCTCCTGCTGTACATTATGTGATGGTGTTACTAGTGTTGGCCATGAATTAGAACAGTACAGTAGTAGTGATGAAAGTAGCAGTAGTAGTAGTAGTAGTGGTAGTAGAAGTGACTATTATTATTATACAGGTGAACCTGTAGATAAGTCATAATACAATAGCCATGATGATACAATTCAGTAGTAGAAGTAGTAGCAGTAGTAGTAGTAATAGTAGTAGTAGTAGTAGTAGTGGTGGTGGTGGTGGTGGTGGTGGTAGTAGTAGTAGTAGGTTACACAAATGGTGGCCATAGTAGTAGTGATAATAATAGTAGTAGTAGTAGTAGCAGTAGTAAGTGGTGGTCGGTGGGTAGAGTACCTCCCCTGGAGAGTCTTGACACGTGACAGCAGGTCCACATGGCCGGCTGAATACTGCTCTATGACGTCCTTTACATCGTATGGCTTCAATGCTTCTTTAAACTTCCTTCTGGCCGTGAAATATTTGATCTACGCCCAGAAGGGGGTGGAGGGAGGGAGATTAGTTAGTGCTGGTGGACTGTGAGGAGTTACAATAGTCTTGTAAGGCTACTTGGCGAACTACACTAAGGACATTATTGTACAATATTATTTTGTAGAGTAAGGTTTCTGTGACATATACATACATATAAAAATATATTTCAATCTCTCTCCAGTCCTTTGTCATAAACTTCATTTAACATCTTTGAAGAATGAAGGTCATAATTTCACTAACATTCCACTGCAACTAATGTACACTAAAAGGTCAGTTATGGAGGTAATTTCGAGCATGAAATTCTAATTTCAGCAGCAATTGTACATCTGTAGGAATCATATGCTAAAACAGTGTATTTCAACATTTCTTAAAACCATTATAATAATGTGTCAAATTTATTTAAAAAGTTGTGCCTGGCACTCAGACCTTTCAAAAACAAAGCAAATCCTGACCCATTGTAATGGTATCATTAACTTAAACTCACTATCATTCCCAATGCAATGGGTTTTGGTGTGAGAATCTTCTGGTCACACAGCGGTATGGTGGCCATGAGGTCTCACTCTCAGTGTCGTACTATAAAAACTAAATGCAGGTATAGCTGAATGGGAGCACCTGATGTTCGTGTGCTTCTTACCAGAAATAAATTTGCCGTACGCGCCAGGTGTTTGTCACCTGCTTATGGCATAAAATTGTACTGGAATTTAACAGAAGGATAAATGCCACCAGAGAGCCCCCTTTTGTGTAACACATAAATATTCATAAACAAAATACTGCAGCTGGTTTCTCCATTTATAAACACTGAACAATTCTGGAATACAATTTTTCTTGGTGGGTTAAAATCTATGAGCTACCCAGGGCTGTTCAGAAAATTTTACAGGACTAAACGTTTTTGTAGCAAAAACAGTTAAACGAAATTTGCGTGGTGGTGAGTTGCACCATGACACATAATATTTGGAGTTATGATAATAAATTGTGCTCTCAAGTTAGTATCAGACTAGATGTGGAATTTATCAAAAGAATTTTGAAACGGTAACAATATCAGAGTTTGTGTGTTTGCCAGTTCAGTGCTATAGTTATCACATTTGAGGGGAAGCCTAGCTTTTGCCTATGTCTAGATGAATAACATGTGACAATATTGGCACCAGAAAGTAACTAAATAAACGACATTTTGTTTTTTTTGTTCATGAAGCACTCCTTGATGTATATCACATGCTGTTCAAGTATACACAGGCATACCCTGATATAAAGCGCACCAATAACCAACAAGTTGCTACACCAAACAAAAGAAATTGGGGAACATTCCCACAATCCGAACGGCTGTTCCTTCGCTAGTCCAAACATTCCACCGTTCCCTTGGTTTGAAATGCACTCATCCGAATGCAGATGTGGTGGTGAGTGGCTCTCCCCATCCTCCCTCCTTCCCCTTGCTTCTCCTCCCATCCCCAAAACCTCCCACACAAACTGTGGGAAGAAATGGAAGGTGGGGGAGGGAGAGTGGAAGAATGAAAGGGGGAGAGAAGAAAACAAAGGGGATAGAAAGGCTAGGGAGGAAGGCAATGAAAGAGAATATGAGAAGAGGGAGGGAGGGAGGGAAGATAAAGTGTGAGAAGCAGGAGTGAAAAAAAACAAAGGGAAGGAAGACAAGGAATATGGAGGAGGGAAAGAGGGAGAAAGTGAGGGGAAGAGAAGAAAACAGAGAGAGAGAGAGAGAGAGAGAGAGAACAGGGAAGGGGGGAAGTAAAAAAAGAGAGTGTAATGAGGAGGAGGAGGGAAAGAGGGAGGAGGTGTGAGAAGAAACAAGGGGGGAAAGAAGAGAGAGGGAGGGAAATAAGAAGAAAGTGAAGGGAGAGAAGAAAACAGTGGAAGAAACAGAGAGAAAGGAGAAAGAACTTGGAGGGAGGGAGGGAAAGAGAGAAAACATGAGAAGAAGAGGGAGGGAGGGAGGGAAAGAGAGAAAACATGAGAAGAAGAGGGAGGGAGGGAGGGAAAGAGAGAAAACATGAGAAGAAGAGGGAGGGAGGGAGATAACATAAATGAGAAGCAGAGGGAGGGAAGAAAATGGTGGAGGGAGAGAGGGAGAAAGTGAGGGGGAGAGAAGAAAACAGTGAGAAAAAGAGAGAGAGACTAGGGAGCAAGGGAAGGAAAAAAGAGGATGAAAAGAAGGGGAAGGGAGAGAAGATAAGAAGCTGTAAGAAGCAGATGGAGGGAAAGAAGAGAGAGGCAGAAAATGACATTGGGGGGAGGGAATGAGGGTGAAAGAAACATGAGACAGAAAGACTAAGAAGGGAGGGAAGATTGGAGAAGGAGGGAAAGTAGGGGAAGAAAAAGAGGGAGTGTGTGTAGCATGTGCAAAGGTGAGGAAAGGTAGAAACAGGGAGAGAATGAGATGAAGGAGGATATAAAAGATGTAAAGTAGGAAAGGAAAAGAAAGTGAAAATTCAGACAGGAGTGTGTGTGTGTGTGTGTGTGTGTGTGTGTGTGTGTGTGTGTGTGTGTGTGTGTGTGTGAGAGAGAGAGAGAGAGAGAGAGAGGTGGGAGAGGGGAGGTTGTCTTTCTCAGGTCTCCAAGGAGCCATCTCCCTCATTTACCTTCTCTCCTTCATTTCTCCTCTCGTTTGCTGAGTCAGCGCTACCGGGAGTGTCTCCCTGCCTATCCCCCCGTCCTCCCTCACCCCCATTAGTGCGCTGCTTGCCTACCCGTGCTCTCCGCTCTCAATGTGTCTCTTATCCTGAACGCATTCTGTATTGCACCTCTCACCACCTTACCTTGCTGCATTACCTTCCTGCATATGTGATGTTTGATGTCCCATTTTTTGGCAATAGTACTGTTTATGAGGATAATAACCAGGGCTGTGGAGTTAGTGATAATATTTCCCAACTCCAACTACAAAAATTTTACAAGTATGGCTCTGAATCAAATATATACAGTAATCCCTTCAAGACCCGGATGCCAAAGACCTGGTCACTCCAAGTCCCGAACATTTTGGGCTTGGGATCTGGGACACCAAAAATGGCCAAAAAATGTCAGAATGCAAGAAAAAGGTCGATATGTATTCATCCCTACGCTAAATTTGCTGTGCAGTGATGAACAGATGTGTTTTGGCGCATAGTTCTAGCGAAGTCCGCTAGAGCACACCTGCATCCACCCCATTTCCCGCCTACCTACCGTCATGACTGCAAGCTCATCACCATGGCTGCCCACATGCTTGCTTTTGTGAATAAAGAGTGAATAAACTGCAATACCTCGCCACCAGACCACATGGGAATTTACAGTGTTGTGCAGTATTAAGAAATTAAAATTCAGAGTGCAAAGGATTAAGTGCAGAGTGCAACACTGGCGTATTGCAACTAGCGTGGTGCATGTAAGAACAGAATGTGCAGTGTTAAACAATGATAATTCACAGTACAAAGGATTCAGTGCAGTGCAACCCTGGATTACTGTACGTGCTTCAAGTGCACCTTCACCACTGTCAGAGCCAGAGAGGAGGTGGGTTAATCTTCGCGACGGCCACAGACGCGTCATATGTACCCTGTACACTGCTAAATATTTTCCTTACTCACTTCCAATTGCAAGATAGTGAGAAAAGGACAGAGTATAAGAGCATAGTGGAAGAAAGATTGGGAAGGTATGAGCTAGAGCAGATGGGAGGGGTGGAAGACGTATGTAAGATATTCACGGAAGAGATAAGCGCAGCGTGTGAGGTGGTTTGTGGAGTGAGGACGAGATGCAAGGGTGTGCAAGGGACAGCATGGTGGAATGATGAGGTGAAACGAGCTGAGGAACAAAAGAAGAAGGCATATGGTGAATGGTTGGCTAGTAGAGGTAGGGGAGAAGATGAGAGAGAGAAGAGAGAGGTATATGTGAGCAGGAGAAGGGAGGTTAAGAGACTGGTGAAGGAGAGTAAGAAGAAAGTGGATGAAGAGTTTGGGAGGAATCTGAGTGTGAAATGGAGGGAGAGTAAGAAATTGTTTTGGAAGGAGGTAAAGAAAGTAAGGCAGTGTGAAAGGGGAAATAGTAGGGGAGTGAAAGATAGGAATAATAGATTGTTGGTGGAGAAGAGAGAGAAATTGAGGAGATGGAAGGAGCACTTTGAGGATTTGTTGAATGTAGAGAGTGAGAGCAGTGTGAGTATAAGTGGTTGGGGAATGGCTGGGAGAAGAAGAGATGAGAGGAGGGAGGAAGAGATCAGTAGGGCGGAAGTAGTGGAAGCGATGAAGAAGATTAAGCTGGGAAAGGCCCCAGGAATTGATGGAGTGTGTGGTGAAATGCTTAGGTATGGGGGTGAGATTGTTGTGGAGTGGATATGGAAGTTGTGTAGATTGGCTTGGGAAGAGGGAAGGGTTCCAGAGGACTCTGTACAAAGGAAAAGGGGAGAGAGAAGTATGTGGTAACCATAGGGGTATTTGCCTTCTTAGTGTGACTGGTAAAATATATGGTAGAATACTCATTGATAGGGTTAGGCATATGACAGAGGACCTAGTTGGAGAAGAACAAGGGGGATTTAGGAAGGGAAAAGGGTGTGTAGATCAGATATTTGTTCTAAGATGTTTAGTGGAGAAGTATCTAGAGAAGGGAAGGAAAGTGTATGCTGCCTTCATGGACTTGGAGAAAGCTTATGACAGAATAGATAGGCAAGGTATGTGGAAGGTATTAAGAATATATGGAGTGGAGGGGAAATTGTTGAGTGCTGTGAAGAGTATGTACGAGGGAGCTAGGGCTACGGTGCGAGTGGATGGTGAGCTGAGTGAGTTCTTTGATCTCAATGTGGGACTGAAACAGGGGTGTGTAATGTCTCCATGGCTGTTTAATATATATATGGATGGGGTTGTAAAGGAGGTACAAGGTAGGGCAGTGGATGTGGGGCTGGCCCTAATGAATGAGGGTGAGATTTGGAAGCTTCCAGTGTTGCTGTTTGCTGATGATACAGTATTGTTGAGTGAAGATGAATGGGAGTTGCAAGGTTTGGTGAATGAATTTGGGACAGTGTGTAGGAGGAGGAAGCTGAAAGTTAATGTAAACAAAAGTAAAGTTATGGTGTTTGAGAGGAATGAAGTCACAGAGTGTGCATTGAGGTTGGATGGTGAGGATATGGAGAATGTGAGTGCATTCAAGTACTTGGGTAGTGTGATGAGTAAGGATGGAACTTTGGGGGATGAAGTATGTGAAAGGGTACAGCAGGGAAGAAAGGTTGTTGGTACACTGAAAGCAGTGATGAGAAATAGGGAGGTGAGTATGGAAGTTAAGAAGTCACTGCATGATGGTATTGTGATCCCTACCCTGACGTATGGAAGCGAGGCGTGGACCTTGCAAGAGGGGAACAAGTCAAGAGTGAGAGCAGTGGAAATGAGTTACTTGAGAGGAGCATGTGGAGTGACGTGGAGGGACAGGTTGACGAATGAAGAAGTGAAGGAACGTTGTGGGGTAGATGTGGATGTGGTTGAAAAGATTAGGAGAAATACACTGAGGTGGTTTGGACATGTGGAGAGAATGGAGAATGAAAGACTGACTAAGAGGGTGTATGTAGGTGAGGTGGAGGGAGGGAGAGGGAGGGGTAGACCGAGGATGAGGTGGAGGGATGGAGTTGAGAGGTATATGAGGGAGGGGGGGGTGAGTTGGGGGGAGGGTAGTCAAATGGTGGGTGACAGAGTGACTTGGAGGCGTTTTGTCTGTGGCCACCCTTTGCGGGATTAGGGCGTCGGGCTATAGATAGATAGATAGATAGACTTCCAATTTCTCATTCTCTGGTTCCTTTTCATTTATTTTATGGTTTCTGTCCCTTATTTTTTGTGAACGGGGTCTTCAATAGGTGCTGTGCATGCCCGATAGGGAGTTATTTAGGTGGCTTTCAAAGCTTGGTTGGGTTGGGGTCTATAAGTCAAGGGGCATTTTTCCCAAGTCCCGGACAAGACCAAGTCCCGGACGTTGCTTGGGCTCTATTACGTCGGATCTTGAAGGGATTACTTGAAGGGATTACGGTACTGTATTAATAATAAGGTATGGCACATGGACATAATGCAGGTAAATGAATAATATTCATGAATTTTGACAGATGCAATTCTGATATCTTTATTTTAAATTCTTTACTTATACTGCCTGCATAAGAACAACTAGGCCATTATACATGGTTTTAAAATAAACTGAATAAAGTATTTTAAAAATTTGACTGATACCATTTCAGAACCAAAAGGCTTGGTGTCGGAGTCGTGGGAATTTTACTGATTCCGACTCCAGCCAAAAACAGACAACTCCACAAATCCAACTCCACAACCCTGATAATAGCATTACCTATGGTGTTTCTGTGTCAGTCTATTGAGTAAGGTATATGAGAGTTTGGGTTTGGCCCTGGAATGCATCTCTGGCTTTTCTTCAGTATCTTAAAATTACTTCGATATACAGCATACTCGCTGTCCAAACGCTCCCACCAACATACGACACCGCTGGACATTGAGGTTTGCCTGTATTGTAGCTGATTCCTGCAGCAGCTGCAGTGGTTGCTAACATAATGAGTCAGTACACTGCCACACACATTACTACTTTTCCCCAATACTTGAGGCAGAATAAGTATATAACTTACAAGAAGACTATATATACTCTACAATGTTACATTACTGTACACGCCAGAAATTACTGATATCAGAGTTAAGTTAGCATTGGTAAATGGCCGGTTAGGTTTTATTTTTTGCTACCTTTAGTTTCTTGTACTGTTTATTTACAGAATGGTAAGAAAACTGAGTACATAAATTTTTCATTAGTGCCAACAAATAAATGAAATCACTTAACCCACGACTTACCAATGATGACCTGGGTCGTCATGCATTTATCAACCTCTGACGTCAGTATGACAACTCTGCCCGTCATCCGATCTATCTATCTATCTATTGCCAGACGCCTCAATCCCGTTTGGGGTGGCCACAAACAAATCGCCTCCAAGTCGCCCTGTCCCCCGCCATTTCACTGCCCTGCTCCCAACTCACACCCCCCTCTCTCATATACCTCTCCACCCCATCCCTCCATCTCATCCTCGGCCTCCCCCTCCCTCTTCCCCCCTCCACCTCACTCACATACACTCTCTTCGTCAGTCTTTCACCCTCCATCCTCTCCACATGGCCAAACCACCTCAGTGTGTTCCTCATAACGCTTCCTATCACATCCATATCCACACCACAACGCTCCTTTATATCCTCATTCATCAGCCTGTCTCTCCACGTGACTCCACAGGCTCCTCTTAAATAACTCATCTCCACTGCTTTCACTCTTGACTTGTGTCCTTCCAACAATGTCCAAGCTTCACTTCCGTACGTTAGAGTTGGTATCACAATACTGTCATGTAGTAACTTTTTCACTTCCATGCTCACTTCCTTGTTTCTTATCACTGCTTTCAAAGAACCAGCAACCTTTCTTCCCTGCTGCACCCTTTCAAGCACTTCACCCTCCAAACCTCCATCTTTACTCATCACACTACCCAAGTACTTAAACGTACTCACATTTTCCAATTCCTCACCATCCAACCTCGCTGTACATTCACTAACTTCACCTCTCTCAAAGACCATCACTTTACTCTTCCCAAGGTAGAGCTACAAAGAAAGTGGTTGAGGAGACGAAGGGGAAGACAGGAGGAAGCAGCTCCTGTGAGAAGAGTGGAGAAATTGCAAGATAGTGAGAAAAGGACAGAGTATAAGAGCATAGTGGAAGAAAGATTGGGAAGGTATGAGCTAGAGCAGATGGGAGGGGTGGAAGACGTATGTAAGATATTCACGGAAGAGATAAGCGCAGCGTGTGAGGCGGTTTGTGGAGTGAGGAGGAGATGCAAGGGTGTGCAAGGGACAGCATGGTGAAATGATGAGGTGAAACGAGCTGTGGAACAAAAGAAGGCATATGGTGAATGGTTGGCTAGTAGAGGTAGGGGAGAAGATGAGAGAGAGAAGAGAGAGGTATATGTGAGCAGGAGAAGGGAGGTTAAGAGACTGGTGAAGGAGAGTAAGAAGAAAGTGGATGAAGAGTTTGGGAGGAATCTGAGTGTGAAATGGAGGGAGAGTAAGAAATTGTTTTGGAAGGAGGTAAAGAAAGTAAGGCAGTGTGAAAGGGGAAATAGTAGGGGAGTGAAAGATAGGAATAATAGATTGTTGGTGGAGAAGAGAGAGAAATTGAGGAGATGGAAGGAGCACTTTGAGGATTTGTTGAATGTAGAGAGTGAGAGCAGTGTGAGTATAAGTGGTTGGGGAATGGCTGGGAGAAGAAGAGATGAGAGGAGGGAGGAAGAGATCAGTAGGGCGGAAGTAGTGGAAGCGATGAAGAAGATTAAGCTGGGAAAGGCCCCAGGAATTGATGGAGTGTGTGGTGAAATGCTTAGGTATGGGGGTGAGATTGTTGTGGAGTGGATATGGAAGTTGTGTAGATTGGCTTGGGAAGAGGGAAGGGTTCCAGAGGACTGGAAATCAGGTATAATTGTTCCTCTGTACAAAGGAAAAGGGGAGAGAGAGAAGTATGTGGTAACCATAGGGGTATTTGCCTTCTTAGTGTGACTGGTAAAATATATGGTAGAATACTCATTGATAGGGTTAGGCATATGACAGAGGAGCTAGTTGGAGAAGAATAAGGGGGATTTAGGAAGGGAAAAGGGTGTGTAGATCAGATATTTGTTCTAAGATGTTTAGTGGAGAAGTATCTAGAGAAGGGAAAGAAAGTGTATGCTGCCTTCATGGACTTGGAGAAAGCTTATGACAGAATAGATAGGCAAGGTATGTGGAAGGTATTAAGAATATATGGAGTGGAGGGGAAATTGTTGAGTGCTGTGAAGAGTATGTACGAGGGAGCTAGGGCTACGGTGCGAGTGGATGGTGAGCTGAGTTCTTCGATCTCAGTGTGGGACTGAAACAGGGGTGTGTGATGTCTCCATGGCTGTTTAATATATATATGGATGGGGTTGTAAAGGAGGTGCAAGGTAGGGCAGTGGATGTGGGGGTGGCCCTAATGAATGAGGGTGAGATTTGGAAGCTTCCGGTGTTGCTGTTTGCTGATGATACAGTATTGTTGAGTGAAGATGAATGGGAGTTGCAGGGTTTGGTGAATGAATTTGGGACAGTGTGTAGGAGGAGGAAGCTGAAAGTTAATGTAAACAAAAGTAAAGTTATGGTGTTTGAGAGGAATGAAGTCACAGAGTGTGTAGTGAGGTTGGATGGTGAGGATATGGAGAATGTGAGTGCATTCAAGTACTTGGGCAGTGTGATGAGTAGGGATGGAACTTTGGGGGATGAAGTATGTGAAAGGGTACAGCAGGGAAGAAAGGTTGTTGGTACACTGAAAGCAGTGATGAGAAATAGGGAGGTGAGTATGGAAGTTAAGAAGTCACTGCATGATGGTATTGTGATCCCTACCCTGACGTATGGAAGCGAGGCGTGGACCTTGCAATAGGGGAACAAGTCAAGAGTGAGAGCAGTGGAAATGAGTTACTTGAGAGGAGCATGTGGAGTGACGTGGAGGGACAGGTTGACAAATGAAGAAGTGAAGGAACGTTGTGGGGTAGATGTGGATGTGGTTGAAAAGATTAGGAGAAGTACACTGAGGTGGTTTGGACATGTGGAGAGAATGGAGAATGAAAGACTGACTAAGAGGGTGTATGTAGGTGAGGTGGAGGGAGGGAGAGGGAGGGGTAGACCGAGGATGAGGTGGAGGGATGGAGTTGAGAGGTATATGAGGGAGGGGGGGGTGAGTTGGGGGGAGGGGAGTCAAATGGTGGGTGACAGAGTGACTAGGAGGCGTTTTGTCTGCGGCCACCCTTTGCGGGATTAGGGCGTCGGGCTATAGATAGATAGATTCCGTTTCTTACACACACTTTCAAACTCATCCACCAAGCCCTGCAGCTCCCCTTCATCTTCACCTAACAACACAGTATCATCTGCAAACAACAGTACAGGGAGTTTCCAAACACTGTCCTCTCTCACCAGGGCCACTCCAACATCCACTACCCTGCCTTGTACCTCTTTTATTACCCCATCCATGTACAGATTGAACAACCATGGAGACATGACACATCCCGGTTTCAAACCAACTTTCAAAGAGAAAAATTCACTTAGTTCACCATCCACACGCACTGCAGCCTTTGCACCATCGTACATACTCTTCACAGCATTCAACAACTTCCCATCTACTCCATATATTCTTAACACTTTCCACAATCCTTGTCTATCCACCCTGTCATATGCTTTCTCCAAATCCATGAAAGCCACATACAACTTCTTTCCCTTCTCTAGAAACTTTTCCACTAAAGATCTAAGAACGAATATCTGATCTACACAACCTCTTCCCTTCCTAAAGCCTCCCTGTTCTTCTCCAACTAATTTCTCTGTTCTTTCTCTAACTCTGTCTATAAGTATCCTACCATACACTTTTCCTATTATACTAAGAAGACAAATGCCCCTATGATTACCACACACTTCTTTTTCCCCTTTTCCTTTGTACAAGGGAATAATTATACCTGACTTCCAATCCTCCGGGACTCTACCTTCCTCCCAGGCCAATCTGCACATCTTCCACATCCATTCTACTACTATCTCTCCCCCATGCTTCAGCATTTCACCACACACTCCATCAATTCCTGGGGCTTTCCCCGCTTTAACTTTCTTCATTGCTTCCACAACTTCTATCCTACTGATTTCTTCCTGTCTTCTCACCTCCCTCCTTCTCCCAGCCATTCCCCAGCCACTTATACTCACATTACTTCCATCCTCTACGTTCAACAATTCCTTAAAGTGTTCTCTCCATCTGCTCACTTTTTCTCCCTTCTCCACTAGTAATCTACCATTTTTATCTTTCACTCCCCTGCTAACTTCACTTCCACCCTGTCTTACTCTTTTCACTTCTCTCCAGAACATTTTCTTACAGTCCCTCCACTTTACACTCAAATTCCTTCCAAATTCCTCATCCACTCTCTTCTTACTCTCTCTCACTAATCTTTTCACCTCTCTCTTTCTTTCCACATATAACTCTCCCTTCCGCCTCTCAACTTCTTCCACGCCCCTATTTCTCATCCATTCATTGTATGCTTTCTTCTTTTGTGCCACAGCCTGTTTCACCTCTTCAGTCCACCACGCTGTTCCTTGCACCCCCCTCCGTCTTCTCGTCCTTCCACACACCACATCATATGCTGCACATATTTCTTCCGATGTAAGCTCTAAAGAAATATTTAGGGAGTTGTCATTTTTGCTGGATGACGGGCAAAAGTGGGTGGAGCTAAGCCTGCCACAGCTGGTGCGTGCGTGCTCACTTGGTTTGCTTGGCTCAGTGTGGTTTGAGGTTCCTCACAGGTAGGATGTACATGTCTTGACTTCCCGCCAAACACTTATGCTCCTTTTTCTCACGTATATATGCGGCGTTATTAAGAAAATACAACAAATGATCCATTATTGGAAAGGAAATTTATTCTGCTACGTATTGAAGCAAAAAATATTATTACTTCTTGAATAGTTTTTTTGGGGCGAATATTTTTTTAAAGGACAATGTAACTCTTTAGCATGTCAACTAACTTCTACTCAATTTTTTTGCTTGTTATTTTGTATATATTGTCTTTTCACTCTCATCTTAATTGTCAGGGCCAACTGCCTAGCCCCAGACTCCTATATTCCTCATGGGGCAGCGTAGGATTGGATGATGGATGGATGGATGGATGGATATATTGTCTTTTTGAACAATGTACGACAGAGCAAAAGTCTTCATCTTCAAAATGAGACCAAAGTGGCCTTCTATGATGAATAGTAACTTTCCTATGAGCGTCAGAAATAAAATATCTCTACGCAACTGTTCTGAAAGCTCTCGAGGAAGAGTTACGTGCCACAGCCAGAATTTACGCTCACCCCTTTACGGGATAGGGTTAAGTTCTTTATTGAAATATGTAATTAATTTTTACACTAAAATAAAATAAATGGCTGATTTAGTTAAGAAAAAGTTAGGTAAAGTTATCAGATAATGGTGAATTGGTTAGTTAGGATGCTGGCTAAAACATTTACCTATTTCAATCAAGCACTCAGATTTGAGCATATGTGTTTTGGCTTTAACCCTTTAAACGCAGATCGTCGCGTTTGCGACGCTCGGCAAAAAGGACATAACGGCGGAGCGTCGCGTTTGCGATTCTAGTAAATTTTGAATAACAGCGGGCAGGCAGGCTCCAGCTGGTATTGTCTATCAGTACCACCACCCTTTAGCTACTTTTAGCACACTTGACCTTTGTACCACTGACCTCCGTTGTTGCCAAATATCGCGTTTTTCCCCCGTTCCCCCCCCCCACCACGGCCCCTGCCAGCCTGGCTGTGATACATGGCAGCGCTCTGAATGCTCAGAACTGTAAATCTACGCTCTCCTCTCACAAGCAGTTTATGCTAATAGGAAACGCTTGTTTCCCCAGTTGTAACACTAGCTTTTTTTCTCACGGTTTGCCCCTGTTTAGCGTCAGTTTACAGCAGGCTTTCAAAGTGACATTATGGTGAGTTCTAGCTCTTCCGAGTCAGTGCAAGCGGCCGACAGGAACGAGAATAAAGTGACGGGCGTAAGGCAGAATAAAAAGCGCGCCGTGGTGATCTTTTGGGAAGTAATATGATTGAAAATAATGTAGTATACATGTTTTTAGCTGTGAAAATGGAAATGTTTGTTGAGTGACGGGAAGACCGCTGCCGCACTGCATGTCGGCCGTACGCTCCGTTGATTTTAGCCTTATTTTCAGTGCTTATTGTACAAATACGGATTCCTAACTACCTTTACGTTGTAGTATAAAGTTTACTGTGACAGAATGAGGCTGTGGTAGAGGGGAAACCGGGTTGCTGGAGGTGTGAAAGTGAAGATTTGGTTACCCAACTTTGCAAGTCTCCACAAGTCCTTGGGTAGTCCACGAAGGCTCAACACCTGTCTCTGGAGAAAGCTGAATGTAAGTACTATCTGCCATACCAAGTATAATGTTCTAGGGTTAATCTCTGATTTTTGGCGAATATTTTCCTACAGGTACTCAGACCGCAATACAACCCCGCCACTCGGGGGGGCGCGACTGTACACGGCCGCGTTTAAGGGGTTAACACCCTGATGCCGGTTCATGTCCGAGGATGTGTGATCGACAGGCACTGGTTCATGTCTGAGGATGTTTTCATATTTCATGGGCATGTTTCAACTTAAAAGCATGCCAAACTCAGTTTGGTGTGGTAGGCTCTTTCGTGTGCCTGAGGGTGCGAGGAGGAGCTAGCTGGGACAGAGGTTGGGTAGGTGCGGGACGGGAAGTCCACCTGGGGTAACTGAGGAGTGTGGGGGAGAGGCAGGCAGGAACAGAGTAGGATGGGGGAGAGGCACTTGGAGGGGCAGAGTACACATGTACTAACCACAGTCACTCATGCACTAGCAGACACATACACAAGCCAGTTGATGTAATGTCAAATATTCTTTGGAAAATCCAAATTACGAAAATAAGCCCAGTTGTGAGAAGGGAATATGAGACGTCTCGTGGACAAGAGGCGAATGCGCCATTTTTTTTTTTTTTTTTTTTTTATGAGCGTTTAAAGTTCAGGAATAGGTGGCAGACATAGAATATTATAGAATAGCATGTTATTATATATCATTAGAATCCTCTGGAAGAGGCAAATTTATACTGCAGGAAAAAATGAAAACACACACACACACACACACACACACACACACAGTAAAACACGCGATGGTGTTTTTTCAGCATATAGTAATTATTGTTCAATCAACTTGAAATTCATTCCTGTATTAGATGTAAATGAAACTAAGATACTGTGAAATTTTCAGCCAAAAATTCCCACAATTAATATTTTTCCTATAATTATTAATTAAATATTTTCATCTCCTTATCGGCAACAGGTTGTTTATTGTGTGTATGATAACCATTATATTGTTAATGACTGACATAATGATGTTATAATACTCACCAACTATTTACAACTCCAACCACACACCAAGATGAAGAGGGGGGGGAGGGGCCTAATGGTTAGTAGTTGAGGACATCATCGGAGTGTAAACAAAGCCAGGCTTCATTCACGTGCTTGGCGGGATGACTAGCGGGGGTGCTAGCGCGCGTCTGATTGGCTGAGAGGCGGCCCTTTAACTCTGACAGAGGGAGCTGCTCGCCCATTGGCTGGGCGCGTGCCGACATTCGCCCTTACAGCTCTGAAATCACAGACCCTCCCCACCCTCCTCCTCCTCCCCTCCACATGTGCAAAACAAGGGAGACTGAACCTAGAATTCTGAACCCACATGGGTTGGAATCGGAAAACGCTCTTCACCACGAAATTTTCAGTGCTTCCTTCTATCGGAAAACATGCATAACTCATTTTTGATGGGGGTGGCGCATTCGCCCCTTGTCCACGAGACTCCTCATATGATGGAGGGAGCCCGGTGTCAGGAGGTTAATACAAAATTTGTTGGTAAAACAGTGCAGATTATGTCATGTTTCCCACAAACACACACACACACACACACACACACACACACACACACACACACACACAAAAGAAAGAAAAAAGAAAAACAAATCCTGAGGCAACTTTATCCTAAGAGATTTTCATACCTTTAAATACTGTAGTTGCATGCACCAGGAAATGGCCTGTACCATGCATATATAGTACAAAAAATAGTTATTAGATGGAAATGAAAGTTACTGTAATGAAGCAGAGTGTAGGAAAGGCAGAGAATATTGGTTTGGGTGGAAGGGTAGCACAAAAGCATGAAGGAGCTGTTAGGCAGTGCCTGTTACAAAAAGGAAATACTGAAATGAGATAAATATTTGGTGAAGGATAGCAACATCAAGAATGTGAACAGTTTAGGAGAAAGCTAGAAAAACAGAACATTACGCAGTCTGAAAATGTATACAATAGAACTGGATAAAAGTACTACAGAAGTGGAATGATTTCTGCGAAAAGGTGTAAGATTTATCTGGCACAGCAGGATACAAAAAGAAATACTGTACTGTACCAAGTATCTTAAACCACTGCACACTGTTTGAAGGGAAAGTTAATAATCAAGAATGTGAATACCAATGGAGTGTAATTACTAAGCCAAACTGGAAATTTACTAGTAATAACTACAATAGGGAAGGTGGCAATACTATCAAAATAAAACTACTACCAAATATATAAAAACTAAATGAACAGCTGTGAAGGGAAAGGTAATAAACAAGAATATGAATACCAATGGTGTACAATTACTAAGCTAAAATGGAAATTTAATAGTAATACCTAAGACAGGGAAGGTGGCAATAGTATAGGAATAAAACTATAGCCAAATACATAAAAACTGAATGCCCAACTGTGATAAGGCACATATCTTATAACCTATATTTTCCAGCATGATCTGCTGATCATGGCTGGATAACAGGTGTGGAAAAAAAAAAAAAATGGAGGAGTGCTTGTGCATCCCTTATGTGTTGATGCTGCAATGAATGTCACCATCCAACCAGCTTGTACAGAAGTAAAGCAATCTATCTATCTATCTATCTATTGCCAAATGCCATAATCCCATATGGGGTGGCCATTTGAGTCTGCAGGCTAAAAATAATTCTGTACTAGCTATTTATTTACATCTTGCAATATAAATTTAGGAATATAAGATGTATTGCTACATGAGTAGAGGTGTACATAATCTGGATATACTACAGTATAATTCCTGACTGGTGAGCTGGCGGAAACATACCATGTAAGTCTATGAAGTATGCAATCATACATTCATCTTGCTCATATAAATTCAAATCTACAGTAGGTAGCTTTAATAGAAATTTCATGCAAAAAATGGCAAAGGAGATTAAATTATAATTCATGCTCAGTCTACAGTATACAGTATCCAGTATCCTGCTCGTAAATGCATCCTCTTTTTCCATTTTGTCATAATTTTTTACAAATTCTTGCGAATAAATACAAATTTCCTACATAAAAATAACAGTTTAGAATGAGTCTGCAGAGTGTCTTGTTCATTAAACAGAAGAAACATTTAAAATCTGCATGCTTTAACTGTTCATGCAGCACATTCTTGCCCAATCTAGCGACTGTCACAACAATCAAACTCCTGAACTGGGCTTTGCCAAGACTGATGGTTATATTCAGTCGTCAGATGTTCCTAAGCATCAGGATAACTGACGCTCAGGAACATCTGACGACTGAACATAACCAGTGGACCGCCTGAACTCTTGGTTTTTATAGTACTGCCATTAGAGGAGCTTAATCAACATGATGGTATATTTCAGTGTTATATGTCACTCCACTGATCTCAGTGGAGGCTGAGTGTGAGGTTAGGCATGTGACTCCTGCTCGTTACTGGTGGATTTGGCTACAGCAATCATCAGCATGCTGTCTGTAACACATGCGTGACGTGTGTTGGGATTGTCTTGTTGCAGTGTGCAGGCTGTGTCTGTGATGTGATGTAAGGTTATGATGGTACTGTCATCTGCATATAAGGCAATGACTCTAGGTGGATAAGGTGTAGGAATGTCATGCTTGTAGAGGTTAAAAAGTGTGGGTGAAAGAACAGTGCCCAAGGAGATCCATTAGGGAAATTTCATGTTCATGATTACTCACTCTGCAGTGTAACATGTGTTCGTCTGCCAGATATGTAGCTGGCAAGCCAGTCATTGGTGTTGTTCTCCATGTTCATGTTGTAGATTTTTGTAATTTAGTTTGTGTCAGAGGATGACATCAAAGGCTTTACTTATGTAACCAGCTGTAAGATGAGTATGTTGTGTAGACCATGTGGAGTTGATGCCATCAGACGAGTGTTGTGTTAGGTTGGTTACGAAGGTGTTTGTGGAGTGTAGTTCTCTACAACTGTATTGGGAGGGGTCAGGGGGTACATGAGGCCTGGCACTGACAAGAATGAGGCATTCAGTTATCTTGAATGGTGTGCTCAGTAGTGTTATGGCTCTGTATGAAGAAGGGTGTGTTCAGTCTATGTTTGGATGAAAAATAACAAAGACTGTTCCATATTCTCAATTGCTGGGAGTGCTACAATGCATGTCTGAGTGCAGGCAATCTTCGAGTAACACAGACGACACGGACTGGACAAGGAAGGTAGTACTTAAATCCACATCATTCAAACAATATGTTTGCATGTATAATGGTACAATGTAGTCTGTCCACTTTCCAGAACTCTCAACTTTACTCTTTCTTACTACCCTACCCCACATAAATTACCCCCTACTTATACCCACCGTCAGGTAAAACCTTCAGATATAACTGTATGTAATTACAAACATGAATGATATAAAAATAGCATTAACAAAAAATTGTCTATTGTCAGACGCATTATTCCCATACGGGGGGGCCACAAATAAATCACCTCCATGTCGTCCTGTTCCCCGCCATTTCACTTCTCTGCTGCCAATTCACCCCCCCCCTCTCATTTACCTCTCCATTCCATCCTTCCATATCATCCTTGGACTCCTCCTCCCTCTCCCCCTTTCCATCTCATTCACATACACTCTCCTCATCAGTCTCTTGCTCTCCATCCTCTCCATATGGCCAAACCACCTTAACATATTTCTCATAACGCTTTCTATCACATCCATATCCACACCACAACGCTCCTTCACTTCCTCATTTGTCATTCTGTCTCTCCATGTGACTCCCATACTCCTCTCAAATAACTCATTTCCACTGCCCTCACTCCTGACTTGTTTCCCTCCAACAAGGTCCAAGCTTCACTTCCAAACATTAGAGTTGGTGTCACAATACCATCATGCAGGGACTTTTTTACTTCCATGCTCATTTCCCGATGAACCAGCAATCTTTCTTCCTTGTTGTATCCTTTCAAGCACTTCACCCTCCAAATTTCCATCTTTACTCATCACAATACCATCATCATCATCTAATCCTATGTTGCCCAATAAGATGCGTAAGAACCCGGGGTTAGGCAACTTGATCCTGACATTTAAGATGAGAGTGGCCACCCTCACTCCTGCCTTAGTGGTATTACATGAGCAATAAACCCTAACCACCCCTTGCACAGGCTCAATCCGATTAGAGCATCTCAAGTACTCACTAAACCACCAGGCACCATAATCTGGCTATATGGTTACCACCCAGTGTAGTAAATGGTTTCCTGGTGTACAGGAAACTACTTGGCTTGTCAGTGTAGAGTCACCCTTAGACAGAAGGAAGCAGAAGGAGCGAATGATAGACAGAAGAAGAAGAAAAAGAAGAAGAAGAAGAAAAGGAAGGAAGAGAGGAAGGGCGGGCATATGAGAGTGGTGGTGGGCGCCCTCCCCTACCACAAAGATAATGCACTCACATTTTCCATTTCCTCCTCATCCAACCTCACTGAACATTCAGTGACTTCATTTCTCTCGAAGGCCATTACTCTACTCGTCCCTACATTCACCTTTAGATTCAGTTTTTTGCAAATTCTCCCAAACCCATCCACCAAGCCTTGCAGCTCCCCTTTGTCTTCACTTAACAACACATTATCATCTGCATACAACAGTAAAGTGGGCTCGCACAGTGAGCGAGTGGATGGGCAGTCCACAACCTCGCGCACTGTGATTTTGCATACTGTAAATACAAAATCTTATGGGGAAAAAAACATAAGAGGCGGGACCCCCCTCAAACCTTGACATTTTTTTAACCTTAGAGATATCTATCTATCTATCTATTGCCAGACGCCTCAATCCCCTTTGGGGTGGCCACAAACAAATCGCCTCCAAGTCGCCCTGTCCCCCGCCATTTCACTCCCCTGCTCCCAACTCACACCCCCATCTCTCATATACCTCTCCACCCCATCTCTCCATCTCATCTTCGGCCTCCCCCTCCCTCTTTCCCCCTCCACCTCACTCACATACACTCTCTTCGTCAGTCTTTCACCCTCCATCCTCTCCACATGGCCAAACCACCTCAGTGTGTTCCTCATAATGCTTCCTATCACATCCACATCAACACCACAACGCTCCTTTATATCCTCATTCATCAGCCTGTCTCTCCATGTGACTCCACAGGCTCCTCTTAAATAACTCATTTCCACGGCTCTCACTCTTGACTTGTGTCCTTCCAACAACGTCCAAGCTTCACTTCCGTACGTTAGAGTTGGTATCACAATACTGTCATGTAGTAACTTTTTCACTTCCATGCTCACTTCCCTGTTTCTTATCACTGCTTTCAAAGAACCAGCAACCTTTCTTCCCTGCTGTACCCTTTCAAGCACTTCACCCTCCAAACCTCCGTCCTTACTCATCACACTACCCAAGTACTTAAACGTACTCACATTTTCCAATTCCTCACCATCCAACCTCGCTGTACATTCACTGACTTCACCTCTCTCAAAGACCATCACTTTACTCTTCCCTACATTCACCTTTAGATTCCGTTTCTTACACACTCTCTCAAACTCATCCACCAAGCCTTGCAGCTCCCCTTCGTCTTCACTCAACAGCACGGTATCATCTGCAAACAACAGTACAGGGAGTTTCCAAACACTATCCTCTCTCACCAGGGCCACTCCAACATCCACTAGAGATATAATAAAGGGAAAATTTTTAAGACATATACTACGGATTCAGTTAAAATAACAACAATATGGTCAGTCACCTTAAAAACAGTAGACGACAGGCCTGATGGACTTAAATAGCAGGGGTTCCGAGGCACGGCAACACAATAGAGTGCCCCTGCTGCTCCGGCTGCTCCACACGTGTTTAATGGTTGAAAGTGTAGTATTATTCCAAACACTGACGAAGAAATTTATGGCCTGTTGGATGTTATATTTCTTCCAGAATGCAGCAACAGCCATTATGGTGCAGGTTGTTGGTATGCCAGGTGAAGCAGGTGAGTCAGGTGGGGTTGTGGAGGTGGAGGGGGAGACAGGTGGCAAGTCAGATGGGGCACTGGAGGTGGAGGGGTCGGCAGTGGGCGAGTCAGGGGAGGTGGTGAGGGGAGGATCCTCCATCTCCTCCTCGCGATTGCTCACATTTTAGGTAATTATCTTCATCTCTTCTTGTTTGTCTGTTTCATTCCTCATCTTGTTATGGATGTATTTACAGTATAACAACTTGGCATTTGCGAAATAACCATTATTCAAGTGAATCCAAACATTATTACAGAAACTGGGTATCTATCCTAACTTACCGTATTGCCGAAAACGTTATTGTCGAAGTCATTATTGGTGAGATCTTACTGTGGACTCCTCTCGAGCTCCTTCCCCACGAGCCTCTAAGTCATGATCGGCGCGTCGTGCAGGGAGGGGGGTCAGGTAGTCTGGGAATATAGCAGTTTTGGGCCACTCCTTGCCTCTGCCTCACGTATTGTGGGCTAAGCTCACTCATTCAAAGTTTTATGGTTATGATTTTTGGTCACTTGTGTACTATGCGATTCGTGCACTGTGATCACGCGTACTGTGCGAGCCCACCACACATGGAGCTTCCAAACACTGCCCTCTCTCATTAGGGCTGCTCCAACATCCACTGCCCTACCTTGTATCTCTTTTATAAACCCATCCACATACAGACTGAACAACCATGGAGACAGAACTTGGAGCAGTGGCGTCTTTGCCGTGGGTCTACCCCCCAAAGGCTGTCGCAGAGAAGAGGAGGACAGCATGAGGGCCAAACCGCCGCAAACCCCACCGGCCCCTCACGGGGCCCGAGTATCTGGAAGTGCCTTCCTAAGGGACTTGGGGCTGTTCGGCCAGACTGCTTAGGGAACAACTACGACTACTACTACTACCATGGAGACATCACACATCTCTGTTTCAATCCACCCTTCAAATAGAAAAAGTTGTTCACTCCCCTGTCCACACACACTGCAGCCTTAGCATCATCATACATCCTCTTCAAGGCATTCAGCAACTTCCTATTTACTCCATATATTCTTAACACTTTCCAGATTCCTTGTCTATCCACCCTGTAATATGCTTTCTCCAAATCCATGAAGGCCACATACAACTTCTTTCCCTTCTCTATAAACTTTTCCACTAAAGGGCTAAGATTATCTGATCTGCACAACCTCTTCCCTTCCTAAAACCTCCCTGTTCTTCTCCAACTAATTCCTCTGTTATTTCCCTAACTCCATCAATAAGCATTCTGCCATATACTTTCCCTATTACACTAAAAAGACAAATGCCCCTACGATTACCACACACTTCTTTTTCCCCTTTTTCTCTTGTGCAGGGGAATAATTATACCCGACTTCCAATCCTCCGGGAGTCTATCTTCCTCCCAGGCCAATCTGCACATCTTCCACATTCATTCTACTACTATCTCTCCCCCAGTCTTCAACATTTCACCACACACTCCAATTCCTGGGGCTTTCCCCATTTTGACTTTCTTCATTGCTTCCACAACTTCTATCCTAATGATTTCTTTCTCTCTTCTCACATCCCTCCTGACAGCCATTTCCCAGCCACTTATATTTGCATTATTTTCATTCTCTGCATTCAACAATTTCTTAAAGTGTTCTCTTCACCTGTTCACTTT
Organism: Coenobita brevimanus; assembly: GCF_032717465.1. NCBI lineage: Eukaryota > Metazoa > Arthropoda > Malacostraca > Decapoda > Coenobitidae > Coenobita > Coenobita brevimanus. The sequence continues at coordinate 4,227,381 of NC_136982.1, read as the reverse complement.
TTCTCCCATCTCCACTAGCAATCTACCATTTTTATCTTTCATTCCCCAACTAACTTCTTTGGCACCCTGTCTAACTCTCTTTACCTCTTTCCAGAACACTTTCTTACATTCCCACCACCTTATGCTCAAATTCCTTCCAAATTCCTCATCCATTCTCTTCTCACTTTCTCTTTTTAATCTTTTCACCTCTCACTTCCTTTCACAAATAACTCTCTCTTCTGTCTCTCAACTTCCTCCATGCACCTGTTTCTCAAAAATCATCACCATCATCATCATCATCATCACATCATCTGGACCTCCTTTCCCACCCTCGGGCAGGGTAGGGAGTAGCAATGTCCAGACAGCCCAAGTATGCCCAATCCAATAGGCCACACTTCCAGTCACTCACCATTCAAGCCCCTGGAATCTTGGCTCTATCTGATACACCAAAAAACTTTCACCACATTCTGTAGCTTCACTGAAAGGTATCCGACTGAGTCAATCCGAATGCTGTCACGTTAAAAAGGGGTGCAAAATAACAAAAAACAAAAGGGTAAATACAAAAGACAGTGATGCACCGATTCAAACTGTTTTCTTGTAGACGTACACTCTCAAGGAAGATAATTTTACAATTACATACATCTCAGGTGATTACCATTTGATTTTTGATACAAAAATACTGGAAAAAAAATAAAATATACCTACTTAGCGATATTACAGAAAGCTGCCTGAATACCCCCGATAACATGGTTATTGCCAATATCACTGACAGGACTTGAACACATCAAACACAAATGTATACAATTTAAAACCATACATAGCAGTGGATGCCCAACTACAGTCAGTGAAAGCTAACTGGGGGGCTTCACTCCTAAGTCCCCCAAGTGATTATAACCTACCTCACAGTGTGCAAACTAAAATGTGCATTTGACAAAACTTGCGCCAATACAGCATCATGTTTTAAGAGCGTTCGTTAATCATGGTGAATTCAGCAACTGTCACACAACCAGGCATAAAGCAAATCTTTATCTACATCACAGTGGAGATATCCATTACGATAGGATAGTTCAGAAAAATAGCGTTTGGTGATTAAATCATAATGCTTCATATTCAGTAAAATCTAAGATACACGCAGCATGAAACACAATAAAGTAAAACCCTACAACAAACCAACATTGTAAAAAAACCCACTACATACATTAATCTATTAGAAAAATAACAAAAAGACTCTGTCAACATTTCATTCCAGTGGGAAAATTGGAAATACCAAATCATTATCATAAATAATAAAAAGCAAGAGTTTGGCTGGGCATCTGCGTGTTGTTGATGTGTGGCTCCCCAGCTCTCTCCCCCTGCTCCCCACCCCTAATGATGTCATTATTGTTGAGATGTTGCTGCTCCTGCATCTCCTTCTTCAACATTTATGTCAAATCCTTCAATATCTAGGGCTGAAACAATGGAGCTGACCTCATCGTCTGAAGTGGATGTACCAGGATGCATGCCAGTTAATCATGGCGAGTCTGGCTGGTGACGTTACTGTGTGCGACTTTCAAATTGCATCGTCTGGCCAGCTGACACTTCCTGCATAAGCTCGATATTTTCCCTGTGTTGATTATGGACTGCAGCATTATGCTGAATGTGTAGGTACAAAACCATGTTACTCAAGGACTGACTGTAGCTGATAATGATTGTGAGGGCCTGGATGTTGTGTAACCCTAAATGTTCCAGTATAGGTTGCTGGTTCCATCCAACCCCATGCTTGTGGAGTTCTTTGTTCTTGATAATGTTATATGTCTGTTCTGGAGTGAAGTGGGTTATGCTGCGGTCAAGTGGAAAGGACTGCGTATGCAGAGAAGATTGTTTTTCAAACTCCGTGTGTGTTGGTGTGAGGTGACAATGTCCGCATGGTGGTTTACATGTTATGTCTGCTTGTTTTTTGTAAGAATCGATGTGCTGAGTGTTAGAGACAAAGACATCATGGGTCTTGGAGGTATCTGCAAGAAAGATTTAATGATACTGTTAAGTGTTTTGTAGAGCTAAGAGGGTCTGCTGAGTGGCTGCATGTTTTTACAAAGGTTTTCCAGTTTTCTGTTTTCTTTGTGCTGATTTTGTAGACAATTTCATTGTTTGATTGCTGGAGTCTTGTGATGATGTTTTGTGTGTGACTGACCCCTACACACCGGGGGTTTTCCGATGTCACACGCTCCTCCCTAAGGAGGATTTCCGTGATGGAAAAAAATATCCTTACTTCAAACACTAATATCTGCCAAACTATAACAACTAGAGAAAAAATTAAAGATCCGTAAGACTCATCAACTCTTCCTCTTTCAAAAGAAAATATCCCCACATCTCCAGGTGATCCCATCGATGAGTAAGAATAAGTTAAAGTTCAAGACTGGTGGGAAGATGCTTGCGGGTACACACGTCATCCGGCGTTGCTCCACGGCCAAAATCGTGATGGTTGTACACGTCAACCGGCGCGCAGGGGTTAAAGAAATGTACTATTATGGATTCATGTTCATCAAAGCATTTTAATACCATTGTGGCATATACAGACCCCATAATTTTATGTTTTCGAGAGAAATGAAGCCACTGAATGTACAATAAGGTTGGGTGAGGAGAAAATGGAAAAGGTGAATGCATTTAAGTACTTGGGTAGTGTGATGAGTAAGGATGGAAGTTTAGAGGGTGAAGTGCCTGAAAGGGTACAATAAGGAAGAAAGGTTGCTGGTTCATTGAAAGCAGTGACAAGCAATGGGAAAGTGAGCATGGAAGTGAAAAAGTTACTGCATGACAGTATTGTAATACCAAATCTAACGTACGGAAGTGAAGCTCAAACGTTGCTGGAGGGACACAAGTCAAGAATGAGAGCAGTGGAAATGAGTTATCTGAGAGGAACATGTGGGGTCACATGGAGAGACAGACTGACAAATGAGGAAGTGAAGAAGCATTGTGGTGTGGATGTGGATATGATAGGAAGTGTTAGGAGAAACACAATGAGGCCATGTGTAGAGGATGGAGAGTGAGAGACTGAGGAGGAGAGTGTATGTGAGTGAGGTGGAGGAGGAGGCCAAGGAAAAGATGGAGGGATGGAGTGGAGAGGTATATGAGAGAGGGGGAGGACTGGCTCAATCGGTAGAGAGGCGGCCTGCAGTTCTAACGGACCCAGGTTCAAATCTCGGCTGGGGCAGGAACAGTTTAAGGATTTGAATTTCATTAAATCAGGCTTTCCTGATCTACCAGTAGACCCGCTGACATGTCGTAAAAATACCCCCGCTAATACCAGTACACCAGTCCTGTGTGAGACAGCCCTAGCATGTATTCAATATGGATGGTGGGTGTTAGTGCCGAAGTGGTGACACGTAGAGGTGTATGGTATGTAGGAGGACTGCTGGGCCTTGGGAGCAGGCTGTGAAGCCTATGCTCAGTCGAACACATTGGGGGGGGGGGGGGAAACTGGGAGAAGAGGAGTGAAATGGCGGGGGACAGGGCAACATGGAAGCAATTTGTTTGTGGTCACCCCTTACAGGATTAAGGCGTCATGGCAATAGACAGACAGATAGAATTTTATGTTGTGTACAAAATCACAAATAATCCTAAATGTGAACCCCTATTACTGGTAATCCACATCCCTGGTCAGGGTAAGGACAGCTACTGTCATTATGAACATGTTTGGATGTTAACACAAGAGGCTTACTTGTTTCATATGATGCAAACATACTTCAATGTATATCCTTAACTATTACCATAAAAAATAATAAAAGTTTGAAGAGACTGCTAGATAATGCATTAGGTACAGTATTTCAGGGAATCTGGGGTTTGCCACAGCTCAATATAGAAGTTAGCTAAAACAGCTCCTAAGTGTGCAGTTCCATGATGAGATTATTAGATTAAACTTCAACTTCTTTACTTAAATACAATATCAGCTAAATAACGGTAGTCTCCCTAGTTTACAGTATGTATATAGTATTACCTCATAGTTATGGGGCTAAGATTTTTTATATGAACACACCTTAACATTTGTGACATCACATAGTAAGCCAGACAAGAGTAACTTATAATTCTGTTTTGTTTCAAGGTCATAACAGATGATTCAGACATGCGCCATACTGTGAAAATGATTCAGTTGTAGTTTTTTGACAACAGCATAAAGGATCAGTCACATAATATACACCATCTACTACTCTTTCACATTCTTAATTGTATTAGTTCAACAATATCCATTTTTGATAAGGGTAATGTGTGGTAGGTGGCAGTAATCACCATCCACTCTCTTGATGTGGTGCTGCCTTCTTCTTCCTTCACCTTTATCATTCTTTTTTTGTGGTCTGCCCTCCTCTCTTCCTATTTCTCCCACCTTTCCTGTCACTTTGTATTACTCTTCTTTCCTTTTCAGGTGGCTTTACACTGAGTGACAAGCCTACTGGTTTCCTGTAGGCCAGGATGCCATTTATCATGCTAGGTAGTAACCATATGACCAACCCATACATGTTCCCTATATGTCAACAACTGGGCTGGCAGAGGGTTAGTGCCTCTCCCCGTAAAACAACTAAGTTAAAAGACAAATGGCCACACCTTATGGGATTATGGCATCTGGCCATACATAAACAAACAGATAGAAAAGGGTGATACAACACAACACACACCCTTCCCTTATCTCTTCCCTCCGCTCTGTCACTTCTCCTCTACTCCTACCTCCCTTGTTCAGCTCTCCTTATCCCTATCTTCCAAGTACTGTTTCCTCCATATCCTTGTCCTCTATTCCTTCTCCCCTCCCTATCTGCAACATGTCCAAAGGAAACGAGTCAGTTCATGAGGGCAGAGTCAAATCTGGTGGTTTGTTTATTAATAACACAAAGTAACACATTTCTACTGCATATCAAAATTCTGCTGGCTAGTCCCAATGCACTACATTCCCAGGTTTTACACTCACTGTTCCTCTTGTCCTTCTGAAGTTCTTTGTTTCATGGCTCATATTCAAATGAATTAATATTCTGGGCTCACATACAGCAGAAGAGATTCCATTCAAGGCTTAAGAACTAAAGCTATTTCTTGTCAGATATGGCTCCCAGGGTAAGGTGGGTGTTTGTAATTGGCACCAAAATTTGGCACTGTAAAGTCACAACATCCCTGCCAACTGTATGATGATTTTCAAATGCAAGCTGCTAATTAGTATATTTATATTTATTTTCATTAATTGTGAAAGATGGATGGGGAAAAAAATTATCTGCACATGGCACAATGACAGTAGAGGAGTAACAATATATATCTGATCCTATATGGAACAAGAATTTTAGAGTTCATCTCCATAATTGACCTTTCAGGTATGTCCATTGCTTTCCTTGCTGATTCTTAGGAGTATTAGCCACTAGAGGGAAGTAACAATTAGAATAGGAGAGATAGTATATAAATTTTTGTCCCTGATTGTACAGCTAGACCATGTACTGCTTGGAATTGAGCCTAAGCCAAAGAAACCTAAATATCAATTACATGTAGCAACACTGTTGTTTTAATATCCAACAAGGGTGATCTTCTATCTATCTATCTATCTATAGCCCGACGCCCTAATCCCGCAAAGGGTGGCCGCAGACAAAACGCCTCCAAGTCACTCTGTCACCCACCATTTGACTACCCTCCCCCCAACTCACCCCCCCCTCCCTCATATACCTCTCAATTCCATCCCTCCACCTCATCCTTGGTCTACCCCTCCCTCTCCCTCCCTCCACCTCACCTACATACACCCTCTTAGTCAGTCTTTCATTCTCCATCCTCTCCACATGTCCAAACCACCTCAGTGTATTTCTCCTAATCTTTTCAACCACATCCACATCTACCCCACAACGTTCCTTCACTTCTTCATTCGTCAACCTGTCCCTCCATGTCACTCCACATGCTCCTCTCAAGTAACTCATTTCCACTGCTCTCACTCTTGACTTGTTCCCCTCTTGCAAGGTCCACGCCTCGCTTCCATACGTCAGGGTAGGGATCACAATACCATCATGCAGTGACTTCTTAACTTCCATACTCACCTCCCTATTTCTCATCACTGCTTTCAGTGTGCCAACAACCTTCCTTCCCTGCTGTACCCTTTCACGTACTTCATCCCCCAAAGTTCCATCCTTACTCATCACACTACCCAAGTACTTGAATGCACTCACATTCTCCATATCCTCACCATCCAGCCTCACTGCACACTCTGTGACTTCATTCCTCTCAAACACCATAACTTTACTTTTGTTTACATTAACTTTCAGCTTCCTCCTCCTACACACTGTCCCAAATTCATTCACCAAACCTTGCAACTCCCATTCATCTTCACTCAACAATACTGTATCATCAGCAAACAGCAACACCGGAAGCTTCCAAATCTCACCCTCATTCATTAAGGCCACCCCCACATCCACTGCCCTACCTTGTACCTCCTTTACGACCCCATCCATATATATATTAAACAGCCAAGGAGACATTACACACCCCTGTTTCAGTCCCACATTGAGATCAAAGAACTCACTCAGCTCACCATCCACTCGCACCGTAGCCCTAGCTCCCTCGTACATACTCTTCACAGCACTCAACAATTTCCCCTCCACTCCATATATTCTTAATACCTTCCACATACCTTTCCTATCTATTCTGTCATAAGCTTTCTCCAAGTCCATGAAGGCAGCGTACACTTTCCTTCCCTTCTCTAGATACTTCTCCACTAAACATCTTAGAACAAATATCTGATCTACACACCCTTTTCCCTTCCTAAATCCCCCTTGTTCTTCTCCAACTAGCTCCTCTGTCATATGCCTAACCCTATCAATGAGTATTCTACCATATATTTTACGAGTCACACTAAGAAGGCAAATACCCCTATGGTTACCACATACTTCTCTCTCCCCTTCTCCTTTGTACAGAGGAACAATTATACCTGATTTCCAGTCCTCTGGAACCCTTCCCTCTTCCCAAGCCAATCTACACAACTTCCATATCCACTCCACAACAATCTCACCCCCATACCTAAGCATTTCACCACACACTCCATCAATTCCTGGGGCCTTTCCCAGCTTAATCTTCTTCATCGCTTCCACTACTTCCGACCTACTGATCTCTTCCTCCCTCCTCTCATCTCTTCTTCTCCCAGCCATTCCCCAACCACTTATACTCACACTGCTCTCACTCTCTACATTCAACAAATCCTCAAAGTGCTCCTTCCATCTCCTCAATTTCTCTCTCTTCTCCACCAACAATCTATTATTCCTATCTTTTACTCCCCTACTATTTCCCCTTCCACACTGCCTTACTTTCTTTACCTCCTTCCAAAACAATTTCTTACTCTCCCTCCATTTCACACTCAGATTCCTCCCAAACTCCTCATCCACTTTCTTCTTACTCTCCTTCACCAGTCTCTTAACCTCCCTTCTCCTGCTCACATATACTTCTCTCTTCTCTCTCTCATCTTCTCCCCTACCTCTACTCGCCAACCATTCACCATATGCCTTCTTCTTTTGTTCCACAGCTCGTTTCACCTCATCATTCCACCATGCTGTCCCTTGCACACCCTTGCATCTCCTCCTCACTCCACAAACCGCCTCACACGCTGTGCTTATCTCTTCCGTGAATATCTTACATACGTCTTCCACCCCTTCCATCTGCTCTAGCTCATACCTTCCCAATCTTTCTTCCACTATGCTCTTATACTCTGTCCTCTTCTCACTATCTTGCAATTTCTCCACTCTTCTCACAGGAGCTGCTTCCTCCTGTCTTCCCCTTCGCCTCCTCAACCACCTTCTTTGCAGCTCTACCTTGGCCATCACTAAGTGATGGTCCGAGACTCCATTCCCCCACCCTCTCCACACCCTTGCATCCAACACTTGTCTTCTCATTCGCTCATCCACACACACGTAGTCTATCATTGCCTTTCGTTCAACAAGTTCACCATCCATCCTCCTCATTACTCTCCATGTATACCGGTGGATCATCTTATGACGAAAGTAGGTGTTAGCTATTGCCAACCCCTTACCAGCACAGATGTCCACCAAAGCACTACCATTCCCATCTACTTCCGCTGGCACACCCCACTGACCAACCACTCCATCCACTCGTACATTCCCGACTTTGCCATTCATGTCTCCAATCAACAGCACTCTCTCGCTCCTCTCAAACTTGTCCATACATGCTTCTACTCTCGCCCAAAACTCATCTTTCACTCTTGCCACTCGATCCTCTGTTGGAGCATATACACATACAATCGCCCATGCTTGTATACCTACTTTCATCCTCACCCATACAATCCTTGCACCCACTGTTCCATACTCTCTTATATTCTCCTTCCACTTCTTGCTTATCATCAGACATACTCCCTCTCTTGCCCTCTCATTCTCACTGACTCCCGCACATATACCTACACCGTATTCCCATTCTCTCATCCTTTCACCTTTCCATTTAGTTTCAGTCAATCCACATATATCCACTTTTGCATCCTCAAGCACCTGGACAATCTCTCTCTCTTTCACTTCATCATTCACTCCTCTCACATCTGGAAAAAAAAAAAGGTATCTAAAAAATGTATATACTGAACAAAAGCCTTAACCTCCTGTAAAGATGCTGAGAATGATGAAGTCCACCCTAGTACAGATGATGCTTACACATTTTCATACTTTAAAGATGTCCTTCCATATTTGCTTTTGGTGAAAGTGAATCTACTTTCATTGGCAGGTATACCCTGGTTTAACGATATAATTGATTAGGTAAAAACCCATTGGTGGGCAGGGTATCGTATATCAGGATAGATTTAACATGTAAAGTATTGGGGTGCGTTTTTCAGCCTTGGGCTTCCCCCCCAACCAAGTCCAAAACCTACCCAAATGAGCCCCAAAGGCCTAACAGCTGTCAAGGAAGCTAAACGAAGCCTAACACCTGTATATAGCTCACTAAAACCAACAAATAAAATCTGAAAATCATCAAATATAAGTCTGGAAAAAATCAAGTTCAGTAGATTGTACTGTACCCCAAAATGACAATGTTCATCCTACCTATGGCTAAAACATATAAATCTACGTCTAAAAAGCGTTTATTTAATCAACTTAAACACACATTTTAGTCTAAAATATCAAAATTGGTAAAAAAAAAAAAAAAATCAAAATCCATCGTTAACCCCTTAACCGTGGGGCGTCACTTTCGTGACACTTGGGAGTGAGGGATCATACCGCGGGGCGACACTTTTGTGATTCTGTGTTATTTTGAATTCGCCCGGGCTTTGAAGTGGTGGTTTGTATCATCTATCAGTACTGCCAATGTCCAACACTAATCAGCATTCCTAATCTCATCTGTACTCCCATCCATTGTTGACAATTTAGCCATTTCTCCCCGTTCTTGACTCCCCTTCCTACCTCCCCTCCATTACCCTATCCTCTCGCCTGCCCGGCTGTGCTACGCTAAGTAAATCTTCCCTGGAATTTTTCACTGATTTCGTCCATTGAAATAAGCTCTATGCCCTATTCTTATACCAAATAATATATACAAGAAAGAAATAAGGTAAGTGAGAGTGCCATACACATAGAATTGGCTAATTATCACCTGACAACACCTCACGTGCATTCGTTTGCTAATTTTCGCTGTTTATTTCCCCTTGAAATATGCCGTATAATCTATTTTCGTAATAAAAATATACAGTATATAAGAAAGGAAGGGAGAAGCCTAAGTGATATTTACATTCACCTGGAACTACCTAATTATTGCAGGCCACCACACTGTATTCTACGCTAAGTAAATCTTTCCTGGAATTTTCCACTGATTTCATCCATTGAAATAAGCCCTATGCCCTATTCTTATACCAAATAATATATACAAAAAAGAAATAAGGTAAGTGATAGTGCCATACACCTGGAATTGGCTAATTATCACCTGACAACACCTCATGTGCACTTGTTTGCCAATTTTTGCTGTTTATTTCCCCTTGAAATATGCCGTATAATCTATTTTCGTAATAAATATACATATAAGGAGAGAAGGGAGAAGCCTAAGTGATAGTTACATTCACTTGGAACTACCTAATTTATTATGTATTGTCTTGGTTTCCTGACAATCATTTCATTGCTATATATTAGCAGGTCTCACAGGGCTGAAGTTGGTAGTATTGCACTCACCCTAGCCAGGCGGCAGGAGGCCACTACTATCAGTTCACTGTCATCTTTGAAAGTAGGAGTATGTCTGATTTGCTCCTGCTAACTTCCACCGCTTTCTAGCCCCATGCAAAGGGCCCTGTGACCTTTACCCCCTACTAAACCTCGTGTGGAAAGAGGTAAAGGGTTGACAATAGATAGAGAGTGACTATGATCTTTTTATTGAGTAAAACAGTGCAAGTGGAATTGTAAATAATGTGTAAATAATGTGTAAACAGCAAGTGAAAGCAATGAATATAAATATAAGTGAACAGTGGAAAATAGTTTTATAAGTTACTTCAAGTACGTGCATAACACAGTGTAAATAAAAGAGAAATGTAAATAATGTAAATAAATTAGAGAACATACATATAAATGTAAATGAGTGGTATTATAAGAATACGAGTATATATACTAAGAGTAATGAAAGTGAAAGTTTCACTCTAGCATGTATGAATACTAAGAGTTATGAGAGTGAAGGTGAAAGTGGCAGTCACTCTCAATGCTGGTATACAGGACGAGAAAGTGAATGCTACGTATTTTACTGAAAGAAATTGAATCCCTACAGTTACAATAAACTACTATTACTGAAGGAAACTTATGGATAAAGACCGTAGATATATATAAGTGTTATATAGTAACAGAAATATAAACTGTGAATGTTTTTATGAATAACAGACAACACTAGCGGCGAACAATTGGAAGTGGGATGGTCATACGCCCTCGTAATTTTCATTGCTTTCACAGTGTTTTTTTGGGGGAAGCATGGATTCCAAACTATTTGAGAATCATAGATTAGTGTTTCTAGTGATAATATCAGGCTGTGGATGTGGTTGAAAAGATTAGGAGAAATACACTGAGGTGGTTTGGACATGTGGAGAGAATGGAGAATGAAAGACTGACTAAGAGGGTGTATGTAGGTGAGGTGGAGGGAGGGAGAGGGAGGGGTAGACCGAGGATGAGGTGGAGGGATGGAGTTGAGAGGTATATGAGGGAGGGGGGGGTGAGTCAGGGGGAGGGGAGTCAAATGGTGGGTGACAGAGTGACTTGGAGGCGTTTTGTCTGCGGCCACCTTTGCGGGATTAGGGCGTCGGGCTATAGATAGATAGATAAATAGGTAATCATATTACGAGTTGTCGGGAAGTGTACTGTGGAGACTTCGTTACCCAACTTCAGAGGTCTCCACAAGTCCTACGGTACTCGACGAAGGCTCAACAAACACCCAAGGAGAAAGCTGAAGGTATGTCTATCTATCTATCTATAGCCCGACGCCCTAATCCCGCAAAGGGTGGCCGCAGACAAAACGCCTCCAAGTCACTCTGTCACCCACCATTTGACTCCCCTCCCCCCAACTCACCCCCCCCTCCCTCATATACCTCTCAACTCCATCCCTCCACCTCATCCTCGATCTACCCCTCCCTCTCCCTCCCTCCACCTCACCTACATACACCCTCTTAGTCAGTCTTTCATTCTCCATTCTCTCCACATGTCCAAACCACCTCAGTGTATTTCTCCTAATCTTTTCAACCACATCCACATCTACCCCACAACGTTCCTTCACTTCTTCATTCGTCAACCTGTCCCTCCGCATCACTCCACGTGCTCCTCTCAAGTAACTCATTTCCACTGCTCTCACTCTTGACTTGTTCCCCTCTTGCAAGGTCCACGCCTCGCTTCCATACGTCAGGGTAGGGATCACAATACCATCATGCAGTGACTTCTTAACTTCAATACTCACCTCCCTATTTCTCATCACTGCTTTCAGTGTACCAACAACCTTTCTTCCCTGCTGTACCCTTTCACGTACTTCATCCCCCAAAGTTCCATCCTTACTCAACACACTACCCAAGTACTTGAATGCACTCACATTCTCCATATCCTCACCATCCAACCTCACTGCACACTCTGAAGGTATGTGCCATAAGTATATGTGATTTTAATATTCTAGGACTAATAACTGATTTTTAGCAAATATTTTTAGAGTCTGTTGGAGCGCGAATATGCCCGCGGGAGCCGCAAGTCAAAGCTAAACAAGCCCGCAGTTTAAGGGTTAAACAGGGGTTTGGCCATCGTTAGGCGGGGTATGGTGGTATTTCTATCCCCATCGTTAAGCCAGGGTATCGCATCTAGGGCTATCGTATATTGAGGTATACCTGTATATCTTCATGCTTATAAACCAGATGTTCACCTATTCTTCATTCACATCACATACTATCATCTGTTTCTTCTAATGTTGCTAACACTGCCTACATTCTATATTTGTTTGACTTTAGTAGATATCCCATGGTTACTGATTGGTATGTGTTGCTGAAAAAATGTTAGACCAGCGGTTCTCAACCTTTTTTGGGACACATTGCCCTTAGTCTTGATTCACATATTCACGTGTCCCCCTAGCCTTGGTCAATATATCCACCTCCCACCCCCAGCTTCCTGCCATTATCTGACTCTGAAAACTTACTTCAAAATTAATAATAAATTTGCCACAGTTCAAGAGGAGGTTAACCCAGTTGAATACAGGCGGCATCAGCCCTTCAGCAATTACCATCCCCCTCATTGAGGGATGGGAAGTTGAGTGATGTGTATATTTTGAATGGGGTTTGATATGTATTGCAATATAAGACATAATGGTATCTTTCGCGTTCTCTCGAAATGACTAAATTACTGAAAAAAAATGAAGGTGACAAGGCAAAGGAAAAAAGCAACCCATTGCATGAAGAAAAAGAAAAATGTGCTTTGAAGGTTGATACAGGGAAAGACTATGAATACTAATATAAATTAATAATTCACTAGAAGAGAGTACTAATAAAAGGGAGAAGGTGAGTAGTGTATTAGAAGAGCATAAGGCAAAGTGGGCACACGTAGAAGAAGAACAGAAAGAAGTGGTCAGCTTAAGAGAGATCATCCAGGAAGAAAGGGAAATGAACAAGAAAAAAATGGAAGAAAATGTAGTGAAAATACTGAAGAAAAAAGAGAAAATAGTGAGAGAAACTGTAGAAAGGAACAGATGTGTGGTAGTATTTGGAAACAGGGAAGAGGTAGAAAAGGTTAGGTTCGTAAGACTCAAGAGAGACACGAACCTGGTGAGAGGAATATTAGGCAAGATTGACCCCGAAGGAGACAAGTGGGTAAAAGAAATTGAAGTAAGGGGGATAGGGCCTTATAAGAAAGGGGAAACAAGACCAATGAGAGTCAAGTTTACATCAGAGAGTGTAATAAATGAGATACTTAAAGTGACCTGAAATTAAGCAAAGAGGCGAGGATGGAAAATATTATAATAAGAAAAGATCTGAATGAAGAAGAAAAAGAAGTTTTAAAATCATTAAAGGAAGAAGTAAAGGAAAAAAATGATAAGAGGACAGAGGAAGAATGTAACACTTTTTTTTGGAGAGCATTGGATATGAAAGTAAGGAAATGGTATTTAAGGAAATAGAAGTAAAGGAAACTAAGGGGGATGGCTGTGAAAGATCAGAAGTTTAGGAAGTGGTACGGATAGAGAGTAGGAAAGAAGAGGGTATCAAAAACGTCAAAAATAATTTGAAGGTGACATATACTAATGCTGATGGTTTCATATCGACAAGCATCGAAATTAACGATTTCTTGAGAGAACATGAACCTGATGTCATGTGCTTTGTAGAGATCAAATTAAGAGAAGATATTGATGTTCATTTGGGAGATGGTAAATACAAACTGTGGAGGAAAGACAGAAAAGAAAAAAAGGGAGGAGGAGTGATGATAGCAGTGAAGAACAACATAAATGTAGATACTGTGGAAATGGGAGAAGGCAGGGCTGAAGTGATATATATGAAATTAGAAACTGGAGAGAATGTTAAGAGAGATATGGCGGTAGTGTATGTTCCCCCAAAGACGAGAGCATGGAAGGATGACGAATACCATGAGATGTTGTCAGATATGGCTACCTATTTGCAAAAAATAATTGAGAAAAGCAATAATATAATTTTGGTGGGTGACTTTAACTGTAAAGAGGTGAACTGGGAGGAATGGTACTCGGGAGGCGGCGAGGATACGTGGGGCACTATGTTATTAAATATAATAATGAATAATGTGATGACGCAATGGGTCAAAGAAGAGACACGGTTTTGAGGTGAGGACACACAAGCAAGGTTAGATTTACTGTTCACCAAAGAACCCAATGTAATAGAATCATTGAAATATCTCTGTCCTTTAGGAAAAAGTGACCATGTGGTCATTGAGTTCCAGATGTTAATAGGGAACGTCGAGCCAAGAGACGACCTTCATAGACAGGGAAGATACAACATCGGGAAAGCAAATTTTACAGGATGGAAAAACTTTTTTGAAAATGCAGATTGGAGAAAATTCAGAGAAACAAGAGAGATACAGAGGAAGTGGGATATCTTTCTAGACCTCTATAATTTGGGAGTGGAAAAATTTGTACCAAGAGTAAGATGGAATGAAAACAGGAAAATGAAGTGGTTTAACCCCTTAACTGCGGGGCGTCACTTTCGTGACGCTTGGCAGCAAGGGATCATACCGCAGGACGTCGCTTTTGTGATTCTGTGTTATTTTGAATTCACCTGGGCTTCCAAGTGGGGGCTTGTATCATCTATCAGTACTGCAAATGTCCAACACTAGTCAGCACTCCTAATCTCATCTGTACTCCCATCCATTGTTGACAATTTAGCCATTTCTCCCTGTTCTTGACTCCCCTCCCTACTCCCCCTCCATTACCCTATCCTCTCGCCTGCCCGGCCGTGCTACGCTAAGTAAATCTTCCCTGGAATTTTTCACTGATTTCATCCATTGAAATAAGCCCTATGTCCTATTCTTATACCAAATAATATATACAAGAAAGAAATAAGGTAAGTGAGAGTGCCATACACCTGGAATTGGCTAATTATCACCTGACAACACCTCATGTGCACTCGTTCGCTAATTTTCGCTGTTTTTTTCCCCTTGAAATATGCCGTATAATCTATTTTCGTAATAAATATACATGTAAGGAGGGAAGGGAGAAGCCTAAGTGATATATACATTCACCTGGAACTACCTAATTTATAATGTATTGTCTAGATTTCCTGCCAATCATTTCAGTGCTAGACATAGCTTTTTCAAGAGCTAACATTGGTAGCTCTGAATATCCCCTAAGTAGGCCTCTAATCTATTTTCGTAATAAATATACATGTAAGGAGGGAAGGGAGAAGCCTAAGTGATATTTACATTCACCTGGAACTACCTAATTTATAATGTATTGTCTAGATTTCCTGCCAATCATTTCAGTGCTAGACATAGCTGTTTCAAGAGCTAACATTGGTAGCTCTGAATAACCCCTAAGTAGGCCTCCACCCCGGCCCTCCGTTATCAGTTTACTCTCATCTTCCGAAGTGAGGGTACGTATGTTTCTTATTGCTGACTTCAAGGACTTTTTCACCCCCATGCAAAGGGCCCTGTGACCTTTACCCGCAACTAAACCTCGTGTGGAAAGAGGTAAAGGGCTGACAATTGATAAAAAGTGTGACTACGATCTTTCTATTGAGTAAAACAGTGCAAGTGGAATTGTAAGTACTGTAATGTGTAAATAATGTGTAAACAGCAAGTGAAAGTAATGAATGTAAATATACGTGAACAATGGAAAATAGTTTTATAAGTTACTTCAAGTGACAGTGCATAACACAGTGTAAATAAAATAGAAATGTAAATAACGTAAATAAAATAGAGAACGTAAATAGAAATGTAAATGAGTAGTATTATAAGAATACGAGTATATACCCTAGGAGTAATGAAAGTGAAAGTTTCACTCTAGCATGTCTGAATGCTATGAGTTATGAGAGTGAAGATGAAAGCGACATTCACTCTCAATGCTAGCATACAGGACGAGAAAGTGAATGCTACGTATTTTACTGAAAGAAATTGAATCCCTACAGTGACAGTAGACTAATACTACTGAAGGAAACTTATGGATAAAAACTGTAGATATATATAAGTGTTATATAGTAATAGAAATATAAAGTGTGAGGGGTTTTATGAATAATAAATGACAGAGTACCAAGAGCGAACTAGTGCCATTGCGACGATCAGACGCGCTCGTAATTTCCATTGCTTTCACAGTGTTTTTTTTTTTTGAGTATGGATCCCAAAGTACTTGAAAATTGTAGAATAGTGTTTATAGTGTTTGTATCTGGCTGTGGTAATCATATTACGGGTTGTCGGGAAGTGTAAAGTGGAGACTTCGTTTCCCTACTTCAGAGGTCTCCACAAGTCCTACGGTAACCGATGAAGGCTGAACAATCATTCCAGGAGAAAGCTGAAGGTATGTGCCATAAGCATATATAATTTTATTATTCTAGGACTAATAACTGATTTTTGGCAAATATTTTTTGAGAGTCTGTCGGAGCCCAAATAACCCCGCGGGACACGCAAGTCATTGGTAAACAAGCCCGCGGTGTAGGGGTTAATAGAAGGTGTATAATAGCAAAAAAAGAGAGAGATAAGGTGTGAAACAACTGGAGAAAGAGAGGTAACAACAGAACAAAGGAAGAATATAAAAGAACAAGAAATGAATACACAAGAATACATAGAGAAGAAGAAAGGAATTTTGAAAAAGGTATAATAGACAAATGCAAGGATGAACCCAAACTGTTTTATAGATCTGTTAATGGCAAACTGAAACAAAAGGAAGGAATCACCAAACTGAAAGTAAAAGAAGAGGTCTTTAAGCATGAGGCAATGCAAGCAGAAATAATGAACAAATGTTTCCAGTCAGTTTTCACTAAAGAAAAGGAGCTTGTGGAAGGGGAGGGAGTGATTAGAAATGTTCCGGTGAAGAAAGATATAAAAGTGGAGGTACAGGAAGTGTATAAATTACTGGAAACTCAATATGAAAGGAAAGCCCCAGGACGTGATGGAATTTCTAATTGGGTACTGAAGGAATGCAGAGAACAACCTGCAGATAAAATTCACAGTTTAATCGTATGCTCACTGGAAGAGGGGAAAGTGCCACAAGAATGGAAGAGGGCAAATGTGGTACCAATTTACAAGGGAGGAAACAGGGAAGAACCCCTGAATTATAGACCAGTGTCTCTAACCAGCATGGTCGCAAAATTGTGTGAGAGAATCCTGAAAGACAGATGGATAAAATATCTGGAAGAGATGAATATTTTGGCTGAATGTCAGTTTGGATTCAGAAGTGGAAGGTCATGTGTTTCTAACTTGTTGAGCTTTTACTCAAGAGCAATTGACGTGGTACAGGAGAGAGATGGTTGGGTGGATTGTGTGTACTTAGACTTAGAGAAGGCCTTTGACAAGGTACCTCATAAGAGACTAATGTGGAAACTAGAATATATAGGAGGACTAAAGGGGAAACTTCTGGAATGGATGAGAGACTTTTTGAGAGACAGACAAATGAGGACAGTAATAAAGGATAGGATGTCTGGATGGAGGGAAGTAACAAATGGAGTCCCTCAAGGCTCAGTATTGGCACCAGTAATGTTCCTGATTTACGTAAATGATATGGTAGATGGAGTGAACAGTTATGCAAGTCTGTTTGCTGATGATGTAAAGACCTTGAGGAAGGTAGAGGTTGAGGTGGATTGTAAAATACTGCAGGAGGATTTGGATAGGATACACAATTGGAGCCGGACGTGGGAAATGAAATTTAATGTAAAGAAATGTAAAATATTGGAAATGGGTAAAAGTACCAAGAGGCCATCACTGAATTATTGGTTGGGTAATGAATTAATCACAAAAAGGAGAGAAGAGAAAGATTTGGGAGTGCTGGTCCAAGATAGTTTGTCACCAGAAAAGCACATTAACAAGATAGTTGGAGAGACTTATAAACTCTTGACTATCATAAGAGTAGCATTTCACTATATGGATGAGGAGATGATGAAAAAATTGATAGTGGCCATGATCCACCCCAGGTTAGAATATGCAGCGGTAGTGTGGTGCCCACACAAAAAGATATGAACAAGACTGAGAGAATACAAAGAACAGCAACCAAGATGGTCCCCAGTCTGACAGACCTGTCATACAGAGAGAGGCTGGAAAAACTGGATTTGCCTTCGTTAGAGGAAAGGAGAAAGAGGGGAGACATGATTGCAGTGTTCAGGACCATGGTGGGAGTAGATAAAATTGACAAAGAAGATCTGTTTGTATGGGATAAGAGAGCAACAAGTGGACACGGAATGAAATTGAAAAAGTCAAGCTGCTTGAAGGATATCAAGAAATATAGCTTTCCTTACAGAAGTAGAGACTTATGGAATAGCCTGGACAAAGAGATCGTCCAGTCTAAAAACTTAAACGAGTTTAAAGCTAAATTCGACTTATCGAGAAACAGCGACGGAACCCACGAGCATAGTACATTCCGTGTATATCACAATTAGGTATATTAGGTAAATACTTAAATATTTGGAACGACTTAGACAAAGAGGTGGTGCATGAGAAAAACATTCATGTGTGTAAAGGTAGACTCGATAAATGTGGATATGGAGACAGGACAACACGAGCATTGCTCAATTCCTGTATACTATAAATAGTTAAATACAAATAGGTAAATACACACGCACTGTTCAAGCCAATAACTATTTTTTCTGAGTCCTCACACCCCCCTATGGGAGCACACCCCTCAAATCAAGAACCACTGTGTTAGACTGACAATCATTATACAGTAATATTATGACTTCGACTCAACAGACAGTAAAAATGTCTAAACTGGGTGCAAGTTCTCTACTCTTATAATTACAGCTTTAGTCAGACCTGAAACACAATACCATTACAAAGCAATATTGTAGACCTACCAAAGAATTCCTAGCCTAAAATACAGCATAAAGGAAATAACAGGTAACAGAGAGTTAAGATTCCAAGCAGCTATCCTTTTCAGTTATTTTTCCAAGGAAAAAAGGCACTAATATGTGTTAAAACAATTGCTGAATGTGCCAAAACTATAACTCTGAGACATACTGAAACTTAAGGTACATATAAGGTTTGCGCGAGATCAATACTCTGAGGACTGAATAAACTGCAACTCATATCATATTCAGCAGGTCTTACCTGTCAATAAAATATCTCATCACAACCCATTTTCCATGCTTATTTTCATTTATACTGTGCTGGTCTATGATGTGATGGCACATTCAATTTCCCTAGTTCATATGAACAATGTTTCATCATAAAGTAATGCTGGAGGAAGTTGAGAAACAGAAGAGAGAGTTATAACCAGAGAGGAAGAGTGAGGTGAAAAGATTAGTAAGAGAGAGAAAGAAGAGAGTGGATGAGAAATTTGGAAGGAATTTGAGTGTAAAGTCATGGGAATGTAAGAAAATGTTCTGACAGGACGTAAAGAGAGTAAGACATTTCACCAAAACTGGGGCATTCCCCATTTTGACATTCTTCACTGCCTCCACTACTTCCATCCTATTGATCTCTTCTCCTCTTTTCACCTCCCTCCTCCTCCCAGCCATTCCCCAGCCACTTGTACTGACATTACTATCATTCTCAATTTCTAACAGCTTCTTAAAGTGTTCCCTCCATCTGCTCACCTTTTCTCCCTTCTCCACAAGCAATCAACCATTTTTATCTTTCACTCCCCTTTTAACTTCTGTATCACCCTAACTCTCTTTACCTCCTTTCAGAACATTTTCTTACATTCCCTCCACTTTATATTCAAATTCCTTCCAAATTCCTCATCCACTCTCTTCTTACTATCTCTTACAAATTTTTTCAACTTTCCCTTCCTCTACATATAACTCTCTCTTCCATCTCTCAACCTCTTCCATGCCTCTGCTTCCCATCCACTCACTATACAGTAGGATCAGTAGGATCTCACCAATAACGACTTCGACAATAACATTTTCGGAAATAACGAAAAGTTAGAATAGATACCCAGTTTCTATAACAATGTTTGGATTCACTTGGATAACGGTTCTTTCACGAAAGCTAATTTGTTATACTACAAATATGTCCATAACAAGCTGCGGAATGAAACAGACAAACAAGAAGAGATGAAGGAAATTGTCGAAAAGGTGAGCAGTAGCAAGAAGGAGATGGAGGATCCTTCCCTCGCCACCTCACCAGTCTCACCCGCAACCATCCCCTCCACCTCCAGTGCCCCACCTGACTCATCAGCTGCCTCCCCCTCCACTTCCACAGCCCCACCTGACACCTACTCCACCTGGCATACCTGCAACCCCAGCTGTTGGGGCATTCTGGAAGAAATATAACATTCGACAGGCCATAAATTTCTTCATCAAAGCCTGGAATAATACAACACTGGCAACCGTTAAACAAGCCTGGTCGGCATTTCTGCCACAACTCAAGTCTGCTGAGATGGAAGGAGAGTGGCCATCAGAATCAATGACTAATGATTGGACTTGTATATTAAATTTCAAGAAAATACCAGGAACAGTATCATGATAGAGTAAATGCCCACCATCAGTCACTCATCACTCACTCTCTTTCACAATGCAATCCACCAGAGGAAGAACAACAGAAAGGGGTTGAGCAGATGAAGACACAGATGACACTGGGGACTCATTTTGACAGTGCAGTTTGATGAAGTGCTGATGGAAGTGGGCGACCCTGGTGAGAGAGGCAGGAGTGGAGACAAGGCCATCGAGGGGTCAGGGAGTACGCCACAGTAGCATTCCATGTGCAAGCCTCAGAACAATCATAGCACCTAACAATTAACTCTTTTAAGGTGAGTTTTGTATTACACATTACAATTTAATAACTAATCTTATCATTTCAGCTAAAAAAAGGCAGTGATGGGAGGGCTTCAAATGGGAAAAATGGGCCAAAGTCCTGGGGTGGCAGCACCAATAAACCCTTTATACATGTACAGTATTTTAATATCACGCAAATAACATTTCGCTAATAATGACATTTTTCTGGCACCAATTAGATATTATTGGTGAGATCCTACTGTATGCTTTCTTCTTTTGCACCACAGCTTATCTTACCTCTTCATTTCACTAATAATGGCATTTTTCTGGCACCAATTAGACGTTATTGGCGAGATCCTGCTTATGCTTTCTTCTTTTACGCCACAGCTTATCTTACCTCTTCATTCCACCATGCTGTTCCTTGCACCCCCTTATGTCTTCTCTTCAACCCACACACCACGTCACATGCTGCACAGATTTCTTCTGTGAAAATCTTGCACACACATTCCACCTCTCCCATATGCTCCAAATCATATTTACCCAATCACTCCTCCACTTCTTTTTTATATTGCTTTTTTTTTTCATCCTCTTGCAGCCTTTCTACTATCATTGTATGGAATACTTCCTCCTGTCCTTCTCTCCTTCTAAACCTTCATTGCACTTGAACTTTGACTTTCATCACCACCAAGTGGTGGTCCGAAAGTCCACTCCCCCAACCTCTGTACGCTTTTGCATCCACTACATAACATTTTCACTCTCTCATCAACGCACATAATCAATCATTGCTTTCCGTTCACTCAGTTCGCCACCCACTCTTCTCATCACTCGCCATGTATACCTGTGGATCATTTTGTGCCTGAAGAGGGTAATGGCTATCACCAACCCACTCCCTGCACAATGTCCACTAGAGCACTGCCATTCTCACCCACTTCTGCAGGCACACCCCACTCACCAACTACTCCATCCACCTTCAGAAAATCCACCTGTTAAGAAATAAGTGCGATATACTGTACAAGCAAAACGATGGTCCAAGACATCAAGGCTTGCCAGTGGAGTTGGCTCACATGAAAAAAGAAGCCCATCTAAGGAGAGGAGAGAGATGGACCTCTACCCAGGCAAAGGAGGAACCATGATGTCACACACTGAGAAAGAAGCTGATGGAAAGCACAGCAAAGGGCATGGGAGCATGGGACACTCAAATCTAAGACAGTCCAAAGTGGGAAGTTTTAAGCAGGATGCAAGTATAGATCTGAATACTGATGAAAACAAGTACAAAAGCACAGCAAAAAGGGAAGAGCAAAAACTCCATAAAAGGCAAAATGAAGGCTCTAAGGGCCAGAAGAAACCTGGAAAAGACAAAACCACTAAAACTGAGCCCTGCCACCAGGATGGTCGAACATGACAGCACTCAGAGACAAATGAAAACGGAAACAAGTGAGCATCGCCAAATGCAGGTTATTTGTACATTATTCCACAGACTACTACAGCTACACCAAGAGGAGGTTCCACAATGCATGCAGGTCCACCTGCTGATATTTATCATCAATGTTTCTCTTTTCTCTCAAACAATTTGCATTACACTAAGTCAAGGAATGCCTTGTAACAATGCAAGCAGTTTATGAGCACCACAGTCTGATGGGTATCATAAATTAACGCTTCTAAATTTTGATATGTGCATGAATTTCAATAAATTATATTTTATTAGAGCTACAGAACGTGGTGAATGTTTTTGGTGTATGCGACAGAACCAGGATTCTGGGGGCTTGAATAATGGGTGAATGGAAGCATGGCCCACTGGACTGGGCAAATTTGGGCTGTCTGGACATTGGCTACTCTTCACCCTGCCCTAGCATGGGAAAGGAAATCCGGATGATGATGGTTATGATGATGATGGCGGTGATGATGATGATGATGATGATGAAGATGATGATGATGATATATTTTATTTGTCATTAACACTGAAATTCTTGGGTATCACCCTCCCCCCCTTTTTTTGCAACCCATATCCTAATAATATCCTTGCTTACTTTTAATGTTTCCTTATGTATATAAAAAGCTTCAAGGTTTCCCTTTAAAATAAGCATGTCTCTGTCCTATTTATATTTCAAGGAAAATTTTTTTCTTATGTTTACACAATGCTTCTATTTGCAACAGGCATAAAAGTAAATAAATTAGCAGGAGTGCATGATGAAAAGAGGACCTATGCACCTAGGAGGAAAATATGGAAGTTGAAAAACTAAGCAGTAAGGGATGCCTTGTATAGGGAGATGAGGAGAATGGTGGATGAACATGGAGATGTGGATGAAAGTGTTAATGAACAGTGCAGAGCCTTCAAGGCCAACCTCTTGAGAGTTATTGATTCAATACGTGGATGGACAAGATGATCACCAAGACATAGAGTGACTTGGTGGTGGAAGGAGGCTGTAGAAGCTGCAGTTAAGAGAAAAGAAAGCTTTCCTGGGAATGGAAGAAGGATGGTAAAGAGGAACACTTGGCTGCAAAGCACAGGGCTAGAAATGAGGTTTACAGGGGGAAGTATGAGTCAGAAAAACTTTAACTTGATAACCTAAATCATGTGGATGGGAAGAATATGATTTTTAAGCTGGCCAATCAGATGAAGAGGAATAATACGGATATCATAGGTGAGCAGTGTGTGAAGAATGATGAAGGAAAGGTTGTGGTGAACAGTGGGGATATTAAAGAGGTATAGAGAAAGCATTACAGCCAGTTGTTGCATGAGGAGCCTGACTGGGACAGGGAAAATTTGGAGCCAGCAGATCCAGAGTTTGGTCCTTTGCTTTTGACTGATGCTGCAACTGTGAGCAGGGCAATAATCAGGATGCAGGTGGGGATGGCAGCAGGTTGACTGCTACTGTGCTGAAAGCCTCAGGAGATATAGGGGTGAGGTTGGTCACTGACCTGATAAATATGATTATATATGAGTGTGTTGTCCCAGATGATTGGCTAAAGACTGTAATTGTAAATGTGTACACTCACACCAAAAAGTATTGGTGCACACCTGACACGAAGCAATTTGAGACACCGGATGATGGCTACTGGAAACTGAACGATTTTTTTCCCCATGTTAATAAACCTGCTCTCTCAAGGATGGCATACATGGCTTGTTTGTGATATTTTCTAGTATGTATTGTATATATGTAGAGCAAAATGATTACAAATAAATCTTACCAAGAATGGTCGAGCTATAATGACCATTTCGGATATAATCATGCCCTACCTGCAAGATATATTTTGGGGTGACTGTAAAAGGGGAAGGGTGATGCCCTAGAAAGAGGAAATTATAGAGGTATAAAGCTTTTAGACCAGATAATGAAGGTAATGGAGAGAGTTCTAGAAGGTATGATTAGAGAAAGAGTGAATATTGATGAGATAGAGTTTGGGTTTATGCCAGGCAAAGGGACCTCTGATGCAACATTCATTGCTCAACAACTTTGAGAAAAATATATAGGAGAGAAAAGGGAACTGTAATTTGTTTTTGTTGATTTGGAGAAGACCTTTGACAAAGTCCCTAGAGAGGTGGTGAAGGGGGTAATGAGAAAGCTTGGGATTGAGGAGTGGCTGGTTATGGTCATTCTGGCCATCTATGTGGGTGCTCACACCTAGGTAAGAGTGAATGGAAATTTCAGTGATGAGTTTTCCATAAATGTTGGTGTGCATCCATAGTCAGGCTTGAGCCCCTTGTTATTTATCATGGTACTGTACTTGAAGCCCTCTCACGTGACTTCAGAAACAGACTCCCGTGGGAGATGTTGTATGTTGATGATTTGGTGTTGATTGCAAAGAATGAAAGGGAGGCAGAGGAAAGATTTAGGAAGTGGAGAGATGGTATGGGACACAAAGGCTTAAAAGTAAATGCAAATAAAACAAAAGTGATGGTTCCTAGGGCTGGGGGTGGTACTGTCAAAGAAGAGGGAGAGTTGCCATGTGTGATGTCACAAAAGAGTGGGAAGTAATTCCATCTTGTGCTGTGTTTGTGATAAATGGATGCATAAGAGATATTTTGATATTAGAGGTAGACTGTGAGATAATACTGATTTCATATGTGCAGTGTGTCAGGGAGAGCATGTGGATACTGCCAGGCGTGAAAGGATTAGACTTGCACGGCAGTCTCTTGAGTGTGTGGAAGAGTTTTTTAATTTGGGAGACATGTGCTGAAGGTGGGGCAGGAGTTAGCTCTGTGGCTTGAGTGAGGAATGGTTGGAAGAAGTTCAGGAAGCTGTTGCCTCTCCTGACATTGAAAGGGCTCTCCCTACGTGCTATGGGATCTTTGTATGCAGCATGTGTTAGGAGTGTAATGCTGTATGACAGTGAGACCTGGGCAGTAAATGAAGTGCATATTTGCAGGCTCAAACATACAGATATGCCAATGATTAGGTGAATGTGCAGTGTATCCTTGAGTGCAAGGCCTAGGGAGACTAGGTTTACGATGGAAGAGTTGAGAGGTAGGATGGGACTAAAGTGTATCGGTATTATGATGAGGAGAGGTAGACTGAGATGGTCTGGGCATGTGGAGAGGATGAATGATGATAATTGGGTGTGGAAAGTGAGAAGTGGTAATGCTGGGGGTAGTGTAGTGAGAGGAAGACCAAAAAAAAAAACCTGGGACGAGGTCACTGAGTGTGACCTCAGGGTTAAGGGACTAAATAGGAAAGCTGCCAGAGATCGAGCAGCGTGGACAGCTGCCATCAGCTGACCAAGGCCATGCATGTAAGCATGTTGGAGCCTTAAAAAATGAAAACGATGAAATAAAAATCACATCTACCTGTATTCTTACCACAGTAGTCAAGTCTGTACCTTCAGTTCTTCATTTTCAATGTTAGAGTTACCCTTTCAGTACAGTCATCCCCTGACTTGCATACATCCAACTAGCACAGATTTTACTTCCGCTGCAAACAAAACTGAGACCCCAAACCACCTAGTGTCAAATTTTACTTAACTTGCATGGGCTAGTATCTACTGAAACCTCCACAGATCTTCAAAACTACATTTTGACATTTTATTTGCATCATGTTTCTAACACTTGTAATATGTTATTGCCTGTATATATGCAATATAACAGTAAAACAAAGTACAACACCTATAGTACGGTACTTGTACTTGTAAAAAAAAAAAAAAAAAAAAAAAAAAAAAAAATGACATGATGCAGAGAGGGAGAGAGAGAGAGAGAGAGAGAGAAGGGGGGGGGAATGAGGGGAGCAGGATAGGAGATAAGAGGATTTTGAAATAGGAGAATGGTGGTAGGTGGAGGCACCCACCATCCACTCACACAATGTACTGCTGCTCTCAGGTGTCTGCCCTTTCTTGTCTTCCTTCCTCTTCTGGCTTTATTTCCTTCATGCTTTCCTCTCCCTTCTGCCTACAGGTGACTTTACACTCCCTCTTCTGTCTTTCCTTCATTCTTTCCTCTTCCTTCTGCCTATGGGTGACTCTACACTAAATGACAAGCCAAATGGTTTCCTGTACACCAGGACACCATTTACTACGATGGGTGGTAACCATATAACCAAATTACAACGCCTGGTGGTTTAGTGGGTAATTACGGCACTCCAATTGGACTGAGCTTGTGCAGGTTTATATCCAATCCAAGGGGTGGCTGGGGTTTAATGCTCACGTAATGGCACTTGGGGATGTATGAGGCTGGTCACTTTCATCTTAACCTGCTGCGTCCCATTGACGTATATATATGTCCACACGTTTTGTCACTGTCAGTCCCGTTGACATATATAAATGCGCATCAATTGCAAGGTCCCTAATTTGCACAATTTTCAATTTTCGCGCGTGATTTTTGGTACGTATACACGGGACACCTTCCTCTACAAGATACCAGGCAGGGACAATGCCTTACCCCGCATGACCTCGCCCCTCCCCTCTGCACGCCATTGTCTCGGCAATTCACCTGTTACCAGTGACCAGCCCAGTAAAGACATGTCATGCCACGGTACGAAATTCAGGGCCAGAGTGATTCCCCAATCAATGACAATGAGGAGGACAAAGTTTATGTAGCATTAGAGGAAGAAACAGTCAGAAATGATGATCAGGTAATGTCGCCAAAAAAGGTCAGGTATGTTGATGTGTTTGGTGAGTGAAACAATGCTTATATTGCCTATACAGTATTACTGTGTGAAAACCAATATACTCTCATACTACATAAAAATTCATACCACACAAATAAATAAATACCGTTTATAAGTGGTGTGGAATAGTTACTCTCCCACTGAACTCGTTTTCTTTGGAGCCAGCCTGATAGAAAACCCAGTAAGGTAAGGGGAACTGCTACCTGTATCGAGTATTTTAAACCTCAGGTGAGCAATTTCTCTAAGAATTTTCGATGTTTCTCACCAAAAGCAGAGGTTTAAAAAAAAAAAAAAAAAATCCAAAATTGGTCGGGATTTGGGGGAGTCAGCGGTGGAAAATCAATCGGGACAGGGTGTGTCAAATGTCAGGACAAACTTGCCTAGTCCTGGGCTCCTACACTCCTCATGGAGCAATATAGGATTGGATGATGGATGAATGGATGGCGAATGATAGAAAAATAATAAAACGGAGAAAGTGAAGTACAGTATGAGGAAGTGAAGGGAGGACCACATATCGCTGGTGCAACAGAGCATAAGCCTTTCTGGCACTGACAGTAGCTGTCACTCCATGGCAAAACTTGCTCTTTTAAGCCTCTCAAAGACCATTGTCTTATGTCTGTTTTACCTCTGAATAATAAGGTATATCTTCAGAAAATATATCAGTAGGCAAGTTTGCCCATACAAGGGGGAAAGTGGGTGCTCAGCCTGAAGAAGATGTTAACACATTAGCTCTTATATATGTAATAGGTTTTAACTGTACGACTTGCACAGATCTGAACCTTAAGTTAACACGTTAGCCATGTAACTCAGGGGATGACTGTAATTCATTAACGTACTGCACTATGCTTGATACTCCTGAATTACAATGCATTCCTTCATTTCTCAATTCTGTTAATGTTTCAGCTACTGTATTTACCTACTTAACCCAAGATCAATCAACTTTATTATTACTCAGACTCAATCCACCTCTCTACAGATAGCCCCATACATATTTCCTACAACTGTTAATCACTACTGTATATTGTTCTTTTAACACTGTCTCTCTCCCTCTTCTTGTTGGCATGGTCTCTCTCTCTCTCTCTCTCTCTCTCTGTCATTTGTTTACATTTATTTTTCCTTTCAATCAGTTTCATTACCAGTTTATAAAGCTGTTCTCTGTTCCTTACATTGACCTTTTCTATACTTATTTTCCTATCCATTCACTTTACATAATAAGTAGCTAAAATGTTCAAACATTCAACAATCCTGCCTCACATTAGCGTTGTGTTTATCAGGATACAGTTAAACTTCCTTGATCTCTGGTTTTATTATTCTGGTTTTACTTGACCACAGTCTTATTAAAAAAAAAGAAAAAATGCAATCCAATACTCCCAGTATTGCACGTAAAACTGCCTGGATCACATTTAACCTGCCGCGTCCCGATCACGTATCCACACGTTTTGCAATTGCGAGGTCCATCATTTGCACATTTTTCAAATTTCACGCGTGATTTTTGGTACGTATATGCAGGACACCTTCCTCTACCTGCTGGCAGACAGGGACACTGCCTTACCCCGCATTATCCCCCCCCCCTCCCGCATGCCATTGTCTCGGCAACTCACCTGTTAGCAGTGACCTGGTCAGTAAAGACATGTCGCGCCATGGTATAAAATTCATGGCGAGAGTGATTCCCAAATTGATGACAATGTGGAGGATGAAGATTACGTGGTGCCAGAGGAAGAAACGAGCAGAAGTGATGAAGAGGTAATGTCGCCAAGGAAGTTGCAGTATGTTGATGTATTCAGTGAGTGAAACAACACTTATATCGCCTATATTATTGTGTGAAAACCAATATATTCTTGTACTACATATAAATTCATACCAAATGAACAAATATCTAGCTATTCTGAGTGGTTTGCAATAATTACTGCTACCACAAAAACGCAACACCCACAGCGTGGCTCCAGAGAGCACAGTACCAGGTGTGTGGAGGGTCACCAGTTTAGACCACTTCAAAGCTCAGGTGAGCACTTCTTCTCTGAACTGCCATTGTTTCTCACAAAAAGTGCAGGTTTGAAAAAAAATTAAAAAAAAAAGGTCAGGATTAGGGGGGGGGGGGGGGAGTGGTGAAAAATCGGTTGGCATGCGATGGGGAGAAATCGAGGAAAATCATAGGCAGCATGAGAAATAGTATTCCAACTTGCAAAGAAATTAAAAAGAAAAACAAAAACAATTTCCCACTTCGAGAGCTGCAAACGACAATCAACAGCTGGTAAGGAATCTTAAACACTGCATTAACAAGAAAAAAAAAAAAATAAAATAACCCCCCAAAACAGCTTGCAATACACTTTATTGACCATATGTGTCAGTGAAAATAAGCATCAAGATAATGAAGTTTGCACTGTGGAAAATCAGTGAGTGCGAATCAGTTATTACAGTACAGTAATAGCAGAGCTGCCTTGCCTTGTGGTGACCAGCCTCCAGTTACGCCATCAACCCTGGAATAATCTTGATGTTTTGTGCTCTCCACACTCACATGTGAAGTGCCATGATATATATCAGTATCAGTGATGGAAATAACCTTTTGATTCAAGATGGAAATAACCTTTTGATTCAACTGAGATAATAATTCACAATAAAATGAGCCTTGCTAAAATAATCATAGGGCAAATTTAGCTTAAACAACATGAAATACTGCTTTCACTATGGGAAATGTTGTATTCACAAGGGCAAATTTAGCTTAAATAGCATGAAATGTTGCTTTCACTATGGGAAATGTTGTATTCACAAGGAATTCACACAAACAAAGACTTATGGTTAAGGATGTTGGCTTCCTAGTTATGAGAAATATGAGAGAAAAGGATCATCTGGTCATGACCACTGAAAATGGCAATGTTGGCATAAACATAAGTGATCCAGTCCCTTCTGTCTGTTCAGAGGTTAATATTCTGATATTGGCAAATTTAGTGCAAACTTGTAGACCCTGAACCAATTATAATCTATTTCTATTCATTTCATATGTAGTTATTGTGGGTTTAGTGTCTGCAGCAGTGTGACAGAGCAAGTACCCATAATCAAAGAGATGTGACTGTACTGTAAACTTCCTCACAATGATGGCATATTTTTAATTTAATACCTGCAATCTCCAGATTATTTAATTTGGCTTTGGAGAGATTTCGAAATGGAGAACTTAGCTATAGCCGTCATTAAACCCTTCATTATGAGAAGGGTCTCCAAAGCTGAATAAAATAGTCTGACATTAACTGCATCACATTGAAAAAATTACATTTTCTGACTGAAGTGGTCTGGAGTAGGAATTTTGTATATATACTGTTACATTAACAACGGCTTTCAACATGAAATAATAAAATGGTGTGTGTTTTCATTAATAACTAATGCAATTACTGAGCCACATAAAATACCCTCAACAGATGTCCTAATTATACACCAGGGATATATTAAAGCAACATCAAACCATTTTTCATTTGTGGCAATCTGTGGAGCTGTGGGGAAATCAATATAAGTTTTATATGTAGCAATAGAACTTAGGTAGTCTTTTTGCAATTCATTTTGAATATACCTGCTTCTGAAGAAACACAATAGGCAACATATATTGAAGACTTACAGCAGTAACTGGCACTTTGGCCTTAAATTCTCTACCTGTAGCACAAATACAAAGGGTGTATATTATGAGGTCATGATCATCATCATTATCCGGACCTCCATTCCCACTCTAGGGCAGGGTGAGAAGTAGCAATGTCCAGACAGCCCAAATTTGCCCAATCTAATGGGCCACGCTTCCAGTCACTCGCCATACATGCCCATGGAATCCTGGCTCTATTGGATATGCAAAAAACACTCACCACATTCTGTAGCTTCACATAAATGTATCCAATCGAGTCAATATAAGATAATATTCTGTTTTCATTCTTATAAGGTAGGGCAATGGATGTTGGAGTGGCCCGAATGAGAGAGAGCAATGTGTGGAGATTTCCTGTACTGTTGTTTGCAGATGATACTCTGTTGTTAAGATGAAAGGAAGCTGCAAAGCTTAGTGAATGAGTTTGGGAGAGTGTCTAAGAAATAGACTCTAAAGGTGAGTGTAGGGAAGAGTAAAGTTATAGTCTTCGAGGGACATGAAATCAGTGAATGTACAGTGAGGCTGGATGAGGAGGAAATGCAAAATGTGGGTGCGTTTAAGTACTGGGTAGTGGGACGAGTAAGGATGGAAGTTTAGAGGGTGAAGTGCTTGACAGGGTACAACTGGGAAGAAAGGTTGCTGGGTCTTTTAAAGCAGTGATAAGAAACAGGGAAAAGAGCATGGAAGTCAGAAAGTTACAGCATGAGAGTATTGTGATACCAACTCTAGCATATAGAAGAGAAGCTTGGACTTGTTGGAGGGACAGAAGTCAAGAATGAGAGCAGTGGAAATGAGTTATTTAGGAGGAGCATTTGCAGTCACATGGAGAGACACACTGACAAATGAAGAAGTGATGGAGCATTGTGGCGTGGATGTGGATGTGTTAGGAAGTGTTAGGAGAAACACACTGTGATGGTTTGGCCATGTGGAGAGGATGGAGAGTGAGAGACTGACAAGAAGAGTGTATGTGAGCGGGGTGGAGGGGAGGAGAGGTAGAGGGAGGCCAAGGATGACATGGAGGGATGGATTGGAGAGATATATGAGAGAGGGGTGTGTGAGCTGGGAGCAGGGGAGTGAAATGGTGGGAGACAGGGTGACATGGAGGCGATCTGTTTCTGGCCACCCCTTATACGATTAACCCCTACACCGCGGGCTTGTTTACCAATGACTAGCATGTCCCGCGGGGTTATTTGGGCTCCGACAGACTCTCAAAAAATATTTGCCAAAAATCAGTTATTAGTCCTAGAATAATAAAATTACATATACTTATGGCACATACCTTCAGCTTTCTCCTGGAATGATTGTTCAGCCTTCGTCGGTTACGGTAGGACTTGAGGAGACCTCTGAAGTAGGGTAACGAAGTCTCCACTTTACACTCCCCGACAACCCGTAATATGATTACCACAGCCAGATACAGACACTATAAACACTATTCTACAATTTTCAAGTACTTTGGGATCCATACTAAAAAAAAAAAAACACTGTGAAAGCAATGGAAATTACAAGCGCGTCTGATCGTCGCACTGGCACTAGTTCGCTCTTGCTACTCTGTCATTTATTATTCATAAAACCCCTCACACTTTATATTTCTATTACTATACAACACTTATATATATCTACAGTCTTTATCCATAAGTTTCCTTCAGTAGTATTAGTTTACTGTCACTGTAGGGATTCAATTTCTTTCAGTAAAATACGTAGCATTCACTTTCTCGTCCTGTATACTAGCATTGAGAGCGAATGTCACTTTCATCTTCACTCTCATAACTCATAGCATTCAGACATGCTAGAGTGAAACTTTCACTTTCATTACTCCTAGGGTATATACTCGTATTCTTATAATACTACTCATTTACATTTCTATTTACGTTCTCTACTTTATTTACGTTATTTACATTTCTATTTTATTTACACTGTGTTATGCACTGTCACTTGAAGTAACTTATAAAACTATTTTCCATTGTTTAAGTATATTTACATTCATTACTTTCACTTGCTGTTTACACATTATTTACACATTATTTACAATTCCACTTGCACTGTTTTACTCAATAGAAAGATCGTAGTCACTCTTTTATCAATTGTCAGCCCTTTACCTCTTTCCACACGAGGTTTAGTAGCGGGTAAAGGTCACAGGGCCCTTTGCATGGGGGTGAAAAAGTCCTTGAAGTCAGCAAGAAGAAACATATGTACCCTCACTTCGGAAGATGAGAGTAAACTGATAACGGAGGGCCGGAGTGGAGGCCTACTTAGGGGTTATTCAGAGCTACCAATGTTAGCTCTTGAAACAGCTATGTCTAGCACTGAAATGATTGGCAGGAAATCTAGACAATACATTATAAATTAGGTAGTTCCAGGTGAATGTAAATATCACTTAGGCTTCTCCCTTCCCTCCTTACATGTATATTTATTACGAAAATAGATTAGAGGCCTACTTAGGGGATATTCAGAGCTACCAATGTTAGCTCTTGAAAAAGCTATGTCTAGCACTGAAATGACTGGCAGGAAATCTAGACAATACATTATAAATTAGGTAGTTCCAGGTGAATGTAAATATCACTTAGGCTTCTCACTTCCCTCCTTACATGTATATTTATTACGAAAATAGATTATACGGCATATTTCAAGGGGAATAAAACAGCGAAAATTAGCGAACGAGTGTACGTGAGGTCTTGTCAGGTGATAATTAGCCAATTCCAGGTGTATGGCACTCTCACTTACCTTATTTCTTTCTTGTATATATTATTTGGTATAAGAATAGGACACAGCGCTTATTTCAATGGATGAAATCAGTGAAAAATTCCAGGGAAGATTTACTTAGCGTAGCACGGCCGGGCAAGCAAGAGGATAGGGTAATGGAGGGGGGGTAGGGAGGGGAGTCAAGAACGGGGAGAAATGGCTAAATTGTCAACAATGGATGGGAGTACAGATGAGATTAGGAGTGCTGACTAGTGTTGGACACTGGCAGTACTGATAGATGATACAAGCCCCCACTTGGAAGCCCGGGTGAATTCAAAATAACACAGAATCACAAAAGCGACGCCCCGCGGTATGATCCCTTGCTCCCAAGCGTCACGAAAGTGACGCCCCGCGGTTAAGGGGTTAAGGTGTCTGGCAATGTATATATATATATATATATATATATATATATGGGGTGTCAAACTTATGGCTTGTGGGCCAAATGTGGCCCTCGGAATGGTCATAAATGACCCACGAGATGAGGGTAATATTTATCAGTCCTTGAAACTATAACTGTTATGAATGAAAATATAATATTGTTAAGAGACAGAAAATTCATAAATTACCTTTTATTCATAATGGTAATAATTTCTATCTATCTATCTATTGCCAGACGCCTCAATCCCGTTCGGGGTGGCCACATACAAATCGCCTCCACGTCGCCCTGTCTCCCACTATTTCACTGCCCTGCTCCCAACTCATACCCCCCTCTCTCATATACCTCTCCACCCCATCCCTCCATCTCATCCTCGGCCTCCCCCTCCCTCTTCCCCCCTCCATCTCACTCACATATACTCTCTTCGTCAGTCTTTCACCCTCCATCCTCTCCACATGGCCAAACCACCTCAGTGTATTCCTCCTAACGCTTCCTATCACATCCGCATCCACACCACAACGCTCCTTTATATCCTCCTTTGTCAGCCTGTCTCTCCATATGACTCCACAGGCTCCTCTTAAATAACTCATTTCCGCTGCTCTCACTCTTGACTTGTGTCCTTCCAACAACGTCCAAGCTTCACTTCCACACGTTAGAGTTGGTATCACAATACTGTCATGTAGTAACTTTTTCACTTCCATGCTCACTTCCCTGTTTCTTATCACTGCTTTCAAGGAACCAGCAACCTTTCTTCCCTGCTGTACCTTTTCAAGCATTTCACCCTCCAAGCTTCCATCCTTACTCATCACACTACCCAAGTACTTAAACGTACAGTACTCACATTTTCCAATTCCTCACCATCCAACCTCGCTGTACATTCACTGACTTCACCTCTCTCAAAGACCATCACTTTACTCTTCCCTACATTCACCTTTAGATTCTGTTTCTTACACACTCTCCCAAACTCATCCACCAAGCCTTGCAGCTCCCCTTCGTCTTCACTCAACAACACAGTATCATCTGCAAACAACAGTACTGTACAGGGAGTTTCCAAACACTATCCTCTCTCACCAGGGCCACTCCAACATCCACTACCCTACCTTGTACCTCTTTTATTACTCAATTCATGTACAAGTTGAACAACCATGGAGACATGACACATCCCTGTTTCAACCCAACCTTCAAAGAGAAAAATTCACTCAGTTCACCATCCACACGCACTGCAGCCTTAGCACCATCATACATACTCTTCACAGCATTCAACAACTTCCCATCCACTCCATATATTCTTAATACTTTCCACAACCCCTGTCTATCCATCCTGTCGTATGCTTTCTCCAAATCCATGAAAGCCGCATACAACTTCTTTCCCTTCTCTAGAAACTTTTCCACTAAAGATCTAAGAATGAATATCTGATCTACACAACTTCTTCCCTTCCCAAAGCCTCCCTGTTCTTCTCCAACTAATTCCTCTGTTCTTTCTCTAACTCTGTCAATAAGAATCCTACCATACACTTTTCCTATTATACTAAGAAGACAGATGCCCCTATGATTACCACACACTTCTTTTTCCCCTCTTCCTTTGTACAAGGGAATAATTATACTGTACCTGACTTCCAATCCTCCGGGACACTACCTTCCTCCCAGGCCAATCTGCACATTTTCCACATCCATTCTACTACTATCTCTCCCCCATACTTCAGCATTTCACCCAACACTCCATCAATTCCTGGGGCTTTCCCCAATTTAACTTTCTTCATTGCTTCCACAACTTCTATCCTACTGATTTCTTCCTATCTTCTCACGTCCCTCGTTCTCCCAGCCATTCCCCAGCCACTTATACTTGCATTACTTCCATCCTCTATGTTCAACAATTCCTTAACCCGCTGCGTCCCGGAGACATGAATTCACGTCCTCACGTGATGTGCACTCATATCCTGGAGACGTAAATTAACGTGGCAACATTGCAAGGTCCCTAATATGCACAATTTTCAATTTTCGCGAGTGATTTCGCGAGTGATTTTTGGCACGTATACACGGGACATCTTCCTCTATTCCTCTACAAGATGCCAAGCAGGGACAATGCCTTACACCGCATAACCTCTCCCCCTCACCCCTGCACGCCATTGTCTCGGCAATTCACCCGTTACCAGTGACCTGGCCAATAAAGACATTCAGGGCCAGAGTGATTCCCCAATCGATGACAATGTGGAGGACAAAGTTTACATAGCATTAGAGGAAGAAACAGTCAGAAATGATTATCAGGTAATGTGGGAAATAAAGATCATGAATGGTGATGAGTTAGTGAGTGAAACAATGCTTATAATGCCTATATTACTGTTTGAAAACCAATATACTCTTGTACTACATATAAATTCGTACCAAGTAAATAAATAAATACTGTTTATGAGTGGATAAAATAGTTACGCTCCCATAGAACTCGTTTTCTTTGGTGCCAGCCTGTTAGAAAACTGAGTCAGGTATGGAGGTATTCGTACCTAGATCGAGTATTTTAAACCTCAGGTGAGCGATTTCTCTATGAATTTTCGATGTTTCTCACCAAAAGCGGATGTTTGAGCCAAAAAAAAAAAAAAAGGTCCAAAAATGTCGGGACTGGGGCGTACCACTGCCCAGAAAACGTCGGGATGGGGCGGGTTAAGTGTTCTCTCCATCTGCTCACTTTTTCTCCCTTCTCCACTAGTAATCTACCATTTTTATCTTTCACTCCCCTGCTAACTTCACTTCCACCCTGTCTTACTCTTTACACCTCTTTCCAGAACATTTCCTTACAGTCCCTCCACTTTACACTCAAGTTCCTTCCAAATTCCTCATCTGCTCTCTTCTTACTCTCTTACTGATCTTTTCACCTCTCTCTTTCTTTCTACATATAACTCTCTCTTCTGCCTCTCAACTTCTTCCACGCCCCTATTTCTCATCCTTTCATTGTATGCTTTCTCCTTTTGTGCCACAGCCTGTCTCACCTCTTCATTCCACCACGCTGTTCCTTGCACACCCCTCCGTCTTCTCTTCATCCCACACACCACATCACATGCTGCACATATTTCTTCTGTAAATATCCTGCACACACCTTCCATGTCCCCCATCTGCTCCAATAATTTGATTTCAATAAAAATTGCTAATAATAATTTTTTTATAAAGAGAAATTTTTTGTAAATAAATATCATGAAGTCGTTTAAAACCGAAGACGCAGCCATTGCCGGTATCTGAAGGCATGAGCCACCAAGAAGGCATGAGCCACCAAAGAAGAGGGAAAGTGGCCATGTGCAGTTTTCCACAAGGACATGGGAAGTAATTCCATCTTGTGCAGTGTTTGTGATAAAAGGATGGACAAGGGATGTTGTGGTATTAGAGGTTGACTGCGAGATAATGCTGATATTATGTGTGCGGTGTGCCGGGGAGAGCAGATGGAGATTGTCAGATGTGAAAGGACTGAACCTGCCGGTGAGTCTCTTGAGTGTGTAGAAGAGTTTTTTTTATTTGGAAGACAAGTTACGTACTGGAGGTGGGATTGGAGCTAGCTCTGTGGTTAGGGTGAGAAGTGGTTGGAAGAAGTTCAGAGAGCTGTTGCCTCTCCTCACACTGACAGGACTCCCCCTACAGGCTAAGGGGTCTTTGTAAGGTCCAATGTTGCATGTGTTAGGAGTGTAATGCTGTATGATAATGAGAATTGGGCAGTAATGGACGAATATTCACAGGCTCAAACATACACAAATGACAATGATCAGGTGGATGTGTAGTGCATCCCTGTGTGCAAGGCCTGGGGGGACTGGGTTTACAATGGAAGAGCTGAGAAGTAAGATGGGACTGAAGTGAATTGGTGTTGTGATAAGGAGAGGTAGATTGAGATGGTTTGGGCACGTGGAGAGAATGGGGAATAACTGGGTGCAGAAAGTGAGATATGTTAATAATGAGGGTAGAGTTGTAAGGGGTAGACTGAGAAAGACATGAGACAAGGTCATTAAGCGTGACCTCAGGGTTAAGGGACCAAACAGGGAGGCTGACACAGATCGAGCAGCATGAACAGCCATCTTTAGGTTACAAAGGCCAACGCAGGCAAGCATGATGGAGCCTTCAAAAACAAAATTAAATGAAACAATTTCATTTAACCAGATGAATTCTTGCTATTCTTAGAGACCTTCCTTGTGTCTACTTGGCTGAGCGCCATGGGGCACCACAGAGCACTCTGCTGGTAGACACAATTGCTCGGGGAGCAAGTTTTTCCACCCGCCGGGCAAAGAGAGCGAAAGAATGAGGTGGATGGGTCGGTGTGCTCCCCTGTTTGTAAATAAAGAAGATGGCGACCACTCCAACTCCGTACTACAAGTGCTCCAACTGTAGACTTTTTTCTCTCCTACGAGGAGGCTGAACTTCACCAAATTCATTGTGATAAGTAATGGAACATTGAAGATTCTTTGGGAATAGTGACTAGTTTATAAGTTTGTTCATAAAACAGCTATGAAAGTGTTAGTGATGAAACACTTATCTCTAAGCTAAGGCAAAGTATACCGCCTCCCATCATCACCACCATGTATATAAGAATGGTTATTAATGTGTTAAGTTGGAGTTTTCTTGAAACTTCAGCAGACAAACTTTATCAAATTAACTTCTTCAACCAGTGCTTGACCAGCAGCCTCAGCCATCTTGGATGAATTGGTCAGTCAGCTGATCTGTGTCTACTTGGCCGAGCTTTTTTTCGCTCAATCTGTAGCGCGCGGTATTGCCCAAGTAGACACAAGGCTTAACTCAGCTTGAGGTATTTTTGAACTTGAGGATTTTGATTTAGCCTTAACTGACCCCTTCAGCACCACAGGCCTTTCCTACACTGAATAAAATCATTTCGAAGTGGCAAGAATACACTAAAAGAAATCACCACACTCAAGAGGTATATTAGTAAAGGACATTACTATAGCTAACATACAGGAGAAGAAGTGTTTTGGAAAAGAATATATATTAAAAAAGGATGAATTATTATACAGATTTTTTATCCAGATTATTTATATATATAATGCTAACATAATGACAGAACCTTGGGACATAAGAAATCTGAGAAAAGACATCATCATCATCAGCAGCAGCAGCAGCAGCATAATCCAACTTCATTTTCCCACCTAAGGATGGGCTGAAAGTTGAAAAAAAAATAAAATAATAATAAGTTAAAAGAGAACAGTATATCACACGCTGGGCTGAGAAATTAATAGAATGGTTGTATTACTCTTCTACCGGTCTCCTCAAGTTCTCAGCTGTAAAGGGAAATGTGTTAGATACTACATTACAAACATTTAACAGTAGTAACACAGATGCAAGGGTCATATTCCTTGCCTGTTCTCTATTCACAAGTTAAGCCATGGCTTGTAAGCTACATATGCCACCGTATGCTGACATGAGTGTAATACTTCCTTGCAAAATAAAAAAAACAGCCTTTTTTATGGCCAAAGAGCCATTTTTCATTGCAGTGCAAGTTTTGAGGCACCCAAGAAAGTGGCACTGAGCTACCTACTACACGATGCAAGCATTTTAAGTGGTGAGAGGAGATAGCACCCAAAACTCAGAGAACTGAGTAGTGGGTGTATTACTACCTGTCTCTAATCATAATGCATCGCAAAGTATGATGACCTTCCTCAGATGACTGAGTTCCCATGCTAAGGATATAAGAGATGCCCCTACTATACCACTCTCATTTTTCTGCTTCATTACCTTGTATTTTTTCCATCATCCCTGCCCTGACACAGCCAACTCAGCTTTATTTATTTATCTTATTTATATTTTTTTTGGTCACAATTATTTTGTGCTTTTTTGGCAACAGCTGTGTAGCCTACATAGAAATGTGGGAGAGTGTGTATGAAACGGAATCTAAAGGTGAATGTAGGGAAGAGTAAAGTGATGGTCTTTGAGGGAGGTGAAGTCAGTGAATGTACAGTGAGGTTGGATGGCGAGGAATTGGAAAATGTGAGTACATTTAAGTACTGTACTTGGGTAGTGTGAAAAGTAAGGATGGAGGTTTGGAGGGTGAAGTGCTTGAAAGGGTACAGCAAGGATGAATGTTGCTGGTTCCTTGAAAGCAGTGATAAGAAACAGGGAAGTGAGCATGGAAGTGAAAAAGTTATTACATGACAATATTGTGATACCAACTCTAACGTATGGAAGTGAAGCTTGGACGTTGTTGGAGGGGCACAAGTCAAGAGTGAGAGCAGTGGAAATCAGACATTTAAGAGGAGCCTGTGGAGTCACATGGAGAGACAGGTTGACAAATGAGGATATAAAGGAGCGTTGTGGTGTGGATGTGACAGGAAGCGTTAGGATGAATACACTGAGGTGGTTTGGCCATGTGGAGAGGATGGAGGGTGAAAGACTGACGAAGAGAGTAGTGTATGTGAGTGAGGTGAAGGGGGAGGAGAGAGAGGGGGAGGCCGAGGATGAGGTGGAGGGATGGGGTGGAGAGGTATATGAGAGAGGGGGGTGTGAGTTGGGAGCAGGGCAGTGAAATGGTGGGGGGCAGGGCGATGTGAAGGCGATTTGTTTGCGGCCACCCCTCACGGGATTAAGGCGTCTGGCAATAGATGGATAGATAGATAGATAGATAGATAGGTATATATATATATATATATATATATATATATATATATATACTGCATATACAAATATTTTTTCATTCATTCATTGCCAGACGCCATGTACCCCAAACGGGGTGGTCAAGGGCTTAGAGTTAATTGTTTTACAGGGAGGGGCACTAATCCTCCACCAACCCCACTCGACACATAGGGATGCCAACAGCATCTGGTGTTCCCAGGCGGTCACCCATCCAAG
Organism: Coenobita brevimanus; assembly: GCF_032717465.1. Classification (NCBI taxonomy): domain Eukaryota; kingdom Metazoa; phylum Arthropoda; class Malacostraca; order Decapoda; family Coenobitidae; genus Coenobita; species Coenobita brevimanus. The sequence continues at coordinate 4,186,966 of NC_136982.1, read as the reverse complement.
TACTAACCAGACCCAACATTGCTTAACTTCGCTGATCGGACGGGAAGCGGTGTACTCAATGTATATATACCCTGTATATATTTATCTATCTATCTATCTATAGCCCGACGCCCTAATCCCGCAAAGGGTGGCCGCAGACAAAACGCCTCCAAGTCACTCTGTCACCCACCATTTGACTCCCCTCCCCCCAACTCACCCCCCCTCCCTCATATACCTCTCAACTCCATCCCTCCACCTCATCCTCGGTCTACCCCTCCCTCTCCCTCCCTCCACCTCACCTACATACACCCTCTTAGTCAGTCTTTCATTCTCCATCCTCTCCACATGTCCAAACCACCTCAGTGTATTTCTCCTAATCTTTTCAACCACATCCACATCTACCCCACAACGTTCCTTCACTTCTTCATTCGTCAACCTGTCCCTCCATGTCCTCCACATGCTCCTCTCAAGTAACTCATTTCCACTGCTCTCACTCTTGACTTGTTCCCCTCTTGCAAGGTCCACGCCTCGCTTCCATACGTCAGGGTAGGGATCACAACACCATCATGCAGTGACTTCTTAACTTCCATACTCACCTCCCTATTTCTCATCACTGCTTTCAGTGTGCCAACAACCTTCCTTCCCTGCTGTACCCTTTCACGTACTTCATCCCCCAAAGTTCCATCCTTACTCATCACACTACCCAAGTACTTGAATGCACTCACATTCTCCATATCCTCACCATCCAACCTCACTGCACACTCTGTGACTTCATTCCTCTCAAACACCATAACTTTACTTTTTGTTTACATTAACTTTCAGCTTCCTCCTCCTACACACTGTCCCAAATTCATTCACCAAACCTTGCAACTCCCATTCATCTTCACTCAACAATACTGTATCATCAGCAAATAGCAACACCGGAAGCTTCCAAAACTCACCCTCATTCATTAGGGCCACCCCCACATCCACTGCCCTACCTTGTACCTCCTTACGACCCCATCCATATATATATTAAACAGCCATGGAGACATTACGCACCCCTGTTTCAGTCCCACATTGAGATCAAAGAACTCACTCAGCTCACCATCCACTCGCACCGTAGCCCTAGCTCCCCTCGTACATACTCTTCACAGCACTCAACAATTTCCCCTCCACTCCATATATTCTTAATACCTTCCACATACCTTTCCTATCTATTCTGTCATAAGCTTTCTCCAAGTCCATGAAGGCAGCATACACTTTCCTTCCCTTCTCTAGATACTTCTCCACTAAACATCTTAGAACAAATATCTGATCTACACACCCTTTTCCCTTCCTAAATCCCCCTTGTTCTTCTCCAACTAGCTCCTCTGTCATATGCCTAACCCTATCAATGAGTATTCTACCATATATTTTACCAGTCACACTAAGAAGGCAAATACCCCTATGGTTACCACATACTTCTCTCTCCCTTTTCCTTTGTACAGAGGAACAATTATACCTGATATCCAGTCCTCTGGAACCCTTCCCTCTTCCCAAGCCAATCTACACAACTTCCATATCCACTCCACAACAATCTCACCCCATACCTAAGCATTTCACCACACACTCCATCAATTCCTGGGGCCTTTCCCAGCTTAATCTTCTTCATCGCTTCCACTACTTCCGACCTACTGGTCTCTTCCTCCCTCCTCTCATCTCTTCTTCTCCCAGCCATTCCCCAACCACTTATACTCACACTGCTCTCACTCTCTACATTCAACAAATCCTCAAAGTGCTCCTTCCATCTCCTCAATTTCTCTCTTTTCTCCACCAACAATCTATTATTCCTATCTTTCACTCCCCTACTATTTCCCCTTTCACACTGCCTTACTTTCTTTACCTCCTTCCAAAACAATTTCTTACTCTCCCTCCATTTCACACTCAGATTCCTCCCAAACTCTTCATCCACTTTCTTCTTACTCTCCTTCACCAGTCTCTTAACCTCCCTTCTCCTGCTCACATATACCTCTCTCTTCTCTCTCTCATCTTCTCCCCTACCTCTACTCGTAACCATTCACCATATGCCTTCTTCTTTTGTTCCACAGCTCGTTTCACCTCATCATTCCACCATGCTGTCCCTTGCACACCCTTGCATCTCCTCCTCACTCCACAAACTGCCTCACACGTTGCGCTTATCTCTTCCGTGAATATCTTTCATTCGTCTTCCACCCCTTCCATCTGCTCTAGCTCATACCTTCCCAATCTTTCTTCCACTATGCTCTTATACTCTGTCCTCTTCTCGCTATCTTGCAATTTCTCCACTCTTCTCACAGGAGCTGCTTCCTCCTGTCTTCCCCTTCGCCTCCTCAACCACTTTCTTTGCAGCTCTACCTTGGCCATCACTAAGTGATGGTCCGAGACTTTCCATTCCCCCACCCTCTCCACACTCTTGCATCCAACACTTGTCTTCTCATTCGCTCATCCACACACACGTAGTCTATCATTGCCTTTCGTTCAACAAGTTCACCATCCATCCTCCTCATTACTCTCCATGTATACCGGTGGATCATCTTATGTCGAAAGTAGGTGTTGGCTATTGCCAACCCCTTACCAGCACAGATGTCCACCAAAGCACTACCATTCCCATCTACTTCCGCTGGCACACCCCACTGACCAACCACTCCATCCACTCGTACATTCCCGACTTTGCCATTCATGTCTCCAATCAACAGCACTCTCTCGCTCAACATTTTATAAATATTTTATAAATATATATATATATATATATATATATATATATATATACAGTATATACACGTATATATATATATATACATATATACATATGTATATACGTAATCACTCCAATATCCGACGTAATAGAGCCATTGGTAGGTCCGGTTATTGGTTTTGTCCAGATATTGGGCCCCAGCTTTTGGACTTGTACTTATGGACCCTAACTCAGAGAAACACCTAAACAACTCCCTCTGGACATGCATAGCACCTATTTAAGACCCAAATCACACCAATAAGGCACATAAATGACTGAAATAAATGCAAAAGAAATATAAAATGAGGGTTTAGAAGTATGTTCATACATTAGTAAACATTCTGGTACTTATGGACCCTAACCTAGCCTAACTCAGAAAAACACACTCCTACTGCACATGCATGAGGTAAGTATAGTATGGAAAAAAGTACAGTATGAAACATTCTGGTAAGTATAGTATGGAAAAAAGTACAGTATGAAACATTCTGGTAAGTATAGTATGGAAAAAAGTACAGTATGAAACATTCTGGCTACTTACAGCAAGTCCCTGGCCACCTCGATGAATAACCGCCTCCTCTCGGACTCTGACAGTAAGAACGATTTCCTGAAGCACTTGCAGTACACTCTTCCTGAAGTCTTGCACTGAACTTAGTCAATAACACACAGAAGTCCGTTCTCTTCACAGTGTCCACTTTTGTCCAAAAAATGCTCCATTGTAACTTAGTGTTGCACTTTAACTTTTCCCATTTTTTTCCCCTTTTCAAAGCCAAAACAAAGAAGTCTATTTACGTTAAATTTATTTTCCATTGAGTCTTTTCTCTCAACTTGAAAACCTTAACACAACTCACCGTTTTTTTCACTGCACAACACTCAAAATTCCCGTGTGGTCTAGTGGAGAAGTTCTTGCTGTTTATTCACTGTCAGAGTCCGAGAGTATCACTGGCAGGCGACCTAGGGGTGCATCGCTGGGTCATGGTGATGGCGTACCCACTGCAGAGGACTCTGAAGACAGCCGCAAACTCACGTCGAGCGGTGACTCCACCGTGGCTGATGTGCTGGGCTGTGGCTCGGAGCATGAGGGCCTGTCTTGGGGAGGCAACGGAGTGGAGCCAAGGCTGGGCACAGCGGGGGTCACGGGCCTGAAAAAACTGTCAATTGTTGACTGACGCAAGGAATGACGATTCTGACGATTGATGATGCGCTGCCTGAAAGCACGCACTTCCTCCATGAGTCCCAAGGGCCCCATCTCCCTGTTGCAGTCCAGGTGTTCCAGGTAGTCTAGGACGAACTCTAGATGTTCCCGGAGTGCGCTCAGCTTGGGGATGGCTGGAGTAGTGTCCTGCTGAGAGGAGTCCGCATCATCGTCGCCTTCGTCATCGGAATCTTCAAGTTCGGTACTGACACCAGCAACCGAAGACGTGATCTCGATATCAGACAATGTCTGATCCCCAGGATCGCCCTCGTCGTCGTCCAACCACTCACGAACATCGTCCACATCAACATCGTCGCCGTGCGTACGTAGCCGTGCATGGAAGTCATCCACGTCAAACCCTAGAAAATCGTACTCCACATCCGTTCCGAGAAGCAGATGAGACCAACCATTTTCAAGAGTTTTCACAGGGACTTCCTTCCATGCACTAGCCCAGTTGTACAGCGCAGACTTGATGTAGCGGCGAAGGTTTTCCAAAGTCCGCTTGCCTCGTGTGTCCCGTCCTTCCCTGCGCTCGTCCTCGTCCTCGAGAACAACCATCACCTCATCCAGGAACTTCCGATGGTATAGGTGCTTTGTTGCCACGATCACTCCTTGGTCCATGGGTTGAATGAAAGCAGTCGTATTAGGTGGCAGAAACATGCACTTAATACGGCCATTCTCAGCAACCAAGTCCTTGTCGCACAGGTGGGCAGGTGCACTGTCGAGCAGAAGGAGAGCCTTTACCTGGTCGCGAGGGATTCCCAGTGTCTTCTTCTGGTAATGGATGACCTCCTTGACGAAGTGACGGTGAAACCAGTCTTCGAAAATCACAGCTGTGAACCATGCTTTCAAAGAATGGTACCATACGACAGGAAGGACATCCATCACCCCACGAAGGCACCGAGGCTGCTTTGCACGGCCAACAACAACGGGCTTAAGCCGGTGCATGCCGTTAGCACTGGCACAACACAAAGCAGATATCTGTTCCTTGGAAAGCTTGCGGCCAGGTACACGCTTCTCCGTCTCCTCGGCTAGAGTGTTCGTTGGCAGCGAGCGATAGAATAGGCCAGTTTCATCAGCACTGTAGACTTGACCGAGAGTTAGGCCCTCCCTGTCGATCAAGCCTTTCATCTTGTGCCGAAACTCGTCAACTCCATCCTCGTTAGCGTCCAATGCTTCGCCATGTGCTTTACGGTTAGTAAGGCCATGTCGCAACTTGAACGCGAAGAGCCAACCCTCGGATGCCTTGAAGTCTAGGGCATCGTGAAGCCTTGCGAACTTCTCAGCAGCAGCCTTCAGCTCCGTTCCATATACCATCACACCAGCTGCACGTTGCTGTCGATACCAAATCAACGTGGATCGGTCGATTTCTGCAAACTTGGGGGTAAACATAACCTTCCTTTCCACGTTGCGTTTGCTTCTCGACGAGAAGTCAGCTGTGTACTGCATGAGTTTGTCTCGGGAACGTTTGATATCGAACAAAGTCGACCGGGCCAGGTTGTACTCGCGGAGAATGCAGGAAGAAGACCAACCCGCATCAACTTTCTCCAATATCTCCCTCTTCTTTTCCAGAGTCAACACCACTCTCTTCCTTTTCTCAGGTGGCGGGGCCATCATCACACACACTAAGAGGAGGCCCGAGAGCAGCAGGAGGCCCTGCAGCAGGTAGGGCACCACCACAAAAGCGAGCACGTGGGCAGCCATTGCGAAGAGCGTAGGTCCAGTCGCGGTGAGAGACAGGCGGGAAGTGGGGAGGATGCAGCGGCGCTCTATCGGACGTCGGAGGAATGACGCACCAAAACAATGCTCTCCCGTGGCGCGCGCGGCAAGTTCAAATTACGGACGGGATTTTTTTGGGGGTGGGGGGGTGGGGTTGGGGAATGTTGGATCCCAGGACGATAAGGTCCGGGTAGTGGGGATGTTCAGTTATTGGGCGTCCGGATATTAGAGTGATTACTGTACACAGAAAAAGCTCGATTAACTGGAATGCATTGGGATTCTTCCATTCCGGATATGGAATTTTCTGGATAATCGAATGTTACTCTTGGAAATTTTCTGGGAGGTCAAACAAATGAAATAGTACCAAACTTGGGACTTTATTCCATAAAGTAAATTATTCAGTATTAGATACAATACAGGTAAGATACAGAACAGGTACACTCATACTCAATAATATCTGCCCAGGGTTGCCCCCTTCCTACCTCAAAATATTCAGGGAAGAGGGGAGGCAGGGGATGAAACAAGCTCCAACCATCACTACCCCAGCTCCCGACCATCCCCCATACCATACCCCTACCTAACCCCCCACCCCACCCGTCATTTTTAACTAGCAGTTTCATCTCAAGCTGATTTCATGATTAACACTCTTGGTCCCACTACTAATACAAACAAATAACATCTGGATATATTAAAAGAATTTAACTATCAACATGTTGCAGCAGGAAATTAATGCATTATGACACTGACAGTAAAACAAAAATGTTAACAACAGCAACCTCAGGCCTCCTGTGTTGGGTGCGCTGCTTTGCAAAACACAGGTCGCCAACATTGACGGAACTCTTCCTAGATCATGGGGAAATAATTGCTGAATCAGCGACGAAAAGGAGACCACCCTATTTGTGATTATGTAAACGAGTGCGTGAGTGGTGGTCTCGTCGGACAGTAGTTAAGAAAAACCATGGTCTCAGTCATAAAAAGAACAAGACAGTGGAAATAAAAAGTCTCCATGTAGTTGAATCATGGCAGAAAGGGATGGTGCAATGTTTACGACTGGCGAGAGAGAGTTTAACGGCTTCACTGAAGAGGACGTGGGAAATGGAAGTACTAAGTTGAACCAAACAGGAGTGGCAAAATAGAGAAAACAACAGAGAGAAATGTCCAGGAGATAAAAAAGGTATGGCCAGTAATTAGAGAGTTACAGGAACTGACCATAGAGCAGGAAAACGAGATCAAAAGTCTACGGAATAAACTGGAAAAAGTTTCCACACGCAGCGACGAACAAGAAAGAGAAGTTATGGAATTGAAAGTGAGCAATGAATCTGCCTCTAATGAAATAAAATGGCTTTAGAAGGAGAGTAAGAGGTTGGAAGAAGAAAGGGACAGGATGAAAAGCAAACTAGATGAGTATGAATCCAAATCAAGAATACAGGATGGGCACATTAAAGAAATAAAGGAGCAACATAAGGGGTGGAAGAAAATTCAGGAATAAGGAAATGTAATTTTGAAAAAGATTATAGAACAACAAAGCAAGGAAAAGGAAGAGAGGGAAGTCGTTAAGGTACTGAGAAGTAGAGAATCTTTAGTTAGGGATGTAGCAGATAAGAAAAAATGAGTAATAATTTCAGGAGTTAAAGAAAAATGTATGACAATAACATCAGAAAGAGAAACAGAAGAACTGAGTAAGGTTAAGGAAATAATATCAGCAGTCATGGAGGAAAACAACGAAGCTCAAGAAGAGACTGAAGAGGTGTTTAGGTTAGGAAAGTACAAGGAAGGAGGTATAAGGCCACTGAAGGTAAAGTTTAAGTCACAGGCAACAGTAAACAAAATTATCAATAGAACATGGAAAATATCAGACAAGGAAGAGTTAAAAAATGTTTGGATAAGGAGAGATGCAAATGAGGAAGAAAGAGCTAAAATAAAGGAATTAGTAATGGAAGCAAAGGTAGAAAACGAACAGAGAACAAAGGAAGAGAAGACAGTGTTTTATTGGAGAGACACGGATCAGAAATTAAGGAAGTGGTACTGATGGAGAGAAGGAGAAAAGAGGGTATAAAAAACATCAAAAATATTGTGAGGTGGCATATACTAATGTTGATGGTTTAATATTGGGAAGGCTAGAAATCAATGATTTTTTGAGGGTACATGAACCTGATGTCATGTGCTTTGTAGAGACCAAATTAAGAGAAGATATTGATGTTCATATGGGAGATGGTAAACACAAACTGTGGAGAAGAGACAGAAAAGAAAAAACAGGAGGAGGAGTGATGATAGCAGTGAAGAACAATATAAATGTAGATACCGTGGAAATGGGAGAAGGCAGGGTCGAGGTGAAAAATATGAAATTAGAAACTGGAGAGAATAGCAAAAGAGATATGGCGGTAGTGTATGTTCCCCCTCAGACAAGAGAATGGAGTGATGATGAATACCAGGAAATGTTGTCAGACATGGCTAGTTATTAACAAAAAAAGATCAAGAAAAGCAACAATATAATTTTAATGGGTGACTTCAATTGTAAAGTGGTGAACTGGGAGGAATGGGACTCAGGAGGCTTCGAAGATTCGTGGGGCACTACATTATTAAATATAACAATGAACAATGTGATGATGCAATGGGTCAAAGAAGAGACATGGTTCTGAGGTAAGGACATATAAGCAGGACTAGACCTACTGTTTACCAAAGAACCCGATGTAATAGAATCCTTGTAATATCTGTGTCCTATTGGAAAAAGTGATCATGTGGTCACTGAGTTCCAGATGATAACAGGGAACGTGGAGCCAAGAGATGAGCTTTATAGGCAGGGAAGATACAACTCTGGGAAAGCAAACTTTACAGGATTGAGAGAATTCTTTGAAAATGCAGATTGGAGAAAATTCAGAGTAACAAGAGAGATACAGAGGAAGTGGGATATTTTTCTAGACCTCTATAATTCGGGAGTGGAAAAATTTGTGCCAAGAGTAAGGGGGCAAAAAAACAGGAAAAAGGAGTGGTTTAATAGAAGGTCAATGATAGCAAGAAAAGAGACAGACACGGCACGGAACAATTGGAGAAAGAGAGATAACAACAGAACAAAGGAAGAATATAAAAGAACTAGAAACGAATACACAAGAATACGCAGAGAGGAAGAAAGGAATTTTGAAAAAGGTATAATAGACAAATGTAAGGATGAACCCAAACTGTTTTATAGATCTGTCAATGGCAAATTGAAACAAAAGGAAGGAATCACCATACTGAAAGTAGGAGAGGTCTATAAGATGCGGCAATGCAAGCAGAAATAATGAACAAATGTTTCTAATCAGTTTTCACTAATGAAAGGGAGTTTGTGGAAGGGGAGTAAGTGACTAGAAATGTAGTGACAAAAGATATAAAAGTGAAAGTACAGGAAGTGTATAAAATACTGGAAACTCAAGCTGTAAGGAAAGCCCCAGGACCAGATGGAATCTCAAATTGGGTACTGAAGGAATGCAGAAAACAACTGGCGGATAAGATTCACAGTTTAAGTGTGTGTTCTCTGGAAGACGGGAAAGTGCCTCAAGAATGGAAGAGGGCAAATGTGGTATCAATTTATAAGGGAGGAAACAGGGAAGAACCCCTGAATTATAGACCAGCGTCCCTAACCAGCAAGGTCTCAAAATTGTGAAAAAGAATTCCGAAAGATAGATGGATAAAATATCTGGAAGAGATTAATATTTTGGCTGATAGTCAGTTTGGATTTAGAAGTGGAAGGTCATGTGTTTCCGACCTGTTGAGTTTTTACTCAAGAGTGAATGATGTGCTACAGGAAAGAGATGGTTGGGTGGATTGTGTGTATTTAGATTTGGAGAAGGCCTTCGACAAGGTACCCCATAAGAGACTAATGTGGAAACTAGAGCACATAGGAGGACTGAAAGGGAACCTCCTGGAATGGATGAGAGACGCACGCAAACACCCAATGCATGAGGCTAGGGATGGCCGTTGTTAACGTTTTTGTTTTATTGTCAACGTTATAATGTATTAATTTCTTGCTGCAGCATGTTCATAGTCATATTATATAGTTTTTACATATCCTTGTGTTTTATAATTGTGTATTAATAATGTGACTATGTAAAGTATGAGGCTAGCTTGAGATGTAACTGCCAGTTAAGAATGACGAGTGGGGGGGCTGGCAGGGGTAGGGCTATGGGGTAGGGTTGGGAGCTGGGATAGAGGCGGGTGGAGCTCGTTCCGTCCTCCTCTTCCGTCTTCTCTGGATATATGGGGGTACGAAGGGGGCACCCTTGAGCAGAAATTAGTGATTGTGAGTATACACTACAGTACAGTCTTCTAATATCCGATGTAATAGAGTCAAAGGCATGTCAGGAAAGTAGTCTCATCTGGAAAGTGGGCCCCTAGCTCCTAGACTGGTACTTAAGGACCCTAACCCAGCCTAACTTTGAAAGCCATCTAAATAACTCCCAACCGGACATACATAGCACCTATTTAAACCTATTTAAGACCCTACTCACACCAATAATGGACATATAAAATGAAATAAATGAAAAGGAACCAAAGAATGAGGAATTAGAAATGACTGTACCTCAGCCAGGGTACTTACAGCACGTCTCTGGCCGCCTCTGCCAAGGATCTGGCAGTGGTGAAAATGCTCTTGAAGCACGTACAGTAATCCAGTGTTGTGCTGCACTTAATTCTTTGCACTGTGAGTTATAATTGTTTAACACTGCACACTGTTCTTAACCGCACCACGCCAGTTTCAACTGCCAATTTGCACTCCACAGTTAATCCTTTGCACCCTAAATTCTAATTTCTTAACACTGCACAACACTGTACATACCCGTGTGGTCTACTGGCAAGGTATTGCAGTTTATTCGCTGTTTATTTACAAAAAATGAGCACATGTGGCTTCCACTGAGATAAGCATCTACTCACAATCGAAGTTAGGCAGTAACTGTTGATGACAGGGAAACAGAGTTGCCAGATCGCAACGGCCACATTACCAAACTCCTCAAATTTCATTACTAAATTTAACTTTTCATTACCAAATTCGCAAAGCTAGCATTTATTCTTCACTAATTATATATACAAGTGGAAATACATGTAATCACTCTCCTTATAATTAACAGCATGTTGATTATTTTCATGCTACATAGGCTAGCAGATTAATCAGAGAGAGCAAACAATCCACCATTTCCATCCTGTGTATCCTCATACATGTGAAAAATCCGTCTGGTAATGCATTATTCTGATTCCTTACCAAATGAATTTTTCATTACCAAATTGGCCCACATTTGGTAATGATAAATACCAAATGGCAACTCTCACAGGGGAGGGGGGAGGGGGAAGGAAGGAAGGGGTGAAGGGGCCATGGTGTAAACAGCTGTTCAGTGCCGCGCGGCAATTTCAAATTACGGGTGGGAAAAAAATTTGCATTTTTTTGGGATTATTTTTCTTTTTTTGGACATTTTTGGGTTCCTAAGGTCCAGGCCCACTATGTCCGGTAAGTGGGAAGTCTGGAAAGTGGGCGTCTGGATAGTATGAGGATTACCGTACACACAAAAAGACAGCAAGAGAAATTGTACAGGACTGAACACAAACCAACAAACATTACCAAAAATTATTTAAAGAAAAATTTAGCATATGTTACAGGCCAAAATAATTCTGAAAACTTAGCTGCATACACTACTTTATCCTGTACTGTACAGAATAAAAAAAGAATTATAGGACGACAGGTATCCGGAATATTTTCGACCCCATGCCGGAAAGAAATTGCATTCCGTTTATACGGATCTGCCGATGCATCGGATCCTGGTTAGTCAAGCTTTTACTGTATAAATATATATCCCCCCGGGGGTAAGTTTTTTTTTCAAGAATTCTCCCCCAGTATCCCTGCTTGTCGTAAAAGGCAACTAAAAGGGTTGGCGGAGGGTTAGTGCCCCTCCCTGGAAAACAACTAATTTAAAAGGCAAACAATAAGCCTCAGACAAAGACTGATCAAAAGATGACGACCAAGGACCAGACAAAGGATATGGTAATCAGAACTTGGAATGTAAGGGGAGCGAATGATGAGGTGAAAGAGAGAGAGATTGTCCAGGTGCTTGAGGGTGCGAAAGTTGATGTATGCGGAATAACTGAAACGAAATGGAGAGGTGAGAGTGTGAGAGAATGGGAGTATGGATAGGGTATATGTGCAGGAGTAGGTTAGAATGAGAGGGCAAAAGAAGGAGTATGTATAGTTGTGAGTAAAAGATGGAAGAAGAGCATAAGAGAGTATAGATCGGTTGGGTCAAGGATTGTGTGGGTAAGATTGAAAGTTGGAATACAAATGTGGGCGATTGTGTGTGTATGCGCCAATGCAAGATGATGCAAGCAGAGTGAGAGAAGAGTTCTGGACAAATGTGGAAGTGTGCATGGAAAAGTTTGGAAGGAATGAGAGTGTTTTTAATTGGTGATATGAATGGTAAAGTAGGGAGTGTGAAGGTGGATGGAATAGTTGGTGAGTGGGGTGTGCCTGCTGAGATAGACGAGAATGGCAGTGCGTTAGTGGACATTTGTGCTGGGAGGGGGTTGGTGATAGCCAATACCTTCTTCAGGCGCAAAATAATCCACAGGTATATGTGGCAAGTGATGAGAAGGGTGGGTGGTGAACTGAATGAAAGGAAGGCAATGATTGATTGTGTGTGTGTGGATGAAAGGATGTGAAAATGTGTAATGGATGCAAGAGCTTATAGAGGTTGGGGGAGTGGACTTTCTGACCACTACTTGGTGGTGGCCAGAATCAAGGTCCAATTAAAATGGAGAAATAGAAGAAGGGAAGGACGGAAAGGAGGAGTATTTGTAAGGAGAGTGGAAAGGATACAAGGGGATGAGAAAAAGGCAGAGTATAAGAGAGAAATGGAGGAACGATTGGGCAAATATGAATTGGAGCAGATGGGGGATGTGGAAGGTGTGCGCAGGATATTTCCAGAAGTAATATCTCCAGCATGTGATGTGGTGTGTGGGATGAAGAGAAGACGGAGGGGTGTGCAAGGAACAGCGTGGTGGAATAAAGAGGTGAGACAGGCTGTGGCACAAAAGAAGAAAGCATACAATGAATGGATGAGAAATAGGAGCGTGGAAGAAGTTGACAGGCGGAAGGGAGTTATATGTAGCATGAAAGAGAGAGGTGAAAAGATTAGTAAGAGAGAATAAGAAGAGAGTGGATGAGGAATTTGGAAGGAATTTGAGTGTAAAGTGGAGGGACTGTAAGAAAATGTTCTGGAAAGAGGTGAAGAGAGTAAGACAGGGTGGAAGTGAAGTTAGCAGGAGAGTGAAAGATAAAAATGGTAGATTACTAGTGGAGAAGGGAGAAAAAGTGAGCAAATGGAGAGAACAATTTAAAGAATTGTTCAACACAGAGGATGGAAGTAATGTGAGTATAAGTGGCTAGGGAATGGCTGAGAGAAGGAGGGAGGTGAGATGACAGGAAGAAATCAGTAGGATAGAAGTCTGGAGCAACGAAGAAAGTTAAATTGGGGAAAGCCCCAGGAATTGATGGAGTGTGTGGTGAAATGCTGAAGAATGGGGGAGAGATAGTAGTAGAATGGATGTGGAAGATGTGCAGATTGGCCTGGGAGGAAGGTAGAGTCCCGGAGGATTGGACGTCAAGCATAATTATTCCCTTGTACAAAGGAAAAAGGGAAAAAGAAGTGTGGTAATCATAGGGGCATTTGTCTTCTTAGTATAATGGGAAAAGTGTATGGTAGGATACTTAATGACAGAGTTAGAGAGAGAACAGAGGAATTAGTTGGAGAAGAACAGGGAGGCTTTAGGAAAGGAAGAGGTTGTGTAGATCAGATATTCATTCTTAAATCTTTAGTGGAAAAGTTTCTAAAGAAGGGAAAGACGTTGTATGTGGCTTTCATGGATCTGGAGAAAGCATATGATAGGGTGGATAGACAAGGATTGTGGAAAGTATTAAGAATATATGGAGTGGATGGGAAGTTGTTGAATGCTGTGATGAGTATGTATGATGGTGCTAAGGCTGCAGTGCGTGTGGATGGTGAACTGAGTGAATTTTTCTCTTTGAAGGTTGAGTTGAAACAGGGATGTGTCATGTCTCCATTGTTGTTCAATTTGTTCATGGATGGGGTAATAAAAGAGGTACAAGGTAGGGTAGTGGATGTTGGAGTGGCCCTGGTGAGAGAGGGTAGTGTCTGGAAACTCCCTGTACTGATGTTTGCACATGATACTGTGTTGTTGAGTGAAGATGAAGGGGAGCTGCAAGGCTTGGTGGATGAGTCTGGGAGAGTGTGTAAGAAATGGAATCTAAAGGTGAATGTAAGGAAGAGTAAAGTGATGGTCTTTGAGAGAGGTGAAGTCAGTGAATGTACAGCAAGGTTGGATGGTGAGGAACTGGAAAATGTGAGTACGTTTAAGTACTTGGGTAGTGTGATGAGTAAGGATGGAGGTTTGGAGGGTGAAGTGCTTGAAAGGGTACAGCAGGGAAGATAGGTTGCTGGTTCCTTGAAAGCAGTGATAAGAAACCGGGAAGTGAGCATGGAAGTGAAAAAGTTACTACATGACAATATTGTGATACCAACTCTAACGTATGGAAGGGATGGGGTGGAGAGGTATATGAGAGAGGGAGGTGTGAGTTGGGAGCAGGGAGGTGAAATGGTGGAGGACAGGGCAATGTGGAGGCGATTTGTTTGTGGCCACCCCGAATGGGATTAAGGTGTCTGGCAATAGATAGATAGATAGATTGACAGTACAGGTTTCTCCCTTCAGGGTGTTTTTTGGTTTTCAGTTGTTCGTTTTTTATGATTATCTTGGTGTTTAGCATTACTTTGGATATTCCCAAGTGTGTTTTGATATCTAAAAGTGGCAGATTGACTTAAAACAGTGCCAAAATTAGGAGAGGTACTGTAAATACAGCGGTATATACTGTAGGTAAGGCGTTTTCTAGTTTTCATTTTTTTTTTTCCTGGTTTTCTTGGTTTAGCATTACTTTGGATATTCCTATGTGTGTTTTGATGTCTAAATATGCCTGAATGACCAGAAAACACTGCAAAATTAAGCTTATGTACTGTACAAGTAAGTTAGGTACAGGTTGGAGGTGCATATAGGTAGGGTCTGGGTGTGGTAGGGGAATAGTGTTCATTATCCAAATGTTGCAAATATCCAGACATGCCTTTGGCTCCATCATGTCCGGATGAATGAGGGATTTTTTTTTTTTTTTTTTTAAATGCGAGGAAGAAGGAACCAAAGGCCATGAGCCCGCAATTATTGTTCTTTCTAAGAGAAAAACAAAATACAAGAGAGAGCTAAATTCAAGATCCGATCATTTCGATATGCCTGGACACAATGTGTTTGATATACTGGAGGTCACAGAAAGCAGGAAATACAGACAGAGGGAGACAATTACAGAGCTGACCTGTTGCATAAATGAAGGACTGGGAGTAACGGTTAACTCTTGCATTAGAGAGCTGGACAGAAAAGGGATGAGAGTTTGCTGCTAGATGGGTACTACACAACCGTTGTAGAGGTGGAGGAATGCATGCAGACAGTTCAGAGGAGCAGTGCCCATTGAAGTAACGACAGAAAAGAGATAAAGATGCAACAGTGATGCAAAGAGACAGAGGTTGAAGGAAGTCAGGAAGAGGAGTAGAGTTAATGAGACGAAAAGCCTTTGACTTCACCCTATTGAGATCTGTATGTGGGGAGCCTCCCCACACATGAGAGTTGTACTCCACACAGGGGCAGATAAAACCCCTGTATAGAGTCAACAATTATGCAGGGGTAAAGAAGGAACGGAGTCGGCTTAGCACACCTAATCTCTTGGAAGCAGATTTTACAAGAGATGTAATATGATCTTTCCAAGATAAGTCCTGAGTAAATGAAACCCAGAGCATGTTCAAGGATGATGCAGGATTATGCTGAATATTATTACACACTAGTGGGTATACCTGTGGAAGATTTTGTCAGGTTGATAGGTGTAAAAGCTGAGTCTTTGATGAATTAAAAACAACCAGATTATTTTTACCCCAGAGAGAGATATGAGCCAAGTCAGACATTAGGCATGCCATAGTCTCATCCTTTGTTTGTTGAAGTAACTGCTGAGATGGACGTTGCGGAAACCGAATGGAAGGGTGAAGGGTGGAGTCATCAGCGTATGAGTGGATAGGGTTAGATGTACAGCTTAGAACAGCGTTTTTCAACTTTTTTACCCTTATGGAACCCTTGAAATAGTTTTCACGACTCAGGGAACCCTTACATAAAAATTATTATATATCATTATTAATATCTTTCTTTCTCTTGTATAAACTTAAAGTTCATCAGGAGAACATAATATATTTTTTCTGATAATGGTTTAAGCAAAAAATAACTTATATTTATCTCAAGTTTACTGAAAACTGAAAAAAAAAATCATAAATAAATAAAAATAAATAACTGAAATCAAACTGCTTGTTCAAGAGACCTCATATGAAGGTTTTCATTCACACAAATAAACAAAAACAAATAACTAATACATTACGCATATAAATAGAACGAAAACAGATAATAAGTACTACAGGTTATCCCTTAATTCACGCGAACTTTTTTCACGCGATTTCGGTTATCCACGAATTTTTTGTACAATAATTAAAACAAAATTATACTATTCATTTCATTCATTCATTGCCAGACGCCATGTATCCCAAACGGGGTGGCCAAGGGCTTAGAGTTAATTGTTTTACGAGGAGGGGCACTAATCCTCCACCAACCCCACTTGACACGTAGGGAGAACATTAGTATTCAAATAAGTAATTTCAGTATACAAGAGAAATAAATAAAATATAAAAAATGCCTACCTGCTGCCCGTGTGCACACACATATATGTATGTGTGTGTGTGTATGTGTGTGTGGGAGCATGGGAGATCGGTCTACCACGCACCACAGAGTCAGTTAGAATCCGACGGTTGAACCATGCGTGACTTGCAAATCGTTATTTGTGGCTTATTTTTCTGCCTTCCAGTAATTGCTTGCCTTGTCTGTCAACATGGGGCATAAGCGTAGTGCTAGTGATACATGTGGTAACACACCAAAACTGACTTGTAAAGTGATGTTGCTGACAGAGAAAGTTAAAGTGTTGGACAAACTTCAGGGAAGAATGTCGGCGACAATTCTCCGTCAGGACGATTCCCCGCCATTTATTTACATACCAGTTTATTTAGCAAGTACAGTACACTAATTCTTTACTTATATGAGTTATAAAATCCCCCTGAATATTAGTTATTAGAGTACAGTAATCACTCTAATATACGGACGCCCAATAACCGAACATCCCCACTACCCGGACCTTATCGTCCTGGGATCAAACATTAAAAAAAAAAAAAAAAAAAAAAAAAAAAAAAAATAAAAAAATTTTTTTTTTTTTTTTTTTTTTTTTTTTTTTTTTTTGCCGTCCGTAATTTGAACTTGCCGTGCGCGGCGCGGGAGAGCATTGTTTTGGTTCGTCATTCCTCCGACGTCCGATAAAGCGCCGCTGCATCCTCCCCACTTCCCGCCTGTCTCTCACCGCGACTGGACCTACGCTCTTCGTAATGGCTGCCCACGTGCTCCCTTTTGTGGTGGTGGCGTACTTGCTGCAAGGCCTCCTGCTGCTCTCGGCCCTCCTCTTAGTGTATGTGATGATGGCCCCGCCACCTGAGAAAAGGAAGAGAGTGGTGTTGACTCTGGAAAAGAAGAGGGAGATATTGGAGAAAGTTGATGCGGGTTGGTCTTCTTCACGCATTCTCCGCGAGTACAACCTGGCCCGGTCGACTTTGTTCGATATCAAACGTTCCCGAGACAAACTCATGCAGTACACGGCTGACTTCTCGTCGAGAAGCAAACGCAACGTGGAAAGGAAGGTTATGTTTACCCCCAAGTTTGCAGAAATCGACCGATCCACATTGATTTGGTACCGACAGCAACGTGCAGCTGGTGTGATGGTACGTGGAACGGAGCTGAAGGCTGCTGCTGAGAAGTTTGCATGGCTTCATGACACCCTAGACTTCAAGGAATCCGAGGGTTGGCTCTTCGCGTTCAAGTTGCAACATGGCCTTACTAACCGTAAAGCACATGGCGAAGCATTGGACGCTAACGAGGATGGAGTTGACGAGTTTCGGCACAAGGTGAAAGGCTTGATCGACAGGGAGGGCCTAACTCTCAGTCAAGTCCATAACGCAGACGAAACTGGCCTATTCTATCGCTCGCTGCCAACGAACACTCTAGCCGATGAGACGGAGAAGCGTGTACCTGGCCGCAAGCTTTCTAAGGAACTGATATCTGCTTTGTGTTGTGCCAGTGCTAACGGCATGCACCGGCTTAAGCCCGTTGTTGTTGGCCGTGCAAAGCAGCCTCGGTGCCTTCGTGGGGTGATGGATGTCCTTCCTGTCGCATGGTACCATTCTTTGAAAGCATGGTTCACAGCTGTGATTTTCAAAGACTGGTTTCACCGTCACTTCGTCAAGGAGGTCATCCAGTACCAGACGAAGACACTGGGAATCCCTCGCGACCAGGTAAAGGCTCTCCTTCTGCTCGACAATGCACCTGCCCACCCGTGCGACAAGGACTTGGTTGCTGAGAATGGCCGTATTAGGTGCATGTTTCTGCCACCTAATAAGGCTGCTCTCATTCAACCCATGGACCAAGGAGTGATCGTGGCAACAAAGCGCCTGTACCGTCGGAGCGCCTGTACCGTCGGAAGTTCCTGGACGAGGTGATGGTTGTTCTCGAGGACAAGGACGAGCGCAGGGAAGGACGTGACACTCGAGGCAAGCGGACTTTAGAAAACCTTCGCCGCTACAACATCAAGTCTGCGCTGTACAACTGGGCTAGTGCATGGAAGGAAGTCCCTGTGAAACCTCTTGAAAATGGTTGGTCTCGTCTGCTTCTCAGAACAGATGTGGAGTACAATTTTCTGGGCTTAGACGTGGATGACTTCCATGCACTGCTACGTACGCATGGCGACGTTGTTGATGTGGACGATGTACGTGAGTGGTTGGACGACGACGAGGGCGATCCTGGGTATCAGACGTTGTCTGATATCGAGATCGTGTCTTCGGTTGCTGGTGTCAGTCCCGAACTTGAAGATTCCGACGACGAAGGCGACGATGATGCGGACTCCTCTCAGCAGGACACTACTCCAGCCATCCCCAAGCTGAGCGCACTCCGGGAACATCTAGAGTTCGTCCTAGACTACCTGGAACACCCGGACTGCGACAGGGAGATGGGGCCCTTGGGACTCGTGGAGGAAGTGCGTGCTTTCAGGCAGCGCATCATCAATCGCCAGAATCGTCGGTCCTTGCGTCAGTCAACGATTGACAGTTTTTTCAGGCCCGTGACCCCTGCTGTGCCAAGCCCTGGCTCCACTCCGTTGCCTCCCCAAGACAGGCCCTCATGCTCCGAGCCACAGCCCAGCACATCAGCTACAGTGGAGTCACCGCTCGATGTGAGTTTGCGGCTTTCATCAGAATCTTCTGTAGTCGGTACGCCATCACCACGACCCAGCGATGCACCCCTAGGTCGCCTGCCAGTGATACTCTCGGACTCTGACAGTGAATAAACAGCAAGAACTTCTCCACTAAACCACACGGGAATTTTGAGTGTTGTGCAGTGAAAAAAAACGGTGTGTTGTGTTAAGGTTTTCGAAATGAGAGAAAAGACTCAGTGGAAACAAAATTTAACGTAACTAACCTTCTTTGTTTTGGCTTTGGAAAATAAAAAAAACTTGGGAAAAGTTAATGTGCAACACAAAATTAAAATGGAACATTATTTGGACTAAAGTGAACACTGTGAAGAGAACGGACTTCTGTGTGTTATTGACTAAGTTCAGTGCAAGACTTCAGGAAGAGTGTACTGCAAGTGCTTCAGGAAATCGTTCTTACTGTCAGAGTCCGAGAGGAGGCGGTTATTCATCGAGGTGGCCAGAGACTTGCTGTAAGTAGCCAGAATGTTTCATACTGTACTTTTCTCCATACTATACTTACCAGAATGTTTCATACTGTACTTTTTTCCATACTATACTTACCTCATGCATGTGCAGTAGGAATGTGTTTTTCAGAGTTAGGCTAGGTTAGGGTCCATAAGTACCAGAATGTTTATTAATGTATGAACATACTTCTAAACCCTCATTTTATGTTTCTTTTGCATTTATTTCAGTCATTTATGTGCCTTATTGGTGTGATTTGGGTCTTAAATAGGTGCTATGCATGTCCAGAGGGAGTTGTATAGGTGTTTCTCTGAGTTAGGGTCCACAAGTACAAGTCCATAAGCAGGGGCCCAATATCTGAACGAAACCAATAACCGAACCTACCGATGGCTCTATTAATCTGGATATTGGAGGGATTACTGTATTAATTAATCAATAATAAGTATATTAATAGAATGACGGGGAATTGTCCATGTTTTGACGGTGAATTGACTTGATGGTGAATTGTCTCAGAACCGCATGTTTGGGGTGAGTCAACTGTTCATACAATAAAGAAGGAGAATGTAGCATACGGGAGACAGTGAGGGCTAGTGCACCAGACTGTGCTAAAGTGTCTCCACCTACGCCTGTGAACTGTCTTGTAACCGCATGTTTGGGGTGAATGAGTCAACTGTTCATACAATAAAGAAGGCAGAATGTAGCATACGAGAGGCAGTCAGGGCTAGTGCATTACGGACGTTATTCTCTCGGGCATGGAAGCATACATTCCTTTCTCATATCCTTTGACTAACGCAAGAAAGCCTTGGTTTAATCACGCTTGTTCTAATGCTGTCCGCAACAAGGAGTGGGCCTACAAAAGGTACCGGAGCCAATCCACCCCTGAATCACATCATCTTTACGTTTCTGCCCAGAATCGTGCTAAGTCTGTTCTTCACTCTACTAAAAATAATTTCTTCCATGCTAAATGCTCTCAACTCTCCAACTCAAATTCTTCCCGCTCCTTCTGGCATCTTGCCAAAAATCTTTCTAACAACTTTACCTCATCATCCTTCCCTCCTCTTTTCTATTCTGATGGTTCTGTAGCTATTTCTTCTACTGATAAAGCAGATCTCTTCGCACAGACTTTCTCCTCCAATTCTACCTTAGACGATTCCGGTGCTGTTCCTCCATCACTTCCCCCCTCTGACTTCCTCATGGCTGACATTAAAATTTCTTCAGTTGATGTATTTTCTGCCATCACTGGCCTCAGTACTAACAAGGCATATGGGCCTGATGGGGTCCCTCCTGTTGTTCTCAAGAACTGTGCTTCTGTGCTTACACCCTGCCTAGGCAAACTCTTTCGTCTTTGTCTGTCAACTTGTACCTTTCCTTCTTGCTGGAAGTTTGCTCTCATTCAGCCAGTCCCAAAGAAGGGTGACCACTCCCAACCCTCCAACTATCGTCCAATTGCTTTAACGTCCTGTATTTCAAAAGTTTTCGAGTCAATTCTTAATAGAAAAATTTTAAGGCATCTTTCCTATCACAACCTTCTTTCTGATCGTCAGTATGGGTTCCGTCAGGGACGCTCCACTGGCGATCTTCTCACCTACCTTTCAGACTCCTGGTCATCCTCCTTTCGGGACTTTGGCGAAAGCTTTGCCATTGCACTTGACATCTCAAAGGCATTCGATCGAGTCTGGCATAAATCTTTAATTTCCAAACTGCCCTCCTACGGTTTCTATCCTTCTATCTGTGCCTTCATCGCTAGCTTCCTTTCTGGTCGTTCTATAGCCGCTGTTGTAGACGGCCATCGTTCTTCTCCTAGATCTATCAACTGTGGTGTTCCTCAGGGCTCTGTCCTATCACCAACTCTCTTCCTTTTATTCATCAATGATCTTCTAAGCTGTACATCTAACCTTAGCCACTCATACGCTGATGACTCCACCCTTCACCTTTCCATTCGGTTCCCGCAACGCCCATCTCAACAGTTACTTCAACAAACAAGGGATGAGGCTATGGCACACCTAATGTCTGACTTGGCTCGTATCTCTGACTGGGGTAAAAATAATATGGTTGTCTTTAATGCATCTAAGACTCAGTTCTTACACCTATCAACCCGACAAAATCTTCCACAGGTATACCCATTAATGTTTAATAATATTCAGCTTAATCCTGCATCATCCTTGAACATGCTTGGGGTTTCATTTACTCGGGACTTATCTTGGAAAGATCATATTACATCTCTTGTAAAATCTGCTTCCAAGAGATTGGGTGTGCTAAGCCGACTCCGCTCTTTCTTTACCCCTGCGCAATTGTTGACTCTATACAGGGGTTTTATCTGCCCCTGTGTGGAGTACAACTCTCATGTGTGGGGAGGCTCCCCACATACAGCTCTTCTCAATAGGGTGGAGTCAAAGGCTTTTCGTCTCATTAACTCTCCTCCTCTTACTGACTCCCTTCAACCTCTGTCTCTTCGCCGCACTGTTGCATCTTTATCTCTTTTCTATCGCTACTTTAATGGTCACTGCTCCTCTGAACTGTCTGCTTGCATTCCTCCCCCTCTACGACGGGCGCGTAGCACCCGTCTGGCAGCAAACTCTCATCCCTTTTCTGTCCAACTCTCTAATGCAAGAGTTAACCGTTACTCCCAGTCTTTCATTTATGCAACAGGTCAGCTCTGGAACTGTCTCCCTCTGTCTGTATTTCCTGCTGCCTATGATCTCCAGTCTTTCAAACGCAGTGTGTCCAGGCATCTCAAAATGATCGGATCTTGAATTTGGCTCTATATTGTATTTTGTTTTTCTCTTGGAGGGAACTGTTACTGCGGGCTCATGGCCTTTGGTTCCTTCTTCCTTGCATTAAAAAAAAAAAAAAAAAAAAAAAAAAAATGCTGAAGTGTTTCCACCTATGCCTGTGCTTGTCAGGTTTCAGTTTTAAATTTGTTACATTGTTGTTTTTAATACTTTATGCTAGTTTATAAGGTGTATGTAGTGCATAAACAGTATTATTCAGATGTAATATACGTATAGACATGCGTAATTATGTGCACACAAGGGCAGAACATATACGCGAATTTGCCACATACGCGAAGGGTCTGGGAACCTAACCCTCGCGTGAATTAAGGGCTTACCTGTAGTACTATTACAATAACTTGATATGTAAAACTTAAACAAATAAAACTGAAGCAAATTAGAGCAAACAGAAGAACTAACCTCGGAAGAGAGAGAGACAGAGAAACACACATACTAACTTATCATAAACTAACAAAAAATCATAAACATACTAAACCCCTAAACCGAGGAGTTGTTTTGGAGCTCTTTGTGTGTCCCGCAAGAATATTCACACTCCGACAGACTTTTAAAATTATTTGCCAAAAATCAGTTATTACTCCTAGAATATTATATTTACATATGCATATGGCACATACCTTCAGCTTTCTCCTGGGATGTTTGTTGAGCCTTGGTCAAGTACCATAGGACTTGTGGAGACATCTGAAATTGGGTAACAAAGTCTCCACTTCACACATCCCGACACCCCGTAATATGATTACCACAGCCTGATATTATCAATAGAAACACTATTCTATGATTTTCAAATAGTTTGGAAACCATACTCCAAACAAAAACACCGTGAAAGCAATGAAAATTACGAGCGTGTACGAGCTTCCCACTTGCGCTCGTTCCCCACAGGTATTCTGTCATTTATTATTCATAAAAACACTCACACTTTATACCCCTATTACTATATAACACTTATATATGTCTGCAGTCTTTATCCATAAGTTTCCTTCAGTAACAATAGTTTATTGTCACTGTCGGCATTCAATTTCTCTTTCAGTAAAATACGTAGAGAGCCAAGGTTTCACTTTCGCTGTCATAACTTCAAGTATTTGTACTCATATTCTTATATTACTAATTATTTACATTTCTATTTATATTTTCTATTGTATTTTCAATATTTACACTTCTATTTTACTTACACTATGTTATGCACTGTCACTTGCAGTAACTTGTAAAACTATATTACATTATTCCATCATATTTATATCCATTGCTTTCCCTTGCTATTTACACATTATTTACATTTTCCACTTGCACTTTTAGAACTGCTTCAGACTATGGTGATCAAAAAAGCAGGTAACGCAGAGGGGAACCTGTCATTCAGTGCACTGCCAAGAGGTGCGATTGTGCTCAGGTGTGTGTTGAGTGGTATGTGCACACACCTGGCACCTGCGGATCGCAGCCTTCCTCTTGGTTATGGCCGGCATTTGCACCAGTCTGTGCCGATCCATGTAAGCCCTCTGCTCAAGTCTGTCGGGAAGTCTTACAGCATGGCGCCTTGGAGCTGCTGCTGTCACCCTACCATATCTCTCAAGCAGCTGCTGAACACAAGTCCTGGCAAACAACCTCAGGGAGAAGGACTTGGGTGGCTTTACCTTCATCTTGTCCAGGATGAAGGCATTCAGCATCGTCATGTCAATAAGATGTAGAAAAACATTCATGTACCACCTAGTATTCTTCCTGAGGCAGTTGATCTCTCCAATTATCATGTCGGACTTGCCCACCAGCCACATGTTGATATTATAGTCTATGACAGCATCAGGTTTCCTCACAGGTTCATCGGTCCTACGGTCTACCTTCCCACTGTCTTTCAGTTCCCTCTTGTGTATGGTGATGAGCATGTGCACGACCCTCTTGTCATGCCACCGTATTGCCAGCATCTTCTCAGACTTGCCTAAGTGCACATCTCCTCACTGCGAGCTTCCTGCCTTTGGGAATTTGGGGAAGTTGGCATGATTGCTCTTCACAGTGCCACAGGAGCCGATGCCGTGCTCTGAAAGGTATTTAGCAAGTTTTGGTGCTGTATAATAGTTGTCAGTATACAGCACATGATTCCCACCAAAATACCTTTCAAGCAGCACTTTCACTACACAGCCTGAGAAGCCAAGGGGGTGTGTTTTGTCCTGATCGACAGTGCTGGCTGATTAGATGACGAAGTCAAGGATGTACCCCGTCTTACAGTCGCACCGTACAAAGAACTTGATTCCAAAGCAATGGCGTTTGCTTGGAATGTACTCTACAAACCTAAGACGTCCTCTGAACAAAACCAGGGATTCGTCTATGACAACCTTCTGAAAGGGGTGGAAGAATGACATAAACTTATCCTTCATTCTGCTCAGAATCTCCCGGATCTTCCAGAGTGGGTCGGTCCGGGAAGGTACATCATTGTTGGCGAAGTGCAGGTTTCCCATGATGTTCCGGAAGCGATCTCTGGCCATGTACTTATTGAAGGTGGGTGAGGGTAGTAAGGGGTCCATGGACCAGTATTCATCCAACTCATGCTTCTTTGAATGTGGCATGAGAAGCATGAGGGCAAAGAACACATACAGTTCCTGCACTCCCAGCATGGTCCACTGTTGAATCTTCGCTGCACCTGCACCACTTGCAGCAAGTTGTGATTCGTACCTGTTTGTCCCATCACATATGTGCTGCATGACTTTGTCATCGAGGAAGGCCAAAAGGAAGCCCACACACTCAGCATCCTTGTCAAGAGTAAAGACAGGCTGTATCCCTGAGGAACTCTCGTCAAAATGAAGATGTTCAGGGATGAAATCGGAACCTTCCGTCCACAGGAAGGTTTCCAGGGTTCCCTGTCATGGCAGTGTAGGGTGGGTGAGGGTGGAGGGTGGCTGTGACGCAGACTGGGCTGTTTCAAGGTCACTCTCATTGACTCTAGGTTGCCGTGTAGCACTAGCAGCCCTTACTCTACTTGCTACTCTACTTTTACGTGTCAGGGATTTACCTTTTCCCCTACGGCCTGCCTTCACTGTAGGTGCTGGTGGAGACTACAACGAAGACTCAGGAGAGAATTCCACTGAAGATGAGGAAGAAATTAGTGAAGTGGGGCTGAGGGTGCGGGGAGGTGATTCACCTCGGGATCCATGGTGGGCTGGGTCACGTGGGGCCATTGTTCCGGGGCTAACCCGCCGCCTTTTCACTCCCTTCCCAAATTCCTTCCCTTGTTGCACTAAGGGCTCCTTTCCCTTGGACCTGGGGATAACTTGGGACACTGAAGCACTCGGACTAGGAGTTTCTGTCACGATTTCCTCCCCAGGCTCATCACACGATTCACCTGAAGGATCAAAGTATATCCATCATTATCATTGATAATTCTGCCAGTTCACGTTCCACTGCTGAGCCACTTAGTCCTTTACTGCTTCCCACATGAGTTTTTCTAGGGGTAAAGGTCACAGGGCCCTTTGCAATGGGCGCAGAAGCGGAGGAAATGGCAGGGTGCGAGTGCGACATGATTTCACCTCAGAGGACAACAAGGAGCTGAATGACGCGGTTTATATGGGCAGGCAAGGGTTGACAATGTCAATAGGGTGACAGCTGGTAATTTACATGCTATGAAATGATTGGTAGGAAATCTCGACAATACATAAAAAAATAGGTAGTTCCAGGTGAATGTAAATATCACTTAGGCTTCTCCCTTCCTTTCTTGTATATATTTTTATTACGAGAATAGATAATACGGCATTTTTCAAGGGGAAATTACCCGGGAAAATTAGCGAACGAGTGCACGTGAAGTGCTGTCAGGTGATAATTAGCCAATTACAGGTGTATGGCACTATCACTTACCTTATTTCTTTTTTGTATATATCATTTGGTATAAGAATAGGGCATAGGGATAATTTCAATGGATGAAATCAGTGGAAAATCCAAGGAAGATCTGCTTAGCTCAGCGCAGCTGGGCAGGCGAGAGGAAAGGGTAATGGAGGGGAGGTAGGGAGGGGAGTCAAGAATGGGGAAAAATGGCTAAATTGTCAATAATGGATGGGAGTACAGATGAGATTAGGAGTGCTTACTATTGTTGGACACTGGCAGTACTGATAGTTGATACAAGCCACCACTTGTAAGCCCGGGAGAATTCAAAATAACACAGAATCACGAAAGTGACATCCCGCAGTTAACCCCTACACTGCGGGCTTGTTTACCAATGACTTGCGTATCCCGCGGGGTTATTTGGGCTTCGACAGACCCTCAAAAAATATTTGCCAAAAATCAGTTACTAGTCCTAGAATAATAAAATTACATATGCTTATGGCACATACCTTCAGCTTTCTCCTGGAATGATTGTTGAGCCTTCGTCGGTTACCGTAGGACTTGTGGAGACCTCTGAAGTAGGGTAACGAAGTCTCCACTTTACACTTCCCGACAACCCGTAATATGATTACCACAGCCAGATACAAACACTAAAAACACTATTCTACAATTTTCAAGTACTTTGGGATCCATACTCAAAAAAAAAAACAGTGAAAGCAATGGAAATTACGAGCGCGTCTGATCATCGCACTGGCACTAGTTCGCTCTTGCTACTCTGTCATTTATTATTCATAAAACCCCTCACACTTTATATTTCTATTACTATATAACACTTATATATATCTACAATCTTTATCCACAAGTTTCCTTCAGTAGTATTAGTTTATTGTCACTGTAGGAATTCAATTTCTTTCAGTAAAATACGTAGCATTCACTTTCTCGTCCTGTATACTAGCATTGAGAGTGAATGTCACTTTCATCTTCACTCTCATAACTCATAGCATTCAGACATGCTAGAGTGAAACTTTCACTTTCATTACTCCTAGGGTATATACTCATATTCTTATAATACTACTCATTTACATTTCTATTTACGTTCTCTATTTTATTTACGTTATTTACATTTCTATTTTATTTACACTGTGTTATGCACTGTCACTTGAAGTAACTTATAAAACTATTTTCCATTGTTCCCGTATATTTACATTCATTACTTTCACTTGCTGTTTACACATTATTTACACATTATTTACAATTCCACTTGCACTGTTTTACTCAATAGAAAGATCGTAGTCACTCTTTTATCAATTGTCAGCCCTTTACCTCTTTCCACACAAGGTTTAGTAGGGGGTAAAGGTTACAGGGCCCTTTGCATGGGGGTGAAAAAGTCCTTGAAGTCAGCAAGAAGAAACATACGTACCCTCACTTCGGAAGATGAGAGTAAACTGATAACGGAGGGCTGGGGTGGAGGCCTAGTTAGGGGATATTCAGAGCTACCAATGTTAGCTCTTGAAACAGCTATGTCTAGCACTAAAATGACTGGAAAGAAATCTAGACAATACATTATAAATTAGGTAGTTCCAGGTGAATGTAAATATCACTTAGGCTTCTCCCTTCCCTCCTTACATGTATATTTATTACGAAAATAGATTAGAGGCCTACTTAGGGGATATTCAGAGCTACCAATGTTAGCTCTTGAAACAGCTATGTCTAACACTGAAATGACTGGCAAGAAATCTAGACAATACATTATAAATTAGGTAGTTCCAGGTGAATGTAAATATCACTTAGGCTTCTCCCTTCCTTCCTTACATGTATATTTATTACGAAAATAGATTATACGGCATATTTCAAGGGGAAAAAAACGCGAAAATTAGCGAACGAGTGCACGTGAGGTGTTGTCAGGTGATAATCAGCCAATTCCAGGTGTATGGCACTATCACTTACCTTATTTCTTTCTTGTATATATTATTTGGTATAAGAATAGGATATAGGGCTTATTTCAATGGATGAAATCAATGAAAAATTCCAGGGAAGATTTACTTAGCGTAGCACGGCCGGGCAGGCGAGAGGATAGGGTAATGGAGGGGGGGTAGGGAGGGGAGTCAAGAACGGGGAGAAATGGCTAAATTGTCAACAATGGATGGGAGTACAGATGAGATTAGGAGTGCTGACTAGTGTTGGACATTGGCAGTACTGATAGATGATACAAGCCCCCACCTGGAAGCCCGGGTGAATTCAAAATAACACAGAATCACAAAAGCGACGCCCCGCGGTATGATCCCTTGCTCCCAAGCGTCACGAAAGTGACGCCCCGCGGTTAAAGGGTTAAGGGGTTAAACTGTTAAAATTCATATAAAATCCCTAAATGATGGGAAACATTTACTAAATAATGTGGGTGAATGAGGGACTGTACCTGCACGCCAGGAAGTACATACGGGACTGATGGACACTATGCATGTGTCCTGAACTCGAGTCACTCGATGATACACGAATCTGTCCCGTATAGCTCCTGTCTACTGACCACTAAAGGTGGTTTCACACTGGCGCCGTAAATACGTTGCTAAGTATATTCTCTATAACTATTATACTTTTAAATGATATAACAGTTTTAGACTTTAAGATAATACCCGAGAAGTTTCCAAGAATATGTACTGTATAGTAAAATTATGAATATGATATTAAACACAAAAATGACTACAAAATGCATTTACATATGATTAGCCTATTTAACACTATTTCTCTAAGAACCCCTAGCAACCTCTCGTGGAACCCTAGGGTTCCGGGGAATCCCGGTTGAGAAATGCTGGCTTAGAAGGTCATTGATGAATAAAAGGAAGAGAGTTGGTGATACGACTAAGCCCTAAGGAACACCACTGTTGATAGATCTAGGAGAAGAACAATGGCCACCTAAAACAGTAGCTATAGAACGATCAGAAAGGAAACTATAGATGAAGACACAAATAGAAGGATAGAAACAGTTTGGAAATTAAAGATTTATGCCAGACTCGATCGAAAGCCTTTGAGATGTCAAGTGCAAAGGCAAAGCTCTCGCCAAAGTCCCGAAAGGAGGATGACCAGGAGTCTGAAAGGTAGGTGAAAAGATTGCCAGTGGAGCATCCTGATGGAACCCATAATGACGATCAGAAAGAAGGTTGTGATAGGAAAGATGCTTTAAAATTTTTCTATTAAGAAGTGACTCGAAAACTTTTGAGATACAAGATGTTAAAGCAATTGGATGATAGTTAGAGGGTTGGGAATGGTCATCCTTCTTTGGGACTGGCTGAATGAGAGCAAACTTGCAGCAATAACAAAAGGTAAAAGTTGACAGACAAAGGCAAAAGAGTTTGCCTAGGCAGGGTGTAAGCACATCAGCAGAGTTCTAGAGAACAACAGGAAGGACTCTTATTAGTATTGAGGCCTGTGATGGCAGAAAATACATCAGCTGAAGAAATTTTAATGTCAGCCATGACGAAGTCAGAGGGGGAAAGTGATGGAGGAACAGAATCGGAATCATCTAAGGTGGAATTGGAGGAGAAGTCTGAGCGAAGGGATCTGCTTTATCAGTAGAAGAAATAGCTACAGAACCATCAGAACAGAAAAGAGGAGTGATGGATGATGAGGTAAAGTTGTTAGAAAGCCTTTTGGCAACGTACCAGAAGGGGCGGGAAGAATTCGAGTTGGAGAGTTGAGAGCATTTAGTACGGATGAAATTATTATTAGCAAAGCGAAGAACAGACTTAGCACAATTCTGGGCAGAAATGTACAAAAGATGTCATTCAGGGGTGGGTTGGCTCCGGTACCTTCTATAGGCCCACTCCTTGTTGCCGACAGCATTAGAACAAGCGTGATTGCATTCTTGCATTAGTGAGAGGATATGAGAAAGGAATGTATGCTTCCATGCCCGAGAGAATAGCCTCCGTAATGCGCAAGGCGCACTCAGATGGCTCCCAGCCATGGAAGCAATAATCATTCCAGGGAAAATCAAAGTAGTACTGCCTGAGGGCCTCCCAATCCGCAGCTCCAAAGTGCCAAAGACGATGTTTCTTTGGAGGGTCCACAGGCCATACAGAAGCGTTAGAACAGGTTAAGGTAATAAGGTTGTGATCATAGATGCCCAACGGAGAGAAAAGATTAACACAGCGTAACCAGAAGGATTAGTTGTAAGGAAGAGGTCAAGTATGTTGGAGCTTTCTCCAAGGCGGTCAGGGATACAGGTAGGATGCTGTACAAGCTGCTCTAGGTCATTAAGCATAGAAAACATGTAGGCTTCTTTACCAGGTGATCAGTGAAAGGAGAGGAGAGGCAAAGGTGGTGGTGAACATTGAAGTCTCCTAGAATGGAGATTTCTGAGAAAAGAGAAATGGATAGAATATGTTCCATCGCAGAAGTAAGATAGTCAAAGAATTTTTGATAGTCAGTAGAATTAG
Organism: Coenobita brevimanus; assembly: GCF_032717465.1. NCBI lineage: Eukaryota > Metazoa > Arthropoda > Malacostraca > Decapoda > Coenobitidae > Coenobita > Coenobita brevimanus. The sequence goes on along the minus strand of NC_136982.1, from coordinate 4,156,419 downwards.
GAGATAAGTAAACAGACCAGATATATTTAGACAGAGAATGACAGGAAAGCCGAAGCTAGAGTGTAGAGAATTCAGAAGAATCAAGTTCAGGAAAACGAGAGCAAGATTAGTCGTTGCGTATATATACACAACATCCACCTTTGGCTTTTAAATGAATATACAAAAAGCAGGAGGAAACAGAAAAGGGTCTGCTGTCAGTTGCCTCAGACAGCTGAGTCTCAGTTAGAAAAAGAAGGTGAGGTTTGGAGGAGAGGTGAAGCTCAACACAGCATATCTATCTATCTATCTATCTATCTATTGCCAGATGCCTCAATCCCATTTGGGGTGGCCACAAAAAATCGCCCTGTCCCCCACCATTTCACTGCCCTGCTCCCAACTCACACCCACCTCTCTCATATACCTCTCCACCCCATCCCTCCATCTCATCCTCGGCCTCCCCCTCCCTCTTCCCCCCTCCACCTCACTCACATACACTCTCTTCGTCAGTCTTTCACCCTCCATCCTCTCCACATGGCCAAACCACCTCAGTGTGTTACACATAACGCTTCCTATCACAGCCACATCCACACCACAACGCTCCTTTATATCCTCATTCGTCAGCCTGTCTCTCCATGTGACTCCACAGGCTCCTCTTAAATAACTCATTTCCACTGCTCTCACTCTTAACTTGTGTTCTTCCAACAATGTCCAAGCTTCACTTCCATCCGTTAGAGTTGGTATCACAATACACTCTTGTAGTAACTTCTTCACTTCCATGCACACTTCCCTGCTTCATATCACTGCTTTCAAAGAACCAGCAACCTTTCTTCCCTGGTGTACCCTTTCAAGCACTTCACCCTCCAAACCTCCATCCTTACTCATCACACTACGCAAGTACTTAAACGTACTCACATTTTCCAATTCCTCACCATCCAACCTCGCTGGACATTCACTGACTTCACCTCTCTCAAAGACCATCACTTTACTCTTCCCTACATTCACCTTTAGATTCCGTTTCTTACACACTCTCCCAATCTCATCCATGAAGCCCTGCAGCTCCCCTTCGTCATCACTCAACAACACAGTATCATCTCCAAACAACAGTACAGGGAGTTTCCAAACACTATCCTCTCTCACCAGGGCCACTCCAACATCCACTACTCTACTTTGTACCTCTTTTATTACCCCATCCATGTACAGATTGAAAAACCATGGAGACATGACACATCCCTGTTTCAACCCAACTTTCAAAGAGAAAAATTCACTTAGTTCGCCACCCACACGCACTGCGGCCTTCGCACCATCGTACATACTCTTCACAGCATTCAACAACCTCCCATCTACTCCATACATTCTTAATACTTTCCACAATCCTTGTCTATCCACCGTCATATGCTTTCTCCAAATCCATGAAAGCCGCATACAACTTCTTTCCATTCTTTAGAAACTTTTCCACTCAAGATCTAAGAATGAATATCTGATCAACACAACCTATTCCCTTCCTAAAGCCTCCCTGTTCTTCTCTAACTAATTTCTCTGTTCCTTCTCTAACTCTGTCAATAAGTATCCTACCATACACTTTTCCTATTATACTAAGAAGACAGATGCCCCTATGATTACCACACACTTCTTTTTCCCCTCTTCCTTTGTACAAGGGAATAATTATACCTGACTTCCAATCCTCAGGGACTCTACCTTCCTCCCAGGCCAATCTCCACATCTTCCACATTCATTCTACTACTATCTCTCCCCCATGCTTCAGCATTTCACCACACACTCCATCAATTTCTGGGGCTTTCCCCGCTTTAACTTTCTTCATTGCTTCCACAACTTCTATCCTACTGATTTCCTCCTGTCTTCTCACCTTCTTCCTTCTCCCAGCCAATCCCCAGCCATTTATACACGCATTACTTACATCCTGTATGTTCAACAATTCCTTAAAGTGTTCTCTCCATCTCCTCACTTTTTCTCCCTTCTCCATTAGTAATCTACCATATTTATCTTTCACTCCCCTGCTAACTTCTCTTAGCAGAATATATATACTGTATATATATATATATATATATATATATACAGTATATATATACTGTATATATATATATATATATATATATATATATATATATATATATATATATATACAGTATATATATACTGTATATATATAGATATATATATATATATATATATATATATATATATATATATATATATAGAGAGAGAGAGAGAGAAAGAGAGAGAGAGAGAGAGAGAGAGAGATATAGATATAGATATATCCTGTATATATATATATATATATATATATATATATATATGGGGGTACGGGGGTTTTTCAAGAATACTCCCCCAGTATCCCTGCTTGTCATAAAAGGACACTAAAAGGGTTGACGGAGGGTTAGTGCCCCTCCCCGGAAAACAACTAACTAAAAAAACAAACAATAAGCCTCGGACAAGGACTGACCAAACGATGCCGACCAAGGACCGGACAAAGGACATGGTTATCGGAACGTGGAATGTAAGGGGAGAGAATGATGAGGTGAAAGAGATAGAGATTGTCCAGGTGCCTGAGGGTGCGAAAGTGGATGTATGTGGAATATCTATCTATCTATCAATTGCCAGACGCCTCAATCCCGTTTGGGGTGGCCACAAACAAATCGCCTCCAAGTCGCCCTGTCCCCCGCCATTTCACTCCCCTGCTCCCAGCTCACACCCCCCTCTCTCATATACCTCTCCACCCCATCCCTCCATCTCATCCTCGGCCTCCCCCTCCCTCTTTCCCCCTCCACCTCACTCACATACACTCTCTTCGTCAGTCTTTCACCCTCCATCCTCTCCACATGGCCAAACCACCTCAGTGTGTTCCTCATAACGCTTCCTATCACATCCACATCAACACCACAACGCTCCTTTATATCCTCATTCGTCAACCTGTCTCTCCATGTGACTCCACAGGCTCCTCTTAAATAACTCATTTCCACTGCTCTCACTCTTGACTTGTGTCCTTCCAACAACGTCCAAGCTTCACTTCCGTACGTTAGAGTTGGTATCACAATACTGTCATGTAGTAACTTTTTCACTTCCATGCTCACTTCCCTGTTTCTTATCACTGCTTTCAAGGAACCAGCAACCTTTCTTCCCTGCTGTACCCTTTCAAGCACTTCACCCTCCAAACCTCCATCCTTACTCATCACACTACCCAAGTACTTAAACGTACTCACACTTTCCAATTCCTCACCATCCAACCTCGCTGTACATTCACTGACTTCACCTCTCTCAAAGACCATCACTTTACTCTTCCCTATATTCACCTTTAGATTCCGCTTCTTACACACTCTCCCAAACTCATCCACCAAGCCTTGCAGCTCTCCTTCGTCTTCACTCAACAACACAGTATCATCTGCAAACAACAGTACAGGGAGTTTCCAAACACTATCCTCTCTCACCAGGGACACTCCAACATTCACTACCCTACCTTGTACCTCTTTTATTACCCCATCCATGTACAGATTGAACAACCATGGAGACATGACACATCCCTGTTTCAACCCAACCTTCAAAGAGAAAAATTCACTTAGATCACCATCCACACGCACTGCAGCCTTCGCACAATCGTACATACTCTTCACAGCATTCAACAACTTTCCATCTACTCCATATATTCTTAACACTTTCCACAATCCTTGTCTATCCACCCTGTCATATGCTTTCTCCAAATCCATGAATGCCGCATACAACTTCTTTCCCTTCTCTAGAAACTTTTCCACTAAAGATCTGAGAATGAATATCTGATCTACACAACCTCTTCCCTTCCTAAAGCCTCCCTGTTCTTCTCCAACTAATTTCTCTGTTCTTTCTCTAACTCTGTCAATAAGTATCCTACCATACACTTTTCCTATTATATTAAGAAGACAAATGCCCCTGTGGTTACCACACACTTCTTTTTCCCCTTTTCCTTCGTACAAGGGAATAATTATACCTGACTTCCAATCCTCCGGGACTCTACCTTCCTCCCAGGCCAATCTGCACATCTTCCACATCCATTCTACTACTATCTCTCCCCCATGCTTCAGCATTTCACCACACACTCCATCAATTCCTGGGGCTTTCCCCGATTTAACTTTCTTCATTGCTTCCACAACTTCTATCCTACTGATTTCTTCCTGTCTTCTCACCTCCCTCCTTCTCCCAGCCATTCCCCAGCCACTTATACTCGCATTACTTCCATCCTCTACGTTCAACAATTCCTTAAAGTGTTCTCTCCATCTGCTCACTTTTTCTCCCTTCTCCACTAGTAATCTACCATTTTCATCTTTCACTCCCCTGCTAACTTCACTTCCACCCTGTCTTACTCTTTTCACCTCTCTCCAGAACATTTTCTTACAGTCCCTCCACTTTACACTCAAATTTCTTCCAAATTCCTCATCCACTCTCTTCTTACTCTCTCTTACTAATCTTTTCACCTCTCTCTTCCTTTCTACATATAACTCTCTCTTCCGCCTCTCAACCTCTCCCACGCCCCTATTTCTCATCCATTCATTGTATGCTTTCTTCTTTTGTGCCACAGCCTGTTTCACCTCTTCAGTCCACCACGCTGTTCCTTGCACCCCCCTCCGTCTTCTCTTCCTTCCACACACCACATCACATGCTGCACATATTTCTTCTGTAAATATTCTACACACACCTTCCACGTCTCCCATCTGCTCCAATTCATATTTGCCCAATCGTTCCTCCGCTTCTCTCTTATATTCTGCCTTTTTCTCATCCTCCTGTAGCCTTTCCACTCTCCTTGCAACTACTCCTTCCTCTCGTCTTTCCCTTCTTCTATTCCTCCAACTTTCTTGTACTTTAATTCTGGCCATCACCAAGTAGTGGTCAGAAAGTCCACTCCCCCAACCTCTATACACTCTTGCATCCATTACACATCTTCGCATCCTTTCATCCACACACACATAATCAATCATTGCCTTCCTTTCATTCAGTTCACCACCCACCCTTCTCATCACTCGCCATGTATACCTGTGAATCATTTTATGCCTGAAGAGGGTATTGGCTATCACCAACCCCCTCCCAGCACAAATGTCCACTAACGCACTCCCATTCTCATCTATCTCAGCAGGCACACCCCACTCACCAACTATTCCATCCACCTTCACATTCCCAACTTTACCATTCATATCACCAATCAAAAACACTCTCTCATTCCTTCCAAACTTTTCCATGCACACTTCTACATTTGTCCAGAACTCTTCTCTCACTCTTCTAGCACGATCTTGCGTTGGCGCATACACACACACAATCGCCCACATTTGTATTCCAACTTTCAACTTTACCCACACAATCCTTGACCCAACTGATCCATACTGTCTTATGCTCCTCTTCCATCTTTTACTCACAACTATACATACTCCTTCCTTTGCCCTCTCATTCTCACCTACTCCTGCACATATACCCCATCCATACTCCCATTCTCTCACACTTTCTCTTCTCCATTTTGTTTCAGTTATTCCACATACATCCACTTTCGCACCCTGAAGCACCTGGACAATCTCTCTCTCTTTCACCTCATCATTCGCTCCCCTTACATTCCAGGTTCCAATTACAATGTCCTTTGTCCGGTCCTTGGTCGTCATCGTTTGGTCAGTCCTTGTCCGAGGCTTATTGTTTTTTTTAGTTAGTTGTTTTGCGGGGAGAGGCACTAACCCTCCGCCAACCCTTTTAGTCACCTTTTACGACAAGCAGGGATACTGGGGGAGTATTCTTGAAAACCCCCCTACCCCCAGGGGTAACTGAAACAAAATGGAGAGGAGAAAGTGTGAGAGAATGGGAGCATGGATGGGGTATATGTGCAGGAGTAGGTGAGAATGAGAGGCCACAGGAAGGAGTATGTATAGTTGTGAGTAAAAGATGGAAGAAGAGCATAAGACAGTATGGATCAGTTGGGTTAAGGATTGTGTGGGTAAAGTTTAAAGTTGGAATACAAATGTGGGCGATTGTGTGTGTATGCACCAACGCAAGAACGTGCTAGAAGAGTGAGAGAAGAGTTCTGGACAAATGTAGAAGTGTGCATGGAAAAGTTTGCAAGAAATCAGAGAGTGCTTTTGATCGGTGATATAAATGGTAAAGTTGGGAATGTGAAGGTGGATGGAATAGTTGGTGAGTGGGGTGTGCCTGCTGAGACAGATGAGAATGGGAGTGCGTTAGTGGACATTTGTGCTGGGAGGGGGTTGGTGATAGCCAATACCCTCTTCAGGCATAAAATGATCCACAGGTATACATGGCGAGTGATGAGAAGGGTGGGTGGTGAACTGAATGAAAGGAAGGCAATGATCGATTATGTGAGTGTGGATGAAAGGATGCGAAGATGTGTAATGGATGCAAGAGCTTATAGAGGTTGAGGGAGTGGACTTTCTCCCCACTACTTGGTGGTGGACAGAATTAGAATTCAAGTAAGATGGAGGAATAGAAGAAAGGAAAGACGAGAGGAAGGAGTAGTTGCAAGGAGAGTGGAAAGGTTACAAGAGGATGAGAAAAAGGCAGAGTATAAGAGAGAAGTGGAGAAACAATTGGGCAAATATGAATTGGAGCAGATGGGAGACATGGAAGGTGTGTGCAGGATATTTACAGAAGAAATATGTGCAGCATGTGATGTGGTGTGTGGAAGGAAAAGAAGACGGAGGGGGATGCAAGGAACAGCGTGGTGGACTGAAGAGGTGAGACAGGCTGTGGCACAAAAGAAGAAAGCATACAATGAATGGATGAGAAATAGGGGCATGGAAGAAGTTGAGAGGCGGAAGAGAGAGTTATATGTAGAAAGAAAGAGAGAGGTGAAAAGATTAGTAAGAGAGTAGGAAGAGAGTGGATGAGGAATTTGGAAGGAATTTGAGTGTAAAGCGGAAGGACTGTAAGAAAATGTTCTGGAAAGAGGTGAAAACAGTAAGACAGGGTGGAAGTGAAGTTAGCAGGGGAGTGAAAGATAAAAATGGTAGATTACTAGTGGAGAAGGGAGAAAAAGTGAGCAGATGGAGAGAACACTTTAAGGAATTATTGAACAAAGAGGTTGGAAGTAATGCGAGTGGCTGGGGAATGGCTGGGAGAAGGAGGGAGGTGAGAAGACAGGAAGAAATAAGTAGGATAGAAGTTGTGGAAGCAATGAAGAAAGTTAAAGTGGGGAAAGCCCCAGGATTTGATGGAGTGTGTGGTGAAATGCTGAAGCATGCGGGAGAGATAGTAGTAGAATGGATGTGGAAGATGTGCAGATTGGCCTGGGAGGAAGGTAGAGTCCCGGAGGATTGAAAGTCAGGTATAATTATTCCCTTGTACAAAGGAAAAGGGGAAAAAGAAGTGTGTGGTAATCATAGGGGCATTTGTCTTCTTAGTATAATAGGAAAAGTGTATGGTAGGATACTTATAGACAGAGTTAGAGAAAGAACAGAGAAATTAGTTGGAGAAGAACAGGGAGGCTTTAGGAAGGGAAGAGGTTGTGTAGATCAGATATTCGTTCTTAGATCTTTAGTGGAAAAGTTTCTACAGAAGGGAAAGAAGTTGTATGCGACTTTCATGGATTTGGAGAAAGCATATGACAGGGTGGATAGACAAGGATTGTGGAAAGTGTTAAGAATATATGGAGTAGATGGGAAGTTGTTGAATGCCGTGAAGAGTACCTACGATGGTGGAAAGGCTGTAGTGCGTGTGGACGGTGAACTATAGTCGTTCTATTTTATGAAGGCAGTTTGGGTGGGGCGCTCTGGGACCTCAGTCTGTTAGCTCTGTTGTCACATCGTCGCCACACACGTGCTCTCTCTCTCTCTCTCTCTCATATTTATATTAACTACTACTAATTGTATTTTCTTTATTTTCTCTCTTGTTTTCGACTTTTTTCCACACCACCCCTGAGGTAAAAGTCTATAGGTGCGTTTTTTTTTTTTATAGCTTCCATGGCGGGAGACTGACCAAGTATGACCCACTCACGCAGGGCTGTCCCTCGTGTCACCACCTGACAACGTCGCAAAAGCAACTCTGACAAGTCTTGTGAGATTTATACTATACTATAGCTTTTTTATTGAATTACATCTATACAGAGTGTTTAAAATTCATTTATAAGTAGTTACTAGCTTAAAATAGGAGAGTGAGAGAGAGAGAGGTGAACACAAATAATTACACGTGTGTCGGCGGCGATGTGACAACAGAGCTAACAGTGTGAGGTCCCAAATCGCACCACCCAAACTGCCTTCATAAAATAGAACGACTATAAGTTTTTTTTTTTTTTTTGCGAGGAAGAAGGAACCAAAGGCCATGAGCCCGCAGTAACAGTTCCCTCCAAGATAAAAACAAAATACAATAGAAAGCCAAATTCAAGACCCTACCATTTTGAGATGCCTGGACACACTGCGTTTGAAAGACTGGAGATCATAGGCAGCAGGAAATACAGAGGGAGACAGTTCCAGAGTTGACCTGTTGCATAAATGAAAGACTGGGAGTAACGGTTAACTCTTGCATTAGAGAGTTGGACAGAAAAGGGATGAGAGTTTGCTGCCAGACGGGTGCTACGCGCCCGTCGTAGAGGGGGAGGAATGCAAGCAGACAGTTCAGAGGAGCAGTGACCATTAAAGTAGCGATAGAAAAGAGATGCAACAGTGCGGCGAAGAGACAGAGGTTGAAGGGAGTCAGTAAGAGGAGGAGAGTTAATGAGAAGAAAAGCCTTTGACTCCACCCTATTGAGAAGAGCTGTATGTGGGGAGCCTCCCCACACATGAGAGTTGTACTCCACACAGGGGCTGATAAAACCCCTGTATAGAGTCAACAATTGTGCAGGGGTAAAGAAAGAGCGAAGTCACCTTAGCACACCCAATCTCTTGGAAGCAGATTTTACAAGAGATGTAATATGATCTTTCCAAGATAAGTCCCGAGTAAATGAAACCCCAAGCATGTTCAAGGATGATGCAGGATTAAGCTGAATATTATTAAACATTAGTGGGTATACCTGTGGAAGATTTTGTCGGGTTGATAGGTGTAAGAACTGAGTCTTAGATGCATTAAAAACAACCATATTATTTTTACCCCAGTCAGAGATACGAGCTAAGTCAGACATTAGGTGTGCCATAGCCTCATCCCTTCTTTGTTGAAGTAACTGTTGAGATGGGCGTTGCGAGAAACGAATGGAAAGGTGAAGGGTGGAGTCATCAGCGTATGAGTGGATAAGGTTAGATGTACAGCTTAGAAGATCATTGATGAATAAAAGGAAGAGAGTTGGTGATAGGACAGAGCCCTGAGGAACACCACTGTTGATAGATCTAGGAGAAGAACGATGGCCGTCTACAACAGCGGCTATAGAACGACCAGAAAGGAAGCCAGCGATGAAGGCACAGATAGAAGGATAGAAACCGTAGGAAGGCAGTTTGGAAATTAAAGATTTATGCCAGACTCGATCGAATGCCTTTGAGATGTCAAGTGCAATGGCAAAGCTTTCGCCAAAGTCCCGAAAGGAGGATGACCAGGAATCTGAAAGGTAGGTGAGAAGATCGCCAGTGGAGCGTCCCTGACGGAACTCGTACTGACGATCAGAAAGAAGGTTGTGATAGGAAAGATGCCTTAAAATTTTTCTATTGAGAATTGACTCGAAAACTTTTGAAATACAGGACGTTAAAGCAACTGGATGATAGTTGGAGGGTTGGCAGTGGTCACCTTTCTTTGGGACTGGCTGAATGAGAGCAAACTTCTAGCAAGAAGGAAAGGTACAAGTTGACAGACAAAGGCGAAAGAGTTTGCTTAGGCAGGGAGTAAGCACAGAAGCACAGTTCTTGAGAACAACAGGAGGGACCCCATCAGGCCCATATGCCTTGTTAGTACTAAGGCCAGTGATGGTAGAAAATACATCAGCTGAAGAAATTTTAATGTCAGCCATGAGGAAGTCAGAGGGGGGAAGTGATGGAGGAACAGCACCGGAATCGTCTAAGGTGGAATTGGAGGAGAAAGTCTGTGCAAAGAGATCTGCTTTATCAGTAGAAGAAATAGCTACAGAACCATCAGAGTAGAAAAGAGGAGGGAAGGATGATGAGGTAAAGTTGTTAGAAAGATTTTTGGCAAGGTGCCAGAAGGAGCGGGAAGAATTCGAGTTGGAGAGTTGAGAGCATTTAGTATGGATGAAATTATTTTTAGTAGAGCAAAGAACAGACTTAGCACGATTCCTGGCAGAAACGTAAAGATGATGTGATTCAGGGGTGGGTTGGCTCCGGTACCTTTTGTAGGCCCTCTCCTTGTTGCGAACAGCATTAGAACAAGCGTGATTAAACCAAGGCTTTCTTGCGTTAGTCAAAGGATATGAGAAAGGAATGATGTATGTTTCTATGCCCGAGAGAATAACCTCCGTAATGCGCAAGGCAAACTCAGATGGCCTACGGTCATGGAAGCAATAATTATTCCAGGGAAAATCAAAGAAGTACTGCCTGAGGGCCTCCCAGTCCGCGGCTCCAAAATGCCACAGACGACGTTTCCCCGGAGGATCCACAGGCCGTACCGGAGTGATAGGACAGGTTAAGGTAATAAGGTTGTGATCGGAGGAGCCCAACAGAGAGAAAAGATTAACAGAGTAAGCAGAAGGATTAGTTGTGAGGAAGAGGTCAAGTATGTTGGAGCTCTCTCCAAGGCGGTCAGGGATACGGGTAGGGTGCTGTACAAGTTGCTCTAGGTCATTAAGGATAGAAAAGATGTAGGCTTGTTCACCAGGTGGATCAGTGAAAGGAGAGGAGAGCCAAAGGTGGTGGTGAACATTGAAATCTCCTAGAATGGAGATTTCAGAGAAAGGAGAAATGGATAGAATGTGTTCCATCGTAGAAGTAAGATAGTCGAAGAATTTTTGATAATCAGTAGAATTTGGGGATAAGTAAAAGGCACAGATATATTTAGTCAGAGAATGACAAGAAAGCCGAAGCCAGAGTGTAGAGAATTCAGAAGAATCGAGTTCAGGAACACGAGAGCAAGATAAGTCGTTGCGTATATACTGTATACACAACAGCCACCTTTGGCTTTAAATGAGTATAGAGAAAGCAGGAGGATACAGAAAAGGGTTTCCTGTCAGTTGCCTCAGACAGCTGAGTCTCAGTTAGAAAAAGAAGGTGAGGTTTAGAGGAGGAGAGGTGGTGCTCAACAGAGCGAAAGTTAGAGGAAAGGCCGCGAATGTTGCAGAAATGAAGAAGAGAGTCAGACAGTGGTTCCAGATGGGTTGAAAGAGGGATGTGTCATGTCTCTATGGTTGTTCAATCTGTGCATGGATGGGGTAATAAAAGATGTACAAGGTAGGGTAGTGGATGTTGGAGTGGCCCTGGTGAGTGAGGATAGTGTTTGGAAACTCCCTGTACTGTTGTTTGCAGATGATACTGTGTTGTTGAGTGAAGACGAAGGGGAGCTGCAAGGCTTGGTGGATGAGTTTGGGAGAGTGTGTAAGAAATGGAATTTAAAGGTGAATGTAGGGAAGAGTAAAGTGATGGTCTTTGAGAGAGGTGAAATCAGTGAATGTACAGCGAGGTTGGATGGTGAGGAATTGGAAAATGTGAGTAAGTTTAAGTACTTGGGTAGTGTGATGAGTAAGGATGGAGGTTTGGAGGGTGAAGTGCTTGAAAGGGTACAGCAGGGAAGAAAGGTTGCTGGTTCTTTGAAACCAGTGATGAGAAACAGGGAAGTGAGCATGGAAGTGAAAAAGTTACTACATGACAGTATTGTGATACCAACTCTAACGTATGGAAGTGAAGCTTGGACGTTGTTGGAAGGACACAAGTCAAGAGTGAGAGCAGTGGAAATGAGTTATTTAAGAGGAGCCTGTGGAGTCACATGGAGAGACAGGCTGACGAATGAGGATATAAAGGAGCGTTGTGGTGTGGATGTGGATGTGATAGGAAGCGTTATGAGGAACGCACTGAGGTGGTTTGGCCATGTGGAGAGGATGGAGGGTGAAAGACTGACGAAGAGAGTGTATGTGAGTGAGGTGGAGGCGGGAAGAGGGAGGGGGAGGCCGAGGATGAGATGGAGGGATGGGGTGGAGAGGTATATGAGAGAAGGGGGTGTGAGTTGGGAGCAGGGCAGTGAAATGGAGGGGGACAGGGCGACTTGGAGGCGATTTGTTTGTGGCCACCCCAAACGGGATTGAGGCGTCTGGCAACAGATAGATAGATATATATAATATATATATATATATATATATATATATATATATATACCCCGGTTGAATGATGCAATTGATTAGGTAAAAACCTATCGTTAGGCGGGGTATCGTACATCAGGGTAGAATTAACATGTAAAGCAATGGGATGCCTTTTTCAGCCTTGGGTTTCCCTCCCAGCCAAGTCCAAAACCCACCCAAATGAGCCCAAAAACAAGTACAAAGCCAATCTAAATGGCTTAACAGCTGTAAAAGAAGCTAACTTAAGCCTAACATCTGTAAATAACTCACAAAAACAAACAAATAAAATCTGAAAATCGTCAAATATTAGTCTGGAAACAATCAAGCTTAGTTAACTGTACCCCAAAATGACAACATTCACCCCACCAATGACTAAAACACATTACTCTCAGTCTAAAAAGCTTATAAATCAGCCTAAACACAGAATTTTAGTCTAAAATATCATCCATCTATCTATCTATCTATTGCTGGACGCCTTAATCATCAAAATCGGTTAAAAAAAAAAAAAAATTGTTAAACCGGGGTTTGGCCACTGTTAGGCGGGGTATGGTGGTATTTCTACCCCCATCATTAAGCCGAGGTATCGCATGTAGGGGTATCGTATATCAAGGTACATCTGTATATATGATCATCATCATCCAGACCTCCTTTTCTATCCTAGGGCAGGGTGAGGAGTAGCAACATCCAGACACATCAAACCTGCCCAATCCATGGGCCATGCTTTCATTCGCTCACCATTCACCCCCCTGGAATCCTGGCTCTACCTGATATGCCAAAAACATTCACCACATTCGGTAACTTCACATAAATGTATCCGACAAGGTCAATCTGGACGCTGCAACGTAAAAAAGGGGTGCCAAATCCCTGATTATGCGCTTCTCCTGACAATATTCATCCAGCCAGCTCAGTCTCATGTCAGTCCCCTAGCCTCATCGACTTCCAAATCTCTCTTTCTCACACACTCATCCACCATATCCCTCCACCTTCTCCTTAGCCTACGTCACCTCCTCCCTCCTTCAAATTCACATACATATACCCTTTCACCATTCCATTGTTATTCTTTCTCTCCACATGACCATACCATCTCTGTACACTCTTTCAATTTTGGAGTCCACAGACTTCCTCTCTCCACATTTTTCACGAATCACATTATTTCATATCCTATCCACTCCCTGTACTTCATATACATTCCTCAGCAGTCCCATCTCCACTTCTCTCACTAGTGACTTCTCATTTTCATGCCACACCATAGTCTCATATCCTTATGTTAGTGTTGGCACTAACACTCCTGCATGTATGCCTCATGCAGCTGCAACACTCAAGCCTCTGTTTCTTATCAAGACCATTACACCAGCTACTTTCCTTCCTTGTGTCACTCTACTTTCCACTTCTTTTGCACATTTTCCTCTCTATTCTATCATTGTACCCAGGTATTTTACCTCACTCACCAATTCCAGTCTCTCTCAGTTCACTGTACCATCACACTGGGAGTCACCATCTCTCTCAATAAGCATCACTTTACTCTTTTCTACATTTACTCTCAAAGCACGACGCTCACAGACATTAGCAAAACTTTGCACTAGTCTACCAAGTTCTTGTCCTGTATTTGCAAGTAGTACTGCATCATCAGCATACAACAAATTTGAGATATGCCATCCATCACCATTCATTACCAACACCATCCCTCTCTCCATTGCTCGTGTTGTTACTTCTCTCATCACCCCATCCATATTTATACTGAACAACCATGGGGACATCACACAACCTTGTCGCATGCCCACACCAATCATGAATCATTCACTTAGGTGCCCATTAACCCTTACACATGCTTCACTTCCATCATAAAAACTCCTGACAGCACCTAGCAGCTTACCATCTACACCATACATGCACAAAACCTACAATCCTTCTTTGTGTACTTTGTTGTATACTTTTTCCAGATCCGTGAATGCCATAATCACATACTCCATCTCACAAGATGAAAAAGGAGGTGGTAAATGATGATCTAGGAGGAAAAATGAATTCAAACTACAGTACTCTGAAAATACGAAGTTATTCTGGAGAGGTGTAGAACTGCAGAAGTGAAAGCGGAATGAAATGTGAATGTGTGAAGGATGTGGGTGGTAGATTATTAACCCATGGGTATGAAGTAAGGACCAGATAGAAAGAATATTTTGAAAACCTGATGAATGGGAATAGAGAGAGCAGAGCCACTGTAAACATGATTGGTTTTGGGGGTGTGCAGAGAAGGAATTCAGTGCCAGGAAATGTGACACTCGAACAGGTGAAGAGTGCTGTGTAGTGGCTGAAAAATGGGAATGTAGCTGGGACTGATGAGGTGTATGCAGAGATGATTAAATGTAGTGGACAGAGCAGCATGACGTGCTTGTGGGACATATGTAAGAAGGAATGGATGAGTGAAACTGCCAGCAGAGTGGAAAAAGGCTGTTATTGTACCTCTGTATCAAAAAAAAAAAAAGGTGAGCGAAGTGAGTGCAAGAATTATTGTGACATGAGTTTACTGAATGTGGTAGGGAAGGTATATGGAAGAATTATTATAGAAAGAGAGAGATTATTATAGAAAAAGAGTGATGAACTGGGTGGGTTTGGGAGTAGCAGAGGATGTATAGAAAAAATATTTGTAGTGAGATAGATATATATATATATTTATATATATATATATATACATACAGCAAACTCGCCCCTAACGCGAAAGTTTCATTCCAACCGTGGCGCATTCAGTGCGAAACTGCATAAGTTTTAACTACTCCTTATTTTGCTCCCTAGACCCCCTACATGTGGTGTTTTGCTGTTATCTGCCATTGGTAATCAATATGATGCACTTTAAGAGGTTAGAAGGTTTATTTAAAGTTATAACTTACAAATACAGTCCTGCACAGCAAAACTTCAACACACAGATACGTAAACTCAAGACAACATTCTGATGCCGATTGATTTTGGGACAATTCGTCGTCAAGTCAATTCGCCATCACAACAATAACAAGACAATTCGCCGTCATTAATGAAGACAGCTGTGGGTGACGCTAAAATATATATTCAAAGGCGAAATAAGTATATTTATAAAATGACGGGGAATTGTTCAGGGTGCGAATTGTCCTGACAGGGAGTCGTCCATGTTTTGACGGGGAATTGTCTGACGGCGAACTGACTTGACGGAGAATTGTCTCAAAGCCCGCTGATCATGGATAATCATATAAATCAGGGTAACTGGTTACAAGGCTTTATTTAATGCTTAACTTTATTTAAGTGCTTCAACTTACATACCAGAACAGTAAATATTTAACTACAAATACAGTACTGTGGAAAATCAGTGCAACAAATCTTTAACGAACAAATAAAAAAGACAATATTCCGATGCCTACCAGTTAAACTGGTTATAAGACGTTATATCTTGCTTTAACGTTATTTAATAGTACTTTAATACGTACATAAACTTACCAGAACAATAATGTAAATATTTAACTTACAAATACAGTACTGTGGAAAAGCAGGACACGATCACGTGATCAAAACAAACCGTGCGTGGTGCTGCGCTGATGTTCGAGGATTTGGTCTTTCAAAGTCGCCTGTCCTGCATAAATTTATTGTTTTCATAATGGTTCTTTAATCTTACATTGTCTTATATGTATCCCAGCACTAACCGCATATAACTGCGAGAGCGTTCGGCGAGAACGTGTTCGGGGCGAGTTTACTATATATATATTGTATATATTTCATTCACTCATCATCTGATCTTACATTGCCTAATGAGGAGCATAAGAGCCCAGGGCTAGGCAAGTTCGTCCTGACATTTAAGATGGGGGTGACCAGCCTCACTCATTCCTGAGTGGCATTATGTAAACAGCAAACCCCAACCACCCTTGGCATATAAACCTTCAACAGCTCAATCTGATTGGAGCGCCATAATTGCCCACAAAACCACCAGGCGTCAAAATTTGGTTACATGGTTACCATCCAGCACAGTAAGTAGTTTCCTAGTATACAGGAACCCATTTGGCTTGTTACTCAATGTAGTCACACACAAGCAAAAGGAAGAGGAAAGAATGAAGGAAAGAAAGACAGAAGAGGATGGAAGGAAACAAGGATGGAGAGGAAATGGCAGACACCCGAGAGCAGCATTACATCGAGTGGGTAGATTGTGGGCACCCCCATCTACCACACATATATATCAATGAATATTATATATAGATAGATAGACAGATAGATATGTTGTATATATATATATATATATATATATTAAAATAATTTGGTTTTACGCCAGGTATCCCAGAAGGGCTAAGGCATTGCCCTTGGGTAGAGGACTTTTGGACTGGAGCGTGAAGTATTTTATGACCGGATCCTCGGGTGCATTCGATCCTTCGACCCATCAGTCAGAGCGGAGCGCTCTAACCCACTGAGCCAAGGCTGCTACATATATATATATATATATATATATATACACAGATAGATGGATAGATAGATAGATAGATAGATAGATAAACAGATAGAAAGACAGACAGATAGATACTTAGATACACTGTATATTTATCTATTTATCTATCTACATATAGATAGATAGATAGATACAGATATATATACTGTACATCTATCTATCTATGTAAATATATATATATATATATATATATATATATATATATTTATAAATATATATATACATATACATATTATATACATACAGTAATCCCTCTACTTTCCGGATGCCCACTTTTCGGACATCCTCACTTACCGGACATAATCGTCCAGAAATCCAGTATTCCCAAAATGGTCCAAAAACTGCAAAAAATTAGAAAAAAATCCGATTTTTTCCCACCCGTAATTTAAACTTGCGCAGCGCGGGACAGCTTTGTTGTGGTGTGTCATTCCTCCGACGTCCACTAGAGCGCCCCTGCATCCTCCCCACTTCCTGCCCGTCTCTTGTCCCGAGTGAACGCTCGTCGTCATGGCTGCCCATGTGCTCGCTTTTGTGGTGGTGCCTTACCTGCTGCAGGCACTCCTACTGCTCTCATGCCTCTCCTTCGTGTGTGTGATGATGGCCCCGCCGCCAGAGAAGAGGAAGAGAGTGGTATTGACTCTGGAGAAGAAGCGGGAGATATTGGAGAAAGAAGATGCGGGATGGTCTTCGTCAGCATCCTCCGTGAGTTCAACCTGGCCCGATCTACTTTGTTTGATATTAAGAGATCCCGAGACAAACTCATGCAGTACAAGGTTGACTTCTTGTCGAAAAGCAAACGCAACGTGGAGAGGAAGATGATGTTTACTCCCAAGTTTGCTGAAGTCGACTGCTGCATGTTGATTTGGTATCGACAGCAATGTGCTACTGGTGTGATGGTACATGGTACGAAGCTGAAGCCTGCAGCTGATAAGTTCGCAAGGCTTCACGACGCCCTATACTTCAAGGCATCCGAGGGTTGGCTCCTCGCGTTCAAGTTACGACATGGCCTTACCAACTGTAAGTCTCATGGCGAAGCTTTGGATGCTAACGAGGATGGAGTAGAGGAGTTTCGGCACAAGGTGAAGGGCTTGATCGACAGGGAGGGCCTCACTCTCGGTCAAGTCTACAATGCTGACGAAACTGGATTATTCTATCGCTCTTTGCCTACGTACACTCTAGCCGAGGAGACGGAGAAGCGTGTACCTGGCCGCAAGCTCTCCAAGCAACGGCTATCTGCTTTATTTTGTGCCAATGCTAACGGCATGCACCAGCTTAAGCCCGTTATTGTTGGCCGTCCAAAGCAGCTTCGGTGTCTTCGTGGGGTGATGGATGTCATTCCTGTCGTCTGGTACCATTCCTTGAAGGCATGGTTGACAGCCCACATCTTCAAAGACTGGTTCCACCGCCATTTCGTCATGGAGGTCATACATTACCAGATGGAGAAACTGGGAATCCCACGCAGCCAGGTAAAGGCCCTCCTTCTCCTCAACAATGCACCTGCCCACCCGTGCGACAAGGACTTGGTGGCTGAGAATGGCCGCATTAGGTGCATGTTTCGCCACCTAATACTACTGTTCTCATCCAACCAATGGACCAAGGAGTGATCGTGGCAACGAAGTGCCTATACCGACAGAAGTTCCTGGACGAGGTGATTGTTGTTCTTGAGGACGAGGACGAGCACAGGGAGGGACGGGACACGCGAGGCCAGCGGACTTTGGAAATTCTTCGCCGCTACAACATCAAGTCTGCCATTTACAACTGGGCCAGTGCATGGAAGGAAATCCCCGACAAGACTGTAGAAAATGGTTGGTCTCGTCTGCTTCTCGGAATGGATGTGGAGCACGATTTCCTAGGTTTCGACGTGGATGACTTCCATGCACGTCTACGTGCGCACGACGACGATGTTGATGTGGACGAAGTGCGTGAGTGGTTGGATGACGACGAGGGTGATCCTGGGTATCAGACATTGTCTGATATCGAGATCGCATCTTCAATTGTAGGTATCAGTACCCAGCTTGAAGATTCCGACGAGGACGGCGACGATGATGCGGACTCCTCTCAGCATGACACAACTCCAGCCATCCCCAAGCTGAGCGCACTCCGGGAACACCTAGAGTTCATTCTGCACTACCTGGAACACCTGTACTGCGACAGGGAGATGGGGCCCTTGGGACTTGTGAAGGAAGTGTGTGCTTTCAGGCAGCGCATCATAAATCGTCGGAATCATCGTTCCTTGCGTAAATCAACGATTGACAGCTTTCTCAGGCCCATGACCCCTGCTGTGCCCAGAGCTGGCTCCACTCCGTTGCCTCCCCAAGACAGGGCCTCATCCTCCGAGTCACAGCCCAGCACATCAGCCACGGTGGAGTCACCGCTCGACGTGAGTTTGCGTCTATCTTCTGAGTCGTCTGCAGTGGGTACGCCATCACCACAACCCAGCGACGCACCCCTAGATCACCTCCCAACGATACTCTCAGACTCTGACAGTGATTAAACGGCAAGAGCTTCTCCACTAGACCACACGGGAATTTAGTGTTATGCAGTGAAAGAAAAACAGTGCATACAGTATTGTTAAGAAATTAGAAATTTGAGTGAAAAGACAAACAATTCTTGGATTAAATATAACGTAAATAAACTCGTGTGATTTGTTTTGAAATTGGTTTATGAGAGGAAAGGCTTAAAGTGCAGAGTGCAACATTTATTAAGTTACAATGGAGCATAAGTAAGACAAGATTGCGTAGTGTGAAGAGAATGGACTTCTGAGTGCAAATGACTAAGATAAGTGCAAGACTTCACGAACAGTGTACTGCAAGTGCTTCAGGAACTCCTTCTTACAATCAGAGTCTGAGAGGAGGCGGTTATTCATCGAGATGGCCATGGACTTGCTGTAGGTAGGCAGAATGTTTCATACTGTACTATACTGGATTTTCTATACGTACTTACCTCAAACACCTAATTTCACTCTTTTATGACCCTTATTGGTGTGAATATGCAGAGTCTTAGGTGCTATGCATGTGCAGTAGGGAGGTGTTTTTCTGAGTTAGGCTAGGTTAGGGTCCATAACTACCAGTCCAGGAGCCAGGGACTTGTAAGTACCCAGAATGTTTAATACTTTTTTTTTTTTTAATGCGAGGAAGAAGGAACCAAAGGCCATGAGCCCGCAGTAACAGTTCCCTCCAAGAGAAAAACAAAATACAATAGAGAGCCAAATTCAAGATCCGATCATTTTGAGATGCCTGGACACACTGCATTTGAAAGACTGGAGATCATAAGCAGGAGGAAATACAGACAGAGGGAGACAGTTCCAGAGCTGACCTGTTGCATGAATGAAAGACTGGGAGTAACGGTTAACTCTTGCATTAGAGAGTTGGACAGAAAAGGGATGAGAGTTTGCTGCCAGACGGGTGCTACGCGCCCGTCGTAGAGGTGGAGGAATGCAAGCAGACAGTTCAGAGGAGCAGTGACCATTAAAGTAGCGATAGAAAAGAGATAAAGATGCAACAGTGCGGCGAAGAGACAGAGGTTGAAGGGAGTCAGTAAGAGGAGGAGAGTTAATGAGACGAAAAGCCTTTGACTCCACCCTATTGAGAAGAGCTGTATGTGGGGAGCCTCCCCACACATGAGAGTTGTACTCCACACAAGGGCGGATAAAACCCCTGTATAGAGTCAACAATTGTGCAGGGGTAAAGAAAGAGCGGAGTCGGCTTAGCACACCCAATCTCTTGGAAGCAGATTTTACAAGAGATGTAATATGATCTTTCCAAGATAAGTCCCGAGTAAATGAAACCCCCAGCATGTTCAAGGATGATGCAGGATTAATCTGAATATTATTAAACATTAGTGGGTATACCTGTGGAAGATTTTGTCGGGTTGATAGGTGTAAGAACTGAGTCTTAGAAGCATTAAAGACAACCATATTATTTTTACCCCAGTCAGAGATATGAGCCAAGTCAGACATTAGGTGTGCCATAGCCTCATCCCTTGTTTCTTGAAGTAACTGTTGAGATGGGCGTTGCGGGAACCGAATGGAAAGGTGAAGGGTGGAGTCATCAGCGTATGAGTGGATAGGGTTAGATGTACAGCTTAGAAGATCATTGATGAATAAAAGGAAGAGAGTTGGTGATAGGACAGAGCCCTGAGGAACACCACTGTTGATAGATCTAGGAGAAGAACGATGGCCGTCTACGACAGCAGCTATAGAACGACCAGAAAGGAAGCTAGCGATGAAGGTACAGATAGAAGGATAGAAACCGTAGGAGGGCAGTTTGGAAATTAAAGATTTATGCCAGACTCGATCGAAAGCCTTTGAGATGTCAAGTGCAATGGCAAAGCTTTCGCCAAAGTCCCGAAAGGAGGATGACCAGGAGTCTGAAAGGTAGGTGAGAAGATCGCCAGTGGAGCGTCCCTGACGGAACCCATACTGACGATCGGAAAGAAGGTTGTGATAGGAAAGATGCCTTAAAATTTTTTTATTAAGAATTGACTCGAAAACTTTTGAAATACAGGACGTTAAAGCAATTGGACGATAGTTGGAGGGTTGGGAGTGGTCACCCTTCTTTGGGACTGGCTGAATGAGAGCAAACTTCCAGCAAGAAGGAAAGGTACAAGTTGACAGACAAAGGCGAAATAGTTTGCCTAGGCAGGGTGTAAGCACAGAAGCACAGTTTTTGAGAACAACAGGAGGGACCCCATCAGGCCCATATGCCTTGTTAGTACTGAGGCCAGTAATGGCAGAAAATACATCAACTGAAGAAATTTTAATGTCAGCCATGAGGAAGTCAGAGGGGGAAGTGATGGAGGAACAGCACCGGAATCGTCTAAGGTGGAATTGGAGGAGAAAGTCTGTGCGAAGAGATCTGCTTTATCAGTAGAAGAAATAGCTACAGAACCATTAGAGTAGAAAAGAGGAGGGAAGGATGATGAGGTAAAGTTGTTAGAAAGATTTTTGGCAAGGTGCCAGAAGGAGCGGGAAGAATTCGAGTTGGAGAGTTGAGAGCATTTAGTATGGATGAAATTATTTTTAGTAGAGCGAAGAACAGACTTAGCACGATTCCGGGCAGAAACGTAAAGATTATGTGATTCAGGGGTGGGTTGGCTCCGGTACCTTTTGTAGGCCTTCTCCTTGTTGCGGACAGCATTAGAACAAGCGTGATTAAACCAAGGCTTTCTTGCGTTAGTCAAAGGATATGAGAAAGGAATGTATGCTTCCATGCCCGAGAGAATAACCTCCGTAATGCGCAAGGCACACTCAGATGGCTCACGGCCATGGAAGCAATAATCATTCCAGGGAAAATCAAAGAAGTACTGCCTGAGGGCCTCCCAGTCCGCAGCTCCAAATGCCAGAGACGACGTTTCCCTGGAGGGTCCGCAGGCCGTACTGGAGCGATAGGACAGGTTAAGGTAATAAGGTTGTGATCGGAGGAGCCCAACGGAGAGAAAAGATTAACAGAGTAAGCAGAAGGATTAGTTGTGAGGAAGAGGTCAAGTATGTTGGAGCTCTCTCCAAGGCGGTCAGGGATACGGGTAGGGTGCTGTACAAGCTGCTCTAGGTCATTAAGGATAGAAAAGATGTAGGCTTGTTCACCAGGTGGATTCGTGAAAGGAGAGGAGAGCCAAAGGTGGTGGTGAACACTGAAATCTCCAAGAATGGAGATTTCAGAGAAAGGAGAAATGGACAGAATGTGTTCCATCGTAGAAGTAAGATAGTCGAAGAATTTTTGATAGTCAGTAGAATTAGGGGATAAGTAAACAGCACAGATATATTTAGTCAGAGAATGACAGGAAAGCCGAAGCCAGAGAGCGGAGAATTCAGAAGAATCAAGTTCAGGAACACGAGAGCAAGATAAGTCGTTGCGTATGTATACACAACAGCCACCTTTGGCTTTGAAATGAGTATAGAGAAAGTAGGAGGATACAGAAAAGGGTTTGCTGTCAGTTGCCTCAGACAGCTGAGTCTCCGTTAGAAAAAGAAGGTGAGGTTTAGAGGAGGAGAGGTGGTGCTCTACAGAGCGAAAGTTAGATGAAAGGCCGCGAATGTTGCAGAAATGAAGAAGAAGAGAGTCAGACAGTGGTTCCAGGCACCTCGAGTCGTCACCGGGAGAGGGGCAGATGGCGGGGGCATTTATGGTCCCCCCCCCTGGGGACTCCGAGGCTGGGTGAATTGACGCCATTTTGGTAAATTTTGAATAGGAAGTGTAGTGTGTACTGTGCATGTAGTTTGGTGAAGATAGATAGAGAAATTTGTACTGGAGAGCATGCTGGCCTACTCTCTGTGTAACTGAGACACTGAAAAAGTTCAGCAAAGGGGGATGGTCAGGAACTAGTCCTGAGGGCTGATGAAACGGGAGCTCCAGCACTCCCTGTCATCAGCTTTCCATTCACCTCGGGAGTACTGCCCTGCTCGACTGGTGCTACAGTCTACTCCACCTGTATAAACCTACCTCAAAAACCTCATTTTATGGTTCTTTTGCATTTATTTCAGTCTTTTATTTCCCTTATTGGTGTGATTTGGGTCTAAAATAGGTGCTATGCATGTCCAGAGGGAATTGTATAGGTGTTTTTCTGAGTTAGGGTCCATAAGTACAAGTCCAACAGGCTGGTGCCCACTATCCAGACAGGACCACTTTCTGGACATGCCTTTGGCTCTATTACGTTAGATAGTGGATGGATTACTGTATATATATACAGTATATCTATCTATCTATCTATCTATAAATATATATATAAATATATCAATCAATCTACCTATCTATCTATCTATTGCCAGACGCCTCAATCCCGTTTGGGATGGCCATAAACAAATCACCTCCAAGTCGCCATGTCCCCCGCCATTTCACTGCCCTGCTTCCAACTCACACCCACCTCTCTCATATACCTCTCCACCCCATCCCTCCATCTCATCTTCGGCCTCCCCCTCCCTCTTCCCCCTTCCACCTCACTCACATACAATCTCTTCGTCAGTCTTTCACCCTCCATCCTCTCCACATGGCCAAACCACCTCAGTGTGTTCCTCATAACGCTTCCTATCACATCCACATCCACACCACAACGCTCCTTTATACCCTCATTCATCAGCCTGTCTCTCCATGTGACTCCACAGGCTCCTCTTAAATAACTCATTTCCACTGCTCTCACTCTTGACTTGTGTCCTTCCAACAACGTCCAAGCTTCACTTCCATATGTTAGAGTTGGTATCACAATACTGTCATGTAGTAACTTTTTCACTTCCATGCTCACTTCCCTGTTTCTCTCACTGGTTTCAAAGAACCAGCAACCTTTATTCCCTGCTGTACCCTTTCAAGCACTTCACCCTTCAAACCTCCATCCTTACTCATCACACTACCCAAGTACTTAAATGTACTCACATTTTCCAATTCCTCACCATCCAACCTCGCTGTACATTCACTGACTTCACCTCTCTCAAAGACCATCACTTTACTCTTCCCTACATTCACCTTTAGATTCCGTTTCTTACACACTCTCCCAAACTCATCCACGAAGCTTTGCTGCTCCCCTTCGTCTTCACTCAACAACAAAGTATCATCTGCAAACAACAGTACAGGGAGTTTCCAAACACTATCCTCTCTCACCAGGGCCACTCCATCATCCACTACCCTACCTTGTACCTCTTATATTACCCCATCCATG
Source organism: Coenobita brevimanus (assembly GCF_032717465.1). Lineage (NCBI taxonomy): Eukaryota > Metazoa > Arthropoda > Malacostraca > Decapoda > Coenobitidae > Coenobita > Coenobita brevimanus. Next base: position 4,132,168 of record NC_136982.1, on the reverse strand, counting down.
TACAGACTGAACAGCCATGGAGACATGACACATCCCTGTTTCAACCCAACTTTCAAAGAGAAAAACTCACTTAGTTCACCATCCACACGCACTGCAGCCTTCGCACCATTGTACCTACTCTTCACAGCATTCAACAACTTCCCATCTACTCCATATATTCTTAACACTTTCCACAATCCTTGTCTATCCACCCTGTCATATGCTTTCTCCAAATCCATGAAAGCCACATACAACTTCTTTCCCTTCTTTAGAAACTTTTCCACTAAAGATCTAAGAATGAATATCTGATCTACACAACCTCTTCCCTTTCAAAGCCTCCCTGTTCTTCTCCAACTAATTTCTCTGTTCTTTCTCTAACTCTGTCAATAAGTATCCTACCATACACTTTTCCTATTATACTAAGAAGACAAATGCCCCTATGATTACCACACACTTCTTTTTCCCCTTTTCCTTTGTACAAGGGAATAATTATACCTGACTTTCAATCCTCCGGGACTCTACCTTCCTCCCAGGCCAATCTGCACATCTTCCACATCCATTCTACTACTATCTCTCCCCCATGCTTCAGTATTTCACCACACGAACGAACAGCCAGAGAGAGCAGACGTCCCAGCCATCGCTGCTAACCTAAGTAGTTTCAGGAATTTTGTCTGTCCTGTCTTCTAAGGTCTTATTTTAAATCTAAAATAATGAAAGTTCATAGACTACCAAAAATGTAAAGATTTATTGGCTAGAGTATACATCAATGTTCGTAGTTTTTTTTCGGTAACAGCTGTTTTGGTACTTTAACCAACATCAAACATGGCCAAAAATGTAAACAAAGAGGGACTCGAATTTCAAGGATTTGATACAAATACCAATGTCATGGACCTGGTTAAAAGATTAATTTTTCCCCTTTTCCTTTGTACAAGGGAATACTTATACATGACTTCCAATCCTCCGGGACTCTACCTTCCTCCCAGGCCAATCTGCACATCTTCAACATCCATTCTACTACTATCTCTCCCCCATGCTTCAGTATTTCACCACACACTTCATCAATTCCTGGGGCTTTCCCCAATTTAACTTTGATCATTTCTTCCACAAGGAAGTTCGTCTGACCCCTCCAATTACAGACCAATAGCTATCACATCTTCTCTTGGTAAGGTATTTGAAACTTTAATTAATAAGCATATTGTTAAACATCTTGAATCCAACAACTTAATTAATGATAGACAATACGGTTTTTGCCACGAAAGATCCACCATTGACATACTCAATCTCTTAACTCATACCATCCATCAATCAATTGATCTTTTTGGAGAAACTCATGCAGTAGCTCTTGATATCTCTAAAGCTTTCGACAGAGTATGGCACCGTTCCCTGCTCTCCAAACTCCCTTGCTATGGACTAACGTCTTTTGTTCCTTTGATTTCTTCTTATCTTAGTGACAGGAAAATAAGAGTAAAAGTAGATGATGTATATTCGAATTTCCACTCAATTAACGCCGGCGTGCCGCAGGGATCAGTTCTGGCGCCAACTCTATTTCTGGTTCATATTAATGATCTCTTATCTGTCACTCACAATCCCATTCACTCATATGCAGATGACTCAACACTACATAGTTCATTCACACTCAGACATCCATTTACAAAGTCTAATATCTCTACCTCTCAACTCAGTACAGCCATCTCCATAAATCAAGATCTATCTAAAATCAGTGAATGGGGACAAAACAACCTTGTCTCTTTTAATGCTAGTAAAACTAAATATATACAGTTTACTAATAGACAGATATTGCCAGATTCGTACATTACCTTCAGTGCTACTAATATTCCCATCTCCAAAAGTATTGAAATTCTTGGTGTCTCACTTAACAGTGCCCTCAGCTGGACCTCTCATGTCAGATCACTTGCTAAAACCGCCTCAAAGAAACTTGGATTATTGTACAGAGTCCGTAACTTCTTCGCCGATGAGCAGTTAGCTATAATTTATAAGAGTCATGTGCGCTCTCAGCTTGAATATTGCTCACCCTTGTGGAATGGTTGTGGAGAGGTTGCATTAAGACAACTAGACAAAATTCAGAATAAAGCTGTCAGAATCATTAACAACCCTGCCATTACATATAAACTACCTCCCCTGCAAGTAAGAAGGAATGCTGCCTCCCTTGCATTATTTTACAGATATTTTTTTGGCAAATGCTCAGACGAAGTTGCGTCCATGGTGCCACCTCTCCATGCCTTCCCTCGTGCTACACGGGCATCTGGTAGCGCTCATAACTGGAATGTCACTCAACCATATTGCAGAACTTCTGCCTATCAGAATTCTTTCTTTCCCCGAACTGCATCTCTCTGGAACTCGCTTCCCCAGAGTTGTTTTCCTCCAAATTTCAACCTACAACTGTTCAAGTCTAACTGTTACAGATATTTTATGAACAGAGGACACCAGTAATCTGGTGTATGGATTATTTTTTTTTCTCCATTTGTTTTTCCTTCCTCCGTTCTGTTATTTAAAAAAAAAAAAAAAAAAAAAAAAAAAACTTCTACTGATTTCTTCCTGTCTTCTCACCTCCCTCTTTTTCCCAGCCATTCCCCTGCCACTTATACTCACATTACTTCCATCCTGTATGTTCAACAATTCCTTAAAGTGTTCTCTCCATCTGCTCACTTTTTCTCCCTTCTCCACTAGTAATCTACCATTTTCATCTTTCACTCCCCTGCTAACCTCACTTCCACCCTGTCTTACTCTTTTCACCTCTTTCCAGAACATTTTCTTACAGTCTCTCCACTTTACACTCAAATTCCTTCCAAGTTCCTCATCCACTCTCTTCTTACTCTCTCTTACTAATCTTTTCACCTCTCTCTTTCTTTCTACATATAACTCTCTCTTCCGTCTTTCAAATTCTTCCACGCCCATATTTCTCATCCGTTCATTGTATGCTTTCCTCTTTTGTGCCACAGCTTGTCTGACCTCTTCAGTCCACCACGCTGTTCCTTGCACCCCCCTCCGTCTTCTCTTCCTTCCACACACCACATCACATGCTGCACATATTTCTTCTGCAAATATCCTGCACACACCTTCCACGTCCCCCATCTGCTCCAATTCATATTTGCCCAATCGTTCCTCCACTTCTCTCTTATACTTTGCCTTTTTCTCATCCTCTTGTAACCTTTCCACTCTCCTTGCAACTACTCCTTCCTCTCGTCTTTCCCTTCCTCTATTTCTCCATCTTACTTGGATCCTAATTCTGGCCACCACCAAGTAGTGGTCAGAAAGTTCACTCCCCCAACCTCTATAAGCTCTTGCATCCATTACACATCTTTGCATCCTTTCATCCACACACACATAATCAATCATTGCCTTCCTTTCATTCAGTTCACCACCCACCCTTCTCATCACTTGCCATGTATACCTGTGGATCATTTTATGCTTGAAGAGGGTATTGGCTACCACCAACACCCTCCCAGCACAAATGTTCACTAACGCACCGCCATTCTCATCTATCTCAGCAGGCACACCCCACTCACCAACTATTCCATCCACCTTCACATTCCCTACTTTACCATTCATATCACCAATCAAAAACACTCTCTCATTCCTTCCAAACTTTTCCATGCACACTTCCACATTTGTCCAGAACTCTTCTCTCACTCTGCTAGCGTTGGCGCATACACACACAATCGCTCATACAACTAGGTAAATATGCACACAAACACACACACACACACACATATATTCAGTATATACGAGTATATATATATATATATATATATATATATATATATATATATATATATATATATATATATACAGTAATCCTCTCAATATCCGAGGTAATAGAGCCAAAGGCACGTCCAGAAAGTGGTCCTGTCCGGATATTGGGCACCAGCCTCCTGGACTTGTACTTATGGACCCTAACTCAGAAAAGCACCTATACAACTCCCTCTGGACATGCATTGCACCTATTTAAGACCCAAATCACACCAATAAGGGACATAAAAGACTGAAATAAATGGAAAAGAACCATAAAATGAGGTTTTAGAGGAGAGTTTATACAATATTAAACATTCTGGGTACCTACAACAAGTTCCTGGCTCCTGGACTGGTAGTTATGGACCCTAACCTAGCCTAACTCAGAAAAACACCTCCCTACTGCACATGCATAGCACCTAAGACACTATTCACACCAAAAAGGGACATAAAGGAGTGAAATGAGGTGTTAGAGGTAAGAATGGACAATACAGTACAATATGAAACATTCTGGGTACTTACAGCAAGTCCCTGGCCATCTCTATGAATAACCCGCCTCCTCTCAGACTCTGACAGTAAGAAGGAGTTCCTGAAGCACTTGCAGTACACTGTTCATAAAGTCTTGCACTGAACTTAGTCATTTTTACTCAGAATTCCATTCTCTTATCACTGCACACTCTTGTCTTACTTGCATTCCATTGTCTATCTATCTATCTATCTATTGCCAGATGCCTCAATCCAGTTCGGGGTGGCCACAAACAAATCGCCTCCACGTCGCCCTGTCCCCCACCATTTCACTGCGCTGCTCCCAACTCTCACCCCCCTCTCTCATATACCTCTCCACCCCATCCCTCCATCTCATCCTTGGCCTCCCCCTCCCTCTTCCCCCCTCCACCTCATTCACATACACTCTCTTCGTCAGTCTTTCACCCTCCATCCTCTCAACATGGCCAAACCACCTCAGTGTGTTCCTCATTACGCTTCGTATTACATCCACATCCACACCACAACGCTCCTTTATATCCTCATTCGTCAGCCTGTCTCTCCATGTGACTCCGCAGGCTCCTCTTAAATAACTCATTTCCACTGCTCTCACTCTTGACTTGTGTCCTTCCAACAACGTCCAAGCTTCACTTCCATCCGTTAGAGTTAGTATCACAATACTGTCATGTAGTAACTTTTTCACTTCCATGCTCACTTCCCTGTTTCTTTCACTGGTTTCAAAGAACCAGCAACCTTTCTTCCCTGCTGTACCCTTTCAAGCACTTCACCCTCCCAACCTCCATCCTTACTCATAACACTACCCAAGTACTTAAACGTACTCACATTTTCCAATTCCTCACCATCCAACCTCGCTGCACATTCACTGACTTCACCTCTCTCAAAGACCATCACTTTACTCTTCCCTACATTCACCTTTAGATTCCGTTTCTTACACACTCTCCTAAACTCATCCACAAAGCCTTGCAGCTCCCCTTCGTCTTCACTCAACAACAAAGTATCATCTGCAAACAACAGTACAGGGAGTTTCCAAACACTATCCTCTCTCACAAGGGCCACTCCAATATCCACTACCGTACCTTGTACCTCTTTTATTACCCCATCCATGCGCAGATTGAACAACCACGGAGACATGACACATCCCTGTTTCAACCCAACCTTCAAAGAGAAATATTCACTTAGTTCACCATCCACATGCACTGCAGCCTTAGCACCATCATACATACTCTTCACAGCATTCAACAACTTCCCATCTACTCCATATATTCTTAATACTTTCCACAATCCTCGTCTATCCACCCTGTCATATGCTCTCTCCAAATCCATGAAAGCCGCATACAACTTCTTTCCCTTCTCTAGAAACTTTTCCACTAAAGATCTAAGAATGAATATCTGATCTACACAACCTCTTCCTTTCCTAAAGCCTCCTTGCTCTTCTCCAACTAATTCCTCTGTTCTTTCTCTAACTCTGTCAGTAAGTATCCTACCATACACTTTTCCTATTATACTAAGAAGACAAATGCCCCTATGATTACCACACACTTCTTTTTCTCCTTTTCCTTTGTACAAGGGAATAATTATACCCGACTTCCAATCCTCCGGGACTCTACCCTCCTCCCAGGCCAATCTGCACATCTTCCACATCCATTCTACTACTATCTCTCCTCCATGCTTCAGCATTTCACCACACACTCCATTCATTCCTGGGGCTTTCCCCAATTTCACTCCTCCCAAAGGGCCTGGACCCCACTCTTCAAGAAAGTAGAGTAACTCAGTGAGTTAGTGAGGGAGTGACACAGTTACAGATCTTGTTTATCTCATGCAAGATAATGTAATGTCAAGCAGGCTCATACATTTCTACTGTATATGCAGTCAGCTTTTCCTTGCCCCTGAGCCACTGGCTTACGCAGCTCACTGCATTCACAGTTCTTTAGCAGAGTATGCCCTAGGAAAGGGGTATGATCAGAGTTCAGCGACTAATCAGCGACCTGGGTCTCTCAGTGTGGTACCTTAAAGCCTTACCCACGAGGTAAAGAAGAGAAGCATTATAAATTGCTGAAATCACACATTGGGATGCTGGAGGGAAAAAAAAAATGTACTAACACACGAAAAATCAACTAACATATCTTGCAATAGTGTGCCAGGAACTGAACCCAAGACTCTTCAAATTACAGCCAGGCAGCTTTCCTTTGTACCCCAATCAGGTAAAAGTTGTCTCGCCCCATTGCATACTTACAACTAAAGTACCCCCACCTTCACTGTAGGTCTGAAAAGGAAGAGACAACCTTCCGGCACTTGGGCCTGCATTCTTAATCATATCCAGAGCACATCCGGCAAGTCAGCAAAATGAAAGAAATCTGTACTAACCCCGGAAAAATCAACTAACATATTGTCAATAATGTAAATTAAAGTTTTAACTAAAATGCGGATGAGACATCAAGAACTTCTGAAAAAGGTCATCAAGCCTCATGAGGCGGTCACTCCTTAGATCTCTGAGTCTAGGATGATTCCTCTCACTACCACTTAAAATACCCAAAAGATGTCATTAGAAGCTTGAAACCACCTCCTTGAGAAAGTCCATGTTCTGACTACAAGCAAAAATGGCTTTCTGGCTATGCAGAAAGGTGTCATTTGGTACAAGGTTCTGTGGTGAACCACTAGCTTTCACTATCTCGTATAGTAAAAACATAAAAGGCAAAGTTGACACACCTGCAGCAGCTCACTGTATCCAAAATAAACCAACTGCACACATCCAAAAACATACAGATATCACAAATGCCATTCTTCACAATAAGGTAGAGAGTATTCAGCAAGCTTTTTCTACAGCTTCTGTGCATGTGATACATTTTTCTTTAATGGTCAGACGAAGGACAAGTGGAAATAAATAGATCTTACCTTATCCCAAATTGTCAACAACAAAAGTAATACTGTATTAGTTTGCCAGGTAATATGCATAATGCACAACTAGCAAGAGGAAATACACACAAGACGTAAATAAAAACTTACCTTTCTTATGGCTCTAATGGCAGCTTTATGTTGATTGGTGAGTTGCAAAACCCGTGGTTGGTCTTCATCCTCATCTTCAAAAGGAAGAAATGGAAAATATTTAGTTGGAAAATACCATGCTGTTGGTGTTATTGTTTGCACCACAAGCAACAAGTATTCACAGTATCAATAATACTAAAGTAATGATAATATTTCTCCACACAAATGTCAAGTATTCCATAATGTGGAACAATCACGGTATGTACAGTATACTATCTGCTGGGTACATCTGCTACAGATATCAATCAAAATCATCTTGATATATATATATATATATATCGGTACATTTTTTTTTTTTTTTGTCCCCAAGATATACAAAGTAACTACACACTTGTAATTGAGAAGCTACAGAATGAGCATTATTAGGCAAGCACTCTATCCTTGATCACTTGTACACTGTAGGTGCCATTATACACCTTTAAAAACTGTTAAAGGAAGCGTTGTAGAATTCCTTAGCATCTGCCATTTAGATATTTCTTGAACTACAATATCCTTCCGTCTGGTGCAGAAGTGCAGATATCCTTGGGTGCATCAATCTGTCATCAAGTGAAGTGCAAATGCTACCAGTGATCCACAAGAGTGGCAGCACAACAGGTGAGGAGCTTTGAAATCTTGTGCAGCAAGTGTCTTGATTATTAGCTTCAAGTCAGCAGTGGTGTGTAAGAGCAGCACATTCAAAGCAAATGAGGCTGAAGTCATAAGGTGTGCCAGTGGCATTACTGGAGAGTGCAGGCTGTATGAGAATGTGGGTGTTGTCTGACCTCGCGTTGGGGACCGGACCCGGCGTGGTGAGTGTGGTGGACCTCCAAATTCCTTTTGTAGGAGATTGGCCAACACCAGTGGGAAGTGTGCAGCTTCTTGCTCAATGGGTGTGCCACCTGTGGGAGTCCCAGCTTCACTCACTGCCATCGGAGTCAACAAAGCTGCCGCAGCCAGTCTCATGTGCACTGCAGGAAAGCTCTTAATTGCAATTTCTCTTGGGTATCAATCATGTCAAAGCAAAAGTCTCCCAATTAAGAGCCAAGAAAGTGAGAGATGAGGATCAAAACACTGCCTTCCAGCAAGTGAGTAAATTAACTGTCATTCTGTATGTAAAGTTTCTACACCTATTCATATGTTTCATCCTTTAATAAAATATGCATCAATGGGGGACTTCAGGAAATCATCTGCCACCAGATGTCTCTCACTGTTAACAGCTTCTCTGCCCAAGCACGTGTTCAATTACAGGCATACCCTGGTTTAACAATCTAATTGGTTAGGTAACAACCCATCGTTAGGTGGGGTATCATATATCGGAGTACGTTTAACATGTACTGTATTTCAACGTGGACCGTTTACCAGCCTTGGGTTTCCCCCCAAACCAAGTCCAAAATCCACCCAGATGAGCCCAAAAACAGGTTCAAAGGCAATCTAAATGGCCTAACAGCTGTCAAGGAAGCTAACCTACACCTAACACCTGTAAATAACTCACTAAAAGCAACAAATAAAGCCTGAAAATCATAAGGAATAGGTTAGTAAAAATCAAACACCTCTCATCACTTACTTCTTGTACATCCATGTACAGTCCTGGTCATCATCCTTGCTATCCCCCCCGGGGCTAGGGGACATGCAGTGCTCCCTAACATTCAGTCATCCTCCTTAAAGCCCTCAAACCCCATCTCCAGGGGAGGGTCAGAAGGGGGTGGTGGTGGAGTGCGATGCGATGACTCAGGCGGAGGTGATGGGGTGCGATGCCATGACTCAGGCGGAGGCGATGGAGTGCGGTATGATGACTCAGACGGAGGCGATGGGGTAGATTGCGATGGCTCAGGTGGTGTCAATGAGGTGCGATGCGATGGCTCTGGGGGTGGTGATGGAGTGCAATGCAATGACAGAGGAGGTGGTGAGGGAGAGAGCTGCGATGACCAGAGAGGTGGTGAGGGAGACCGCTGTGATGAATGATGAGGTGGCGGTGGAGTTAGTTGCTGTGGCTCACGTCGTGGCGAGGGAGACAGAGACAGTGGCCGAGGTGGTGTGGGAGATGGAAGCAGGGACGAGGAAGGCAGCGATGGAGTGGCAGAGTGCTTTTGTGGAGACACAGGTGACATGGGAGACGGATCAGCTGGAGGTTAGGCCCAGCACAATGGATCGAGCACGTCCTCGGCGGGAGGTGTCCCTTGCCGTTTCTCTGCTGGTTGAAGGTTGGGGAGATGCTCTGCTGGTTGAAGGCTGGGGAGATGCTCTGCTGGTTGAAGGCTGGGGAGATGCTCTGCTCGTCGAGGGCTGAGGAGATCCTGTGTGACTTCCTGGTGTGGTGGGGGTCTGCTTGAAGAAGGCTGTGAATGTAGTCTGCCTGGCCACCCTCTTCTCCTCCTCCAGCATTGCCCTGTAGACTTTTATCCCTTCCTTGAGTCGATTAGCTGTGTCCCTGCTTCATCCTGGGAGGGGGTTGTGTGTCCAAATAAGATCAATCATCTCGTCCAGCTTCGTTAGCATCTCCTTTAAGATTTTGATGTTCAGAGCTCGAACCTCAGGCACGACCTCCTCCTCCTCTGCCTCCTGGTGCGCCTGCTGGATCTCCATATTGAAGAGATCCTTGTTGCTGATCTCCTCCCTGTGGCTCTCGAGAACCTCCTCCATGCCATCCTCATCGACCTCCCCAAAGCCCACCCCGTGCAACAATTCAACTATGTCCTGCCACATATACTGGACAAGCGGAGGTTGCATGCCCTCAGGGAAGCGGTGAAGGAGTGCATGTACTCTGGCCACAGCTTCTGCCACACACCATTCATCGTCGCCTGGCTAATTTCACTTTAAGCTGCAATGATATTCTCTAGCGTATGTTATAGCCCTTCCAAAACTGCTGCACTGTTGTCCTGTCATCATCGTCACAGGCCCTTACCAACTGCTGCATCGTGAAGCGGAAGTAATGAGCCTTAAAGGCAGCGATCACCCCTTGGTCCATCGACTGCAACAAGGGTGTGGTGTTGGGGGGGCAGGAACACAACCTCAATATTGCTAGGTCATTCCTTCATTGCGACAGGGTGGCTAGGCACATTGTCCACCACCATGAGACATCTGTTCGCCAAATTTTCATTTGAGGCATACCTCTTCAGCACACGTGACTTCCGAGTGGAAATACAGCGAACAGATATCTGAAGTCAGCCAGGCCTTCTTTTTCGACTTCCAGATAACCCCAAGGTTCTCTTTAACGTACCCCACCAGAGCCTTTGGGTTCTTGGAGTGGGAGACAAGGTGCGGCTTCAACTTAAGGTTGCCCTTGGCGTTGCCCCCCAGCAGGAATGTCAGCCGGTCCTTCGAGGGCTTGAATCCTGGCATAGACCTTTCCTCTACTCCAAAATATGTCTTGGAGGACATTCTCTTCCAAAAGAGCCCAGTCTTGTCAAAATTCAAGACCCGCTTTGCACACTAGCCACCCTCCTCTATGATGCATTTCAGTTCGTCAGGAAACGCTACTGCCGCCACCGTATCTGCACTCACCGCTTCACCGTACATCTTCACATGGTGGAGCTTTGCTCGCCTCCTGAACCAGTCAAACCACACATGGCTTACCTTAAAGGTCTCACTTTCATCCAGATCACACCTGACCTTTATTTCGTCCCATAGCGAGAGAACCTTAGTGCATGTAATTGCCTGGCTCATGGGTGCCTTGCGCCGGTTCTGATCCTCCACCCACGTGCGCAGCATCCGTTCCAGCTCCTCCATCGCAGGCTCTCGCTGGCGGGTGATACGGGAGGCGGATAAGGTTGCAACTCACCAGCAGCAGCCTTAATGGCCTCCTTCTTCTTGATGATAGTAGAGACAGTCGACTGGGCCACGCACCTTTGCCTTTGTCATGGTGCTTAAGGATTTCGAATTTCACCTCCAGTGACACAGTCTCACACACACACTTCGCAGGAACATCACCAGCACAACCACTAGCAGGCTGCTTATCACCACGACTGGGGCCTCCACTAGCACCACCAACAGCACCAACATATGCAGCACCGTCACCAGACATTTATCACAAATATCTGGGCCAAAAATCGCACATCACACTCCACACATGATTAGTATCACTGCTCTACTCACAGCACTGCTTGAACACAGTTATGATGAACTACGGCTGCAGCTTGCATAACTTTGGTGGTGTAACATGATATGTGGTACGTGCGATCCTCATTCTGAGATGGCTGGTGCAAGAACAGTGATATAGGTTAGCGATGGCTGTGCGGCCTGTGCGAGTGTTTCTGCGTATCCTGGGAGGCGGGCATGCTCAGCTGGCCGTAAGAACATGCATGATTCAAAATTTTAGCCTGTCGTCTGCAGACGTGACATCGGAGGGCCCATCGTTAAACTGGGGCTCTGCCATCAGGTACAGTACTGAGGCATGGTGGTATTTGTACCCCCATCGCTAAGCCGGGGTATCGCAGCCAGGGGTACCATGTATATCGGGGCATTACTGTAATGTGATTTTTCTCGATGTGAGAACCTGTATGGCAAAATACAATCATACATTATGCTGAAAAAGCTTCGTAAAAAATATATAATGGAGAAGAATACATTGCTCTCGTTGTTTCATTTCCCCAAAAACAAAGTCCAAATTTGGAAAACCTGGCACTTATATCTCTTTTCATCATTTTCAATGAAGTTGCTACAAAGCTGATTTAAATCTTGCCTTCTAAAATGTTCGTTATATACTGTAGTTTTAGCCAAGCGCTTATCTTGTTTGTGTCAGTCTCTCTTTTGGTGGAATTTTAATGATGTATTAAATTACTCTATATCAGCCATCCAAGCTCAGACAGTCCCTGTTGCAAGATCTGATCATGAAATCCCCCTAAGAAAATGCGCTTCCACCACTTTCAAACGTCGTATCACATCTTAGAACGGGGCCTGTCTCTGAGCTCAGATGGCTAATGTAGAATAACTTAATCATCACCATCATCATCATCCGGACCTCCTTTCCCACCCCAGAGCAGGGTGAGGAGCAGCAATGTCCTGACAGCCCAAATTTGCCCAAGCCAATGGGCCACGCTTTGACTCACTCATCATTCAAGCTCCCGGAATCCTGGCTCTATCGGATAAGCCAAAAATATTCACCACTTTCTGTAGCTTCACACAAACGTATTCGGTAGAATCAATCCAGATGCTGCCACATTAACAAGGGGTGCCAAATACCCTGATCATGCATTTCTCCTCACAACATTCATCCATCCATCTCAATCTCTTGTTAGTTCCTTAGCCTCACCGACTTCCAAACCTCTCTTCCTCACACACTCATCCACCACATCTCTCCACCTTCTCCTTGGCCTACCTCACCTTCTCTCTCCTTCAAATTTGCTCAGATATACCTTTTTCACCACTTTATTGTTATCCATTTTCTCCACATGACCATACCATCTCAGTACACTCTCTTTGATTCTGGTGTCCGCTGATTTCATTACTCCACATCTTTCACGAATCACATTAATTCGTATCCTATCCTCCCTCTGTACTCCACATACATTCCTCAGCTGTCCCATCTCCACTGCTCTTACTCTTGACTTTTCATTTTCATGCCATACCACAGGGCTCTTGCTAACTGCAGATAGTTGAGAGCCACTTGGCTCCTTGGGTTTCAGATTTATGAGCCAAATAAATTTTTAGTAGCCAAACTGACTACGAGTCGCAATATTTGTAAACAAACCATCTCTGGAACGTTCGGGCTTTAGTTCGGGTACGCTTGGCAACATTCAGAATGGCGACAAGGAAAGATTTAATAACCGACCGCAACATGCTTTTTTGTTCATTTAAGTGCGATTTACTTATTTTGCAGTTTTCTGGGTTTTGAAGTGGATGTATTTTCTCCTCGCCGAAAGGCAACTTGGATGTAAAACTTGTTCCTAGAAGGGAAAAAATATTCGCATTTGTGAGCTGTGGCTCACCAAACAAGAACCCTGTACCATGGTCACAGCCATATGTTAAAGTTGGCACTAACACTCCTTCGTGTAAGACTTGTGCAGCTGCAACACTCAAGCCACTGTTTCTTATCAAGGCCTTCACTGCACCAGCTACTTTTCTTCCTTGTGTCACTCTACTTTCAACTTCATTTGCACATTTTCCTCTCTTTTCTATCACTGTACCTAGGTATTTGAACTCTCTCGCCAATTCCAGTCATCATTAAATTTCCACCAAAAGGGAGAATGACACTAACAAAACAAGTGCTTGGCTAAAACTCCAGCATATATAAAAAATTTCAGGAGGCAAGAATTAACTCAGCTTTGTAGCAGCTTCATTAAAAAACCACAAAAGGATATATATCGTTTTCGGGGAAATAAAACAAGAACAATGCATTCTCCCCTAGTATATTTTTGTTATGAAGCTTTTTCAGTACTTCAACAGTGTATGATCGTATTTTGCCACACAGGTTCTCACATCAACAAGAAAAAATTACTTTAATTTTATATACTTGGGGTGGACAAGCTGTTAATGGCGATGGCCTCTAATGGTAGGCAGCTTCACAAGTCCCCCATTTACTGATAACCATCAGAGTCATATGCATCCACTGACATTTCATCTTCTTCACATAACAATTAACTGTGTCAATACTGATAAAGAATTTAATACCATCATACAACTAGCTACTCATGAAGATACTTATATCAAGTTTACATAATTAGCATCTGTCTGCACAAAAAAAAACCCATGACAAGAAAGAGTGTTCATCAACATTTCACAAAAAGAATGACAAAACACAGTCAACCTAATACAGTATATGATCACTTTGTGACAAGTTACTCATTTTGACAAACTGTCAATCTTTGAGCAACGGGCAGCTGAGTAATGTGTTTTTGTACTTAAACAGTCAGCATACTGCTAAAGGTCATAATCAACATGGGGAGAGTCTTGATCGTACATAGGATGTGTCAGCTGGCCTGGCGACATGTTTTGAAAGTTGTGTGCAGTGATGTCATCCACCAGACTCGCCATGATTGGCCAGCTTACATTTGGGTACCCGTCCTGGGAACACACCCACAAACAGTAATCTCTCGATTATCCGGACTTCCACTACCCGGACAATCCATTACCTGGACACTGTGGTCTGGCTGTTCCAAACCATTATTCATACATTTTTCCCACTATTCTGACAAAATGCTTGCATCCATTTGGAAATTAAGGTCACACGAAAAATTTCCACCCGGACAGACAGGAATAGCTTGGAGGCACCGCCGTGTCTGTCTAGTTGGTTTACCCAGTGTCCACCAGAGACCCCACCTCACTAGCTCTCAGTACCCACACAGCAATGTAAACAGTTGTCATAGCGGCACACATGGTGGTTTTTGTGGTTGTTCCCTGCCTGCTCCCGGCCATGCTATTCCTTGCATACCTCTTCGTAGGATGTGTGATAGTGGTCCCTTTACCAGGGAAAAGGAAGAGGGTAGTGCTGACTCTTTAGAAATGGGAGATCCTGAATAAGACTGATATGGGATGGTCAAATCGTGAATACTGACACTGATTTTATTCTTGCTTACTGCTTACTGTACTATACCATGATTTTAATCTATTATACCATGATTTTTTTCCGTCTTACCATTATGTTTTGAATGCCCACTGCATTTTTAGGTCTGCTTGACCAGAGAGAGAAGTGTTAAACAACAGGGACAAGTATTGTATGATGTACAGTACTGTAGTGGCCTTTTACAGTGGCTTTCAAAGTTAGGTTAGTTACGAATGGGGGCCAGTAGAGAAGTTCACTATCTGGACAGAGCCACTACCTGGACATGCCTTTGTCTCCATTACATCGGATAATCAAGGGATTACTCCTCAGTCCTTCCTCGTATCTCACTCAGTTCTACCTGTGCTGTGTAGCAAGTTTTTTTTGTGCCTGTGTGTTGCATGAGGACAGTGACTCTTAGTCATGCTGTGTGATCAGCCCCAGCTACCCAGAAAGCAGCATATCTTCACGTATGCCCAGAAGCATCAGATAGTACAGGAGTTACAGCAAGGAAAGAGGCAGATAGAAACGGCAAAACAGCATGGCTTGAATAAAGGCACCATCAAAAGACTCGACTTAGATGTTGAAGAGGGAAGTGCAGGAGCAGCAACATCTCAACAATGGAGACAACACTCGGGGTGGCGGGGTGAGGGTCGAGTGCAACATACGGGTACCCAGCATAACTTCTGTTTTTGTTAATGCTATTTTAATACCATTCATGTTCTTAATTACAACAGTAATTAAGACACACTCAGTGTCTTGCCTGATGGTGGGTATAAGTAGGGGGTAAGTTATGTGGGATAGGATGGTAGGGATGTGTAAAAGTGAGAGTTTTGGAAGGTCACCAGAACACACTGTATCACTCTACATGCAAACATATTGTTTGAGTAACGTGTGTCTGAATACCATGGTCCTTGTCCAGTCCATACTGTTCGCGTTACTCGATGACCGTACTGTATACTGGTATACCCATTATCTAACAGATGCAATACATTTTGAAATAAACAAACAAAACACTGCAAGGTAAATCTTACTGCATGTACATGTACAGAACACAGTAATGTGGTGAATTGAAAAAAAAGTAAAAAAAAGTTTGTTTTCTTTCACACAAAATTAAACATATAAAGGTCTCCCTCATAATTACTGAAACAAACTAGAGAGACAAAACTTCAAGCATTACTACAGCCATTATGCTCACCACTGTTTGAAAACAGGATACAAAATATTTCTCATCTAAATTGCACTCAATCCTTGAGTAACAAGCGACTGAGTAACATGTTTTTGTTCCAACACACTCAGCATAATGAGACAAGCCATATCAACATGTAAAAAAACTCAGACTCACGCAGGAAGTCAGCTGGCCTGGCGACAAAATTTGAAAGTCGAGCGCATTGACGTCATCTTTCAGACTCACTATAATTGGCTGGCTTACATTTGGATACCTTTCCTAGACACACTCAAGGTCACATGGTTAGCCGAAACTTTAAGGGTTTTGCAATTTCACAGCATGAAATGGAATGAAAATGTATGCTAATCAGAAAAAAAAAAAAAAAAATCATCCACGTGTAAGTTACTGTTCAGTTCCACATTCTTCATTCGATTTCATGCTTCCCAACACATTTCAGACCAACTGAGCATATGGTTATCTGTCTTTTCTTGTGCCTCACCTAGTTCTACCCCACACTCATAATGGGTTTTGCAGTTTTAAGGAGATGAAATGGAACAAAAATGTTTGTTAATCAGGAAAAAAAGAAAGGCTCTTTCTTCCATGTGTTCTCGTAAGTTTGCATTCAGTTCCACATTCTTTGTTCAATTTCGCGCTTCCCAACACATTTCCAACTGACTGAGCATAAGGTCATCAATCCTTTCTCGCACCTCACCTAGTTCAACCTCACACTCATAATGGGTTTTGCAGTTTTAGGGGACAAAATGGAACAAAAATGTTTACTAATTGGTAAAAAAAAATTACTTTCATCCATGTGTTCTCGTAAGTTAGTATTCAGTTCCACATTTTTAGTCTGATTTTACGCTTCCCAACACATTTCGGACCAACTGAGCATCCAGTTATCAAGTCCTAAAATGTCTCATCAACTGTACCCCACAATCATATGGGCTGCAGTTTTAGGGGACGAAATTGAACGAAAACATTTGCTATCTATCTATCTATAGCCCGACGCCCTAATCCCGCAAAGGGTGGCCGCAGACAAAACGCCTCCAAGTCACTCTGTCACCCACCATTTGACTACCCTCCCCCCAACTCACCCCCCCCTCCCTCATATACCTCTCAACTCCATCCCTCCACCTCATCCTCGGTCTACCCCTCCTTCTCCCTCCCTCCACCTCACCTACATACACCCTCTTAGTCAGTCTTTCATTCTCCATTCTCTCCACATGTCCAAACCACCTCAGTGTATTTCTCCTAATCTTTTCAACCACATCCACATCTACCCCACAATGTTCCTTCACTTCTTCATTCGTCAACCTGTCCCTCCACATTACTCCACATGCTCCTCTCAAGTAACTCATTTCCACTGCTCTCACTCTTGACTTTTTCCCCTCTTGCAATGTCCACGCCTCGCTTCCATACGTCAGGGTAGGGATCACAATACCATCATGCAGTGACTTCTTAACTTCCATACTCACCTCCCTATTTCTCATCACTGCTTTCAGTGTACCAACAACCTTTCTTCCCCACTGTACCCTTTCACGTACTTCATCCCCCAAAGTTCCATCCTTACTCATCACACTACCCAAGTACTTGAATGCACTCACATTCTCCATATCCTCACCATCCAACCTCACTGCACACTCTGTGACTTCATTCCTCTCAAACACCATAACTTTACTTTTGTTTACATTACCTTTCAGCTTCCTCCTCCTACACACTGTCCCAAATTCATTCACCAAACCTTGCAACTCCCATTCATCTTCACTCAACAATACTGTATCATCAGCAAACAGCAACACCGGAAGCTTCCAAATCTCACCCTCATCATTAGGGCCACCCCCACATCCACTGCCCTACCTTGCACCTCCTTTACAACCCCATCCATATATATATCAAACAGCCATGGAGACATCACACACCCCTGTTTCAGTCCCACATTGAGATCAAAGAACTCACTCAGCTCACCATCCACTCGCACCGTAGCCATAGCTCCCTCGTACATACTCTTCACAGCACTCAACAATTTCCCCTCCACTCCATATATTCTTAATACCTTCCACATACCTTGCCTATCTATTCTGTCATAAGCTTTCTCCAAGTCCATGAAGGCAGCATACACTTTCCATCCCTTCTCTAGATACTTCTCCACTAAACATCTTAGAACAAATATCTGATCTACACACCCTTTTCCCTTCCTAAATCCCCCTTGTTCTTCTCCAACTAGCTCCTCTGTCATATGCCTAACCCTATCAATGAGTATTCTACCATATATTTTACCAGTCACACTAAGAAGGCAAATACCCCAATGGTTACCACATATTTCTCTCTCCCCTTTTCCTTTGTACAGAGGAACAATTATACCTGATTTCCAGTCCTCTGGAACCCTTCCCTCTTCCCAAGCCAATCTACACAACTTCCATATCCACTCCACAACAATCTCACCCCCATACCTAAGCATTTCACCACACACTCCATCAATTCCTGGGGCCTTTCCCAGCTTAATCTTCTTCATCGCTTCCACTACTTCCGCCCTACTGATCTCTTCCTCCCTCCTCTCATCCCTTCTTCTCCCAGCCATACCCCAACCACTTATGCTCACACTGCTCTCACTCTCTACATTCAACAAATCCTCAAAGTGCTCCTTCCATCTCCTCAATTTCTTTCTCTTCTCCACCAACAATCTATTATTCCTATCTTTCACTCCCCTACTATTTCCCCTTTCACACTGCCTTACTTTCTTTACCTCCTTCCAAAACAATTTCTTACTCTCCCTCCATTTCACACTCAGATTCCTCCCAAACTCTTCATCCACTTTCTTCTTACTCTCCTTCACCAGTCTCTTAACCTCCCTTCTCCTGCTCACATATACCTCTCTCTTCTCTCTCTCATCTAATCAGTAAAAAAGAAATTACTCATGCACTTCTCTTACGTTAGTGTTCAATTCCACGTTCTTCGTTCTCTTCTTTTTGATACTATAGTCTGTTATATTTTTCTATTTCTGGGTGACAAATAGAAGTTTCACGCAAAATCTGTTTCCCCATTGTTTTTTAGCTGTGTTCCACTGTGTCAACTCGTTTGACTCATCAGGGTTATGGCAAAAGGGTCTGTCCTAACTTAAATGTTTGACTAAACTTAACCTAACCTAACTTAACTGTACCTAATAATTGGATCCGATCTAGCCTAACCTAATCTAACCTACCCTAGCATCCAGTTGGGATGTTAGGAAACGAAAGTTGCCTTTTAGTACGTCAACAGACAATCATAGGTACGGATTAGGGAATGTGATGATAAAAAGAGGGAAATTTTTCAACAGGAAAAGGTAATTTACCACCCTGAAAATAGTCAGAAAAATACAGAAAACAAACTGGAGGAATGCATTTTTTTTTTTCTTTTTTTTTTTTTTTTAATGCAAGGAAGAAGGAACCACAGGCCACGGGCCCGCAAACAGTTCCTTCCAAGAAAAAACAAAAACAATACTACAGAGAGCCAAATTCAAGATCCGTTCATTTCAAGGTGTCTGGACACCGCATTTGACAGACTGGAGATCATAAGAACCTGGAAATACAGAGGGAGACAGTTCTGGAGTTGCCCTGTTGCACAAATGAAGGACTAGGAGTAATGGCTAACTCCTGCACCAGAGAGCTGGACAGAAAAGGGATGAGAGTTTGTTGCTAGACAGGTGGTATGTGCCTGTTGTAGTGGTGGAGAGGTGCAAGCAGATAGCTCAGAGGAGCAGTAACCATTGACGTAGTGACCAAAAAGATAAAGATGCGAGAGTGCAGCAAAGAGACAGAGGTTGAAGGGAGCCAGTAAGAGGAGGAGAATTAATGAGATGAAAAGCCTTTGACTCCACCTTGTTGTGAAGAGCTGTATTTGGGAAGCCCCCCTACACATAAGAGTTGTACTCTAAACAGAGGCAAATAAAACCCATGTATAAAGTCAACAACTGTGCAAGGGTAAAGATGGTACGCAGCAGGCACAGCACACCTAAGCTCTTGGAAGAAGATTTTACAAGAGATGTAATATAATCTTTTCAAGATTAATCCTGAGAGAATGAAACCCCAAGTATGTTTAAAGGTGACACAGAATTGAGCTGGATATTATTAAACATCAGTGGGTACTCCTGCGGAAGATTTTGATGGGCTGATAGGTGTAAGAACTGAGTTTTTGACACATTAAAAAAACAAGATTACTTTTACCCCAGTCAGAGATACAAGCCAAGTCAGACATTAAGTGTGCCATAGCCTCATCCCTTGTTTGTTAAAGTAACTGCTGAGATGGAAGCTGCAGGAAGCAAATGGAAAGGTGAAAAGCGGAATCATCAACGTATGAGAGGATAGGGCTAGACATACAGCGTAGAACATCAATGATGAATAAAAGAGAGTTGGTGATACGACAGAGCCCTGAGGAACACAATTATTGATAGATCTAGGAGAAAAACGATGGCTGTCTACAACAGTAGCTCTAGAACGACCAGAAAAGATGCTAGAGATGAATGCACAAATTGATGGATAGAAACCGTAAGAGGGCAGTTTGGAAATTAAAGATTTATGCCAGACTCGATTAAAAGCCTTTGAGATGTCATGTACGATCGCAAAGCTTTTGCCAAAGTCCTGAAAGGAGGATGACCAGGAGTCTGAAAGGTAGGTGAGAAGATCACCGATGGAGTGTCCCTGACGGAATCATACAAACGATCAGAAAGAAGGTTGTGATAGGAAAGATGCGTTAAATTTTTTTGTTATGAACAGAGTCACAAATATTTTAGATACAGGTTGTTAACCCCTTAACCACAGGGCGTCACTTTCATGATGCTCGGGAGCGAGGGATCATACCGCATGGCGTCACATTTGTGATTCTGTGTTATTTTGAATTCGCCCGGGCTTTCAAGTGGTGGCTTGTATCATCTATCAATACTAACAGTGTCCAGCTATACTCAGTTCTGCTAATGTCACCTGTACTCCCATCCACTATTGACAATTTAGCCATTTTTCTCCTGTCCTTGACTCCCCCCCTCCTTACCTCCCCTCCATTACCCTCTCCTCCCACCTGACCAGCTGCTCTGCGCTACACAAATGCTGGACGGATTTTTCCACTCATTTTATCCATTGAAATGTGCCCTTTGCCCTATTCTTATACAAAATAATGTATAAAAGAAAAAGGTAATTGATACTGCCATACATCTGGAATGGGCTAATTATCACCTGGCAACACCTCACATGCACTCGTTCGCTAATTTTCCCCTTTTATTTCCCCTTGAAATATGCCGTATGACCTGTTCTCATAATAAAAATATATATAAGAAAGGAAGGGAAAAGCCTAAGTGATATTTACATTCACCTGGAACTACCTAATTTATTATGTATTGTCTAGATTTCCTGCCAATCATTTCATAGCGTATATATTAGCAGCTGTCACCACGCTAACATTGGCAGCCCTTCACTGCCCCTAGGCAACAGCATTCAGTTTACTGTCGTCTTTCAAGGTGAAACCATGTCGGATTCGAGCCTGTCCAATTCTGCCGCTTTTTAGCCCCATGCAAAGGGCCCTGTGACCTCTACCCCTACTAAACCTCATGTGGAAAGGGGTAAAGGGCTAAGTGACTGCTGTGGAACGTGAACTGGCTAATTTATCAATGATAATGATGGACAGTGACTACGATCTTTCTGGTGACTCTAAAACATTGCAAGTGGAAATGTAAATAATGTGTAAATAATGTGTAAACAGCAAGTGAAAGCAATGAATGTAAATATAACTGAACAGTGGAAAATAGTTTTATAAGTTACTGCAAGTGACAGTGCATAACATAGTATAAATAAAATAGAAATGTAAATAAAATAGAGAATGTAAATAGAAATGTAAATAAGTAGTAATATAAGAATACGTGTATTATACTAGGAGTAATGAAAGTGAAAGTTTCACTCTAGCATGTATGAATACCGGGAGTTATGAAAGTGAAAGTGACAGATTCGTTCTCCATGCTAGTATACAGGACGAGAAAGTGAATACTATCTATCTATCTATCTATTGCCAGAAGCCATAATCCCATAAGGGGTGGCCACTTGACTTTGAGTTACCTGTTTTACGGGGAGGGGCACTAACCCTCCACCAACCCACTTGTCGACACGTAGGGAGCACGTATGGGTTGGTTATATGGTAACCACCCAGCGTTGTAAATGGTTTCTTGGCTTACAGGAAACCATTTGGCTTGTCACTCAATGTAAAGCCACCTGTGAAGGAAAGAAGAGCAATAAGAAGTGGCAGGATAGATGGGAGAAAAAGGAAGAGAGGAGGAGAGACAGAAAAAGAAAGATAAAGGCTAAGGAAGAGGTAGGTAGCACTACATCAAGTGAGTGGATGATGGTCGCCACCACTGGAGTGAAAATAAACTACTAGTACTTAAAGAAACTTGTAGATAAATATTGTATATATAAATAAGTGTAATAAAGTACTAGGAATATAAAGTGTGAGTGTGTTTATAAATAATAAATGATAGCTTCACCTCAGAATACCATCAGGGAACCAGCACGGGAGGAAAGCTCGTATGCGCTCGTAATTTACATTGCTTTCACAGTTTGTTTGGAGGGGAATATGGATTCCAAACTACTTGAAATTCATAGATAGTGTTTGTAGTTATAATATCAGGCAGTGGTAACCATATTATGGGGTATCGGGAAGTGTAAAGTGACTTCGTTACCCAACTTCATAAGTCTCCACAAGTCCTACGGTATATGACGAAGGCTCAACAAACATCCCAGGGGAAAGCTGAAGGTATGTGCCATGTGCATATATAATTTAAATATTCTAGGACTAATAACTGATTTTTGGCAAATATTTTTAAAAAGTCAGTCGGAGCGCAAATATCCTCGAGGGACGCGCAAGGAGCGCAAAAACAACCCCGCGGTGTAGGGGTTAAACAATTGGGCGATAGAGGGTTGGGAATGATCATCCTTCTTTGGGACAGGATGAATAAGAGCAAACTTCCAGCAAGAAAGAAAGGTACAAGTTGGTAGACAAAAATGAAAGAGTACCTAGGCAGGGTGTGAACACAGATGCACAGGTCTTGTGAACAACAGGCGCAACCCCATCAGGCCCATATGCCTTGCTATTATTGAGGCCAGTGATGGTAGAAAATATATCAGTTGAAGAAATTTTAATGTCAGCCATGAAGTCCTTCTACTGCTTCAAGTAAAGCGTACGTTTATCAAAATGGCAAAAAGGCATTGCATAAATTAAAGCATCATCAGAACAATCTGGAGGGACTGGGAGAAGATAATGAAAATCATGTGTGGGAACCCTGGTGATACAAACCTGGCAGCAGTGAAAGGTCATATGTTGTCCTCAGGCTGACTGAGAAGCTTATGGGGCGTTATGTGGAGCGTCGGAAAAAAAACAACTAACCATATGCTCAATTAGTCCGAAATGTGTTGTGAAGTGTGAAATCGAATAAATGTGAAACTGAACACTAATGAATGAGACCACATGGATGAAGCAGCAATTTTTTCTGGTTAGCAAACATTTTCGTTCCATTTCATCCCCTAAAACTACCAGACCAATAAATTTTCATCTCAGCATACGGCCTAACGTCTCTCCCAAAAGTCACATGATACGAGAGAAGGTGAAACTTTGACAACACTGGGGGTGGGAGGTGGGGGAAGAATGCCAGAGAGCTACATATCAACAACACATGGGTACCAAGCCCAACTTCTGTTTTGTTAATGCTATTTTTAATACCACTGATGTTCTTAAATACCTGTACAAGAGTTGTATCTCTTTCAGTGTTTTACCTGATGATGGGTGTAATTGGGGGTAATTTTTGAGGGGTAAGGTGGTAAGAAGGGGTAAAAGTGAGAGTTTTGGAAAGTTGCCAGAACACACTGTACCATCATACATGAAACATATTGTTCGAGTGGTGCGGATTTGAGTACCACGGTCCTTGTCCAGTTCCTAATGCCCACAATACTTGTGAACTGTGTGTATTCACATAAGCATCATCAATATGATGATACGTTTTTACTTGTATGGTAGGATCTTGCCAATAATGACCTCGACAATAATGTTCTCAGCAATAACAGTAAGTTAGAGTAGATATCCAGTTTCTATAACATCACTAGCGTGGTTACCCAGAGTAGATGATGAGCAGAATGGAGTCGGATGAAAAAATGATGAGAAATGACTGATAAAGGAGAGAGGTAAGATGCAGTCAAGAACACTAAATCTTTTTTCCTTATCTGTTTGACTCACCTGAGTTGGAGAAAATTATTACCTCACTATTTTTCACTATTAACACAAGCCCTGAGAAAGGCCATTGTTTCAGGCATGGAAGCACTTAAATCACTAAATCATTTTGAGCGTTTTTTCTGTTTCTGGGCAAAATAACATTAAATACTTTCCACAGACTACGCAGGAAAGACCTTGTCCATGACAAAGTGAGTGTGACATAACATATGGGAGGAACAATGAGAATGTTTTCCAATAACTGACCAGATCCGCCTTCTTAATGACTCTTTAATTGGCTAGGAGTAATGATGTGTTAGCTTGTAAATGGTAGCTCATGCCTTCTGTATATGTAACAGGCTAGAGATTATACTTAAGACACTAACTTGGCTTGTTAAGCCTAAGAAGGCGGAGTAAACCAGCTGCATAAGCTTGAGGAACTAGAGAGTGAGACATTATTTGAGTGAGACATAATTTCACACATTTTATATACCAAACTCATTACTGCAGAAACACTATTTCACTCTGATTACAAAACATTATGTGCGTGTATGTGCCAACACAAGATCATGTAAGCAGAGTGAGAAGAGTTCTGAACAAATGTGGAAGTGTGCATGGAAAAGTTTGAAAGGAATGAGCGAGTGTTTCTGACTAGTGATATGAATGGTAAAGTAGGGAATGTGAAGGAGGATGGAGTAGTTGGTGAGTGGGGTAAAGTAGGGAATGTGAAGGAGGATGGAGTAGTTGGTGAGTGGGGTAAAGTAGGGAATGTGAAGGAGGATGGAGTAGTTGGTGAGTGGGGTGTGCCTGCTGAGACAGATGAGAATGGTAGTGCTTTAAAGGATATATGTGCCTGGAGGGAGATGGTGATAGCCTATACCCTCTTCAGGCACAAAATGATCCATAGGTATACATAGTGAGTGATGAGAAGGGTGGGTGGTGAACTAAATGAAACGAAGGTAACGATTATGTGTATGTGTATGAAAGGATGTGAAGGTGTGTAATGGATGCAAGAGTACATACAGGCTGGGGGAGTGGACTTTCTGTCCACCACCTGGTGGTGGCCAGAATCAAGGTCCAAGTAAAATGGAGAAATAGAAGAAGGGAAGAACTGGAAGAAGGAGAAGATGCAAGGAGGGTGGAAAGGTTACAAGAGGATGAGAAAAAGGTAGAACATCAGAGAGAAGTCGAGGAGCAATTGGGTAAATATGGATTGGAGCAGATGGAGGATGTGGAAGGTGTTTGCAATATAATTACAGAAAAAATATGTGCTGCATGTGAGGTTGTGTGTGGGGTGAAGAGAAGACGAAAGGGGGTGCAAGGAACAGCATGGTAGAATGAAGAGGTGAGACAATTGTGGCACAAAAGAAGAAAGCATATAGTGAGTGGATGAGAAATAGGGGTGAGGAAGAAGTTTAGAGATGGGAGAGAGAGTTATATGGAAAAAGGAAGAGAGAGGTGAAAAGATTAGTAAGAGAGAGAAAGAAGAGAGTGGATGAGGAATTTGGAAGGAATTTGAGTGTAAAGTGGAGGGAATGTAAGAAAATGTTCTGGAGTGAGGTAAAGAGAGTTAGACAAGGTGGCAATGAAGTTAGTCGGGGAGTGAAAGATAAAAATGGTAGATTACTAGTGGAGAAGGGAGAAAAAGTGAACAGATGGAAAGAATACCTGAATGAATTGTTAAACACAAAGAATTAAAGTAATGCGAGTATAAGTGGCTAGGGAATGGCTGGGAGAAGGAGGGATGTGAGAAGAGAGGAGGGAATCAGGAGGATGGAAGTTGTAGAAACAATGAAGTCAAAATGGGGAAAGCCCAGGAATTGATGGAGTGTGTGGTGAAATGCTGAAGCATGGAGGAGAGAGAGTAATCAAATGGATGTGGAAGATGTGCAGGTTGGTCTGGGAGGAAGGTAAAGTCCCGGAGGATTGGAAGTCAGGTATAATTATTCGCCTGAACAAAGCAAAAGGGGAAAAAGAAGTGTGTGGTAATCATATGGGCATTTGTCTTCTTAGTGTAACAGGAAAAGTATATGGTAGGATACTTATTGACAGAGTTAGGGAAATAACAGAGGAATTAGTTGGAGAAGAACAGAGAGGTTTTAGGAAGGGAAAAAGTTGTATAGATCAGATATTCATTCTTAGATCCTTAGTGAAAAAGTTTAAAAGGAAAGAAGTTGTATGCGGCCTTCATGGATTTGGAGAAAAGGTTGGGTTGATACAGGGATGTGTCATGTCTCCATGGTTGTTCAATCTGTATATGGATGGGGTTATAAAAGATAAACAAGGTAGGGCAGTGGATGCTGGAGTGGCCCTGGTGAGAGAGGATAGTGTTTGGAAACTCCCTGTACTGTTGTTTGCAGATGATACTGTGTTGTTGAGTGAAGACAAAGGGGAGCTGCAAGGCTTGGTGGATGAGTTTGGGAGAGTGTGTAAGAAACGGAATCTAAAGGTGAATGTAGGGAAGAGTAAAGTTATGGTCTTCGAGAGAAATGAAGTCAGTGAATGTAGAGTGAGGTTGGATGAGGAGGAAATGGAAAATGTGAGTACGTTTAAGTACTTGGGTAGTATGATGAGTAAGGATGGAGGTTTGGAGGATGAAGTGCTCGAAAGGGTACAGCAAGGAAGAAAGGTTGCTGGTTCCTTGAAAGCAGTGATGAGAAACAGGGAAGTGAGCAAGGAAGTGAAAAAATTACTACACGACAGTATTGTGATAACAACTCTAACGCATGGAAGTGAAACTTGGACCTTGTTGGATGGACACAAGTCAAGAGTGACAGCAATGGAAATGAGTTATTTGAGAGGGGTATGTGGAGTCACATGGAGAGACATACTGACAAATGAGGATGTGAAGGAGCATTGTGGTGTGGATGTGGATGTGATACGAAGCATTAAGAGAAACACATTGAGGTGGTTTGGCCATGTGGAGAGGATGGAGAGTGAAAGACTGGTGAGGAGAGTGTACATGAGTGAGGTGGAGGGGGAGAGAGGGAGGGGTAGGCCAAGGATGAGATGGAGGGATGGAGTGGAGAGGTATAAGAGGGAGGTGGTGTAAACTGGAAGCAGGGCAGTGAAATGACGGGGCACAGAGTGACGTGGAGCCAATTTCTTTGTGGCCACCCTGTATAGGATTAAGGTGTCTGGCAATAAGTAAACAGTTAGACAGATCACAAAACACACTGTTTGTGCAGCATTTCCCCTTTTGGTTTACCTCTCCATATCATACTGGTGTGGATCATATTACTGAGTTCTCCTAATTCCTCAAGCTGTAAGTGCTTAGCTTCCATTTACTATAACTTTGTTAGGTAAGAGAAATAATTTTTTATTTCATATTTCTATTGTGAGGCCTCTATGAATCTCCCTTCTGATATATGAACCTGATTATCTATTTGTGTGTTTGTTACAGTTTAAAGTAAAGTAAGTTGGTTAGTATGGATGAGTTGGCTCAAGGATTGTATGGGTAAGATTGAAAGTTGGACTACAAATGTGGGGGACTGTGTGCGTGTATGCACCAATGCAACATCGTACATGCAGAGTGAGAGAAGAGTTCTGGACAAATGTGGAAGTGTGCATGGACAAGTCTGAAAGGATTGAGTGTTTTTGATTGGAGGTATGAATGGAAAAGTAGGGACTGTGAAGGTGGATGGAATAGTTGGTGAATGGGGTGTGCCTGCAGAGATGGATGAGAATGGCAGTGCTTTAGTGGACATTTGTGCCAGGAAGGGGTTGGTGATTGCTATTACCCTCTTCAGGCACAAAATAATCCACAGGTATACGTGGCGAGTGATGAGAAGGGTGGTTGGTGAACTGAATGAAAGGAAGGCAATGACTGATTATGTACAGTCTATCTATCTATCTATTGCCAGACGCCTCAATCCCGTTTGGGGTGGCCACAAACAAATCGCCTCCAAGTCGCCCTGTCCCCCGCCATTTCACTGCCCTGCTCCCAACTCACACACCCCTCTCTCATATACCTCTCCACCCCATCCCTCCATCTCATCCTCGGCCTCCCCCTCCCTCTTCCCCCCTCCACCTCACTCACATACACTCTCTTCGTCAGTCTTTCATCCTCCATCCTCTCCACATGGCCAAACCATCTCAGTGTGTTCCTCATAACGCTTCCTATCACATCCACATCCACACCACAACGCTCCTTTATATCCTCATTCGTCAGCCTGTCTCTCCACGTGACTCCACAGGCTCCTCTTAAATAACTCATTTCCACTGCTCTCACTCTTGACTTGTGTCCTTCCAACAATGTCCAAGCTTCACTTCCGTACGTTAGAGTTGGTATCACAATACTGTCATGTAGTAACTTTTTCACTTCCATGCTGTACAGTCACTACCTGTTATACGTTGAACCAGTATACGATAATGACAACAAAAAAGTTACACCCCAAAACCCAATTTACGATGAATTTCCCGCTATAACAATAATCTATCTATATCTATCTATTGCAAGATGCCTCCATCCCGTTTGGGGTGGCCACAAACAAATCGCCTCCATGTCGCCCTGTCCCCCGCCATTTCACTGTCCTGCTCCCAACTCACATCCCCCTCTCTCATATACCTCTCCACCTCATCCCTCCATCTCATCCTCGGCCTCCCCCTCCCTCTCCTTCCCTCCACATCATTCACATACACTCTCTTCGTCAGTCTTTCACCCTCCATCCTCTCCACATGGCCAAACCACCTCAGTGTATTCCTCCTAACGCTTCCTATCACATCCACATCCACACCACAATGCTCCTTTATATCCTCATTTGTCAGCCTGTCTCTCCATGTGACTCCACAGGCTCCTCTTAAATAACTCATTTCCACTGCTCCCACTCTTGCCTTGTGTCCTTCCAACAACGTCCAAGCTTCACTTCCATATGTCAGAGTTGGTATCACAATACTATCATGTAGTAACTTTTTCACTTCCATGCTCACTTCCCTGTTTCTTATTACTGCTCTCAAGGAACCAGCAACCTTTCTTCCCGGCTGTTGCCATTGGAAAATTTCATACGAAGCACCAGGTGCACGCAAGGCAACAGTCGATTGTCTCTGGCAAGATGGCGGCCCTGGCATGCAGAGCATTGTTTTAGGTCAGTTGCGGTCCCATCCCCTCTTCAAAGCCCTGTCTTTTCAACTCGTTCATATGTGCCCCCCTGCTATCGTCACCTCTCAGCCAAGCATCGTACTACAGTAGGCCTATACATCGTGTAGCACCAGGACAACATTATGCAAGTGTGATTCTTGTTTTGTTGCAAAGATTTAC
Source organism: Coenobita brevimanus (assembly GCF_032717465.1). Taxonomy (NCBI): domain Eukaryota; kingdom Metazoa; phylum Arthropoda; class Malacostraca; order Decapoda; family Coenobitidae; genus Coenobita; species Coenobita brevimanus. Next base: position 4,102,801 of record NC_136982.1, on the reverse strand, counting down.
TGTACATGAGTAACATTGCCTGTATTAGTGTGACAGTGTTTCTTTTGGTCTTGGAGACAACTTGGACCAACACAGGAAGTGATTAAGGTGGTTTTTCATTTTTGTTTCAGTCTTGGGTAGGTGACTTTGGGAATTTGAGTTGATGTAACCCCTCTATTATAATGTATTTCAATCTCCCAATTAACGATAAACTCGTTTTACATTAAGGTATGACCTGACGTAACCTCATTGTATAACGAGTAGTGACTGTATGTGTGCATGACAGAATGAGAAGGTGTGTAATGGATGCAGGAGTATATAGAGGTTGGGGGAGTGGACTCTCTGACCACCACTTGGTGATGGTCAGAATCAGTGTCCAAACGAAATGGAGAAATTGAGGAAGGGAAGGACGAGAGGAAGTAGCTCATACAAGAAGGGTGAAAAGGTTACAAGATGAAGAAAAAAGGGCAGAATATAAGACGGAAGTGGAGGAGCGACTGGGTAAACATGGATTGGAGCAGATGGGGGACGTGGAAGGTGTGTGCAAGATATTCACAGAAGAAATCTGTGTAGCATGTGATGTGGTGTGTGGGGTGAAGAGACGACAAAAGGGATGCAGGGAACAGCATGGTGGAATGAAGAGGTGAGAGAGGCTCTGGCACAAAAGAAGAAAGCATGTAATGAGTGGATAAGAAACCGGCATGGAAGAAGTTAAGAGATGGAAGAGAGAGCTGCAAGCAGAGAGGAAGAAAGAGGTGAAAAGATTAGTAAGAGAGAGTAAGAACAGAGTGGATGAGGAATTTGGAAGGGATCTGAGTGTAAACGGAATGTAAGAAATGTTCTGGAAAGAGGTAAAGAGAGTTAGACAAGATGCCAAATAAGTTAGTTGGGGAGTGAAAGATAAAAATGGTAGATTACTAGTGGAAAAGGGAGAAAAAGTGAGCAGATGGAGAGAACACTTTAAAGAATGGCTGAACATAGAGAATGAAAGTAACATGAGTATAAGTGCCTGGGGAATGGCTGGGAGAAGGAGGGAGGTGAGAAGAGAGGAAGAAATCAGTAGGATGGAAGATGTATAAGTGATGAAAAAAGTTAAAATGGGGAAAGCCCAGGAACTGATGGAGTGTGTGGTGAAATGCTGAAGCATGGGGGAGAGATAGTAGTAGAATGGATGCGGGAGATGTGCAGATTGGCCTGGGAGGAAGGTAGCGTCCTGGATGATTGGATGTCGTGTATAAATATTCCCTTGTACAAAGGAAAAGGGGAAAAAGAAGTATGTGGTAATCATAGGGGCATTTGTCTTCTTAGTAATAGGAAAAGTATATGGTAGGATACTTACTGACAGAGTTAGGGAAATAACAGAGGAATTAGTTGGAGAAGAACAGGGAGGTTTTAGGAAGGGAGGAGGTTGTGTAGATCAGATATTCATTCTTAGATCTTTATTGAAAAATTTCTAGAGAAGGGAAAGAAGTTGTATGCGGCCTTCATGGATTTGGAGAAAGCATATGACAAGGTGGATAGACAAGGACTGTGGAAACAATTAAGAATATATGGAGTAGACAGGAAGTTGCTGAATGCCATGAAGAGTATATATGAGGGTGCAAAAGGATGCAGTGTGAGTGGATAGTGAACTGAGTGAATTTTTCTATTTCATGGTTGGATTGAAACAGGGATGTTGTCATGTCTCCATGGTTGTTCAATCTATACATGGATGGGGTTATGAAGGAGATGCAGGGTAGGGCAGTGGATGTTGGAGTGGTCCTAGTGAGAGAGGGTAGTGTTTGGAAACTTGCTGTACTGTTGTTTGCAGATGATAGTGTGTTGTTTAAGGGAGACAAAGGGAAGCTGCAAGGCATGGTGGATGTGATTGGGAGAGCACATAAGAAATGGAATCTAAAGGTGAATGTAGGGAAGAGTAAAGTTGTGGTCTTCGACAGAGGTGAAGTCATTGAATGTACAGTAAGAAAATGGAAAATGTCTGTGCGTTTAAGTAGTGTACTTGGGTAGTGTGATGAGTAAGGATGGAAGTTTGGAGGACGAAGTGCTTGAAAGGGTACAACAAGGAAGGAAGGTTGCTGGTTCCTTGAATGCAGTGATAAGAAACAGGGAAGTAAAAAAGTTACTACATAACATAATTGTGATACCAACTCCAAAAGGATGGAAGTGAAGCTTTGACATTGTTGGAGGGACAGAAGTCGAGAGCGAGAGCTGTGGAAATGAGTTATTTGAGAGGAGCACGTGGAGTCACATGGAGAGACAGATTGACAAATGAGGAAGTGAAGGATCCTTGTGGTGTGGATGTGGATGTGATAGGAAGCATTAAGAGAAACACCCTGAGGTGGTTTGGGCACGTGGAGAGGATAGATAGTGAGAGACTAATGAGGAGAGTGTATGTGAGTGAGGTGGTGGGGGTGAGAGGGAGGGGAAGGCCAAGGGAGAGATGGAGTGGAGAGATGTATGAGAGAGGGGAGTGTGAGCTGGGTGCAGGGCAGTGAAATGGAGGGGGCAGGGCAACATGGAGGCGATTTGTTTGTGGCCACCCCTTGCAGGATTAAGGCGTATGGGAATAGATAGAGAGACAGATGGAGGTTAGTTTTCTTGTGAGCTTTATCTTACCACTTTTGGTGACTGATTAAAGGTTAAACGGGCACTGTAATGTATACCCATAACAAATTTGGCAACCTCTTGTCAGGATGGCTCTGTGACAGGATATAGGGAACCTTGGCCAGATACAGAGTGGTTAATCCTACCTAATTAACTCATAATCAGTATTCATAGGCCTAACAAATTACAGCAATGTCAAAACATTTTTAGACTCTAAGCCTTCCCCAATCACAGTGAAAGATCTCACATGGAATGAGCTCATATTGCTCTCCCAGGCCTTACGGTAGAAATATTCATAATCACTAGTACTGATTTACATGATCTAATATTGGGAACCATGTTTTAGCACAGAGTCTCCCATAGTTAGTCCTGAGCCACTTGATACTGCACAAGATGTTGACCCTTAGGTTTTGGCATCAGAGACAACTGGCCCAAGCGATTTTTCTGCTCATGATACTGGTGATAAAATGCAACTTGAGCTAGCCAAAATTAGGTTGAGGCAACTAGAAGTACAAGCACAAATAAGACAAAACAAAATGGACCATGAATTCAGAATGAGGCACACTGATAGTTCACCTCAAGCTAGAAGTTTGTTTCCAGGAAATCTTTTGATGTTACCAGGAACATAAAGCTAGCACCTCCCTTTAATGAGCAGGATGTCACTAAGTACTTCCAAATGTTTGAGAAAGTGGCAGATTGTCTTTCTTGGCCAAAAAACTCTTGGTCGATATTGCTGCAGAGCATTTTGAAAGGAAAGGCTCAAGAGGCTTACTTCTTTGTCAGTAGTAGTAGTTGTAGTAGTACTAGTAGTAGTAGTAGTAGTAGTAGTAGTAGTTCCCTAGGCAGTCTGGTCAAACAGCCCCAAGTCCCTAAGGAAGGCCATGGCAGAAACCAGGCTTTCCGACAGAGCTCTCATGGAGTGTATGTTGTGTAGCTGGCGTATGTGATTGTGTGCAATGCAGTCTTCCATAATGTGCTTAATAGTATGGGGTGATGTGTTACATCCTGGACAGGCATCTGCAACAGTCATCCAGCCTCTTCTGGTAACTTAAGAGGGCTGGATGATGCCATCTCAGCCTGGCCAGGTGGACCCTGTCCTCACAGTGGAGATAGGATTCAGGAGGGTGGATATCAGGAGGCCGTGCATGCAGCTGTGTGTTGTCTTTAAGTGACTGAATGGAGCGGTGAGTGATCTGAGCATGGATATGCTTCTGGAAGGTGGTCTGAGGTGAGCGAGGGGGGAAAGATGACATTATTTGTGTATGATATTGTGTGCTGGGTGTTGCTTTGATATTCCTTGGTGTGTGTGTGTGTGTGTGTGTGTGTGGATGTGCTGCTATGTAGTGTAGTGGATGTTGTGGGTTTGTGGAGGCGGCACCAAGAATATGGGTGCCTCTCATATCTAGGCGATCCTTGACTTTGAGGACTTTGGTTTCTTGATGTACGTGGTCTGTGGGTGTAGTAGCTGTGCAGCCTGTGATTATTTTTAGGGCCTTGTTCTGTATGGTCTGTAGAGTGTTGTAGTGTGTTTTGGTGAGGTTAGGAGCCCAAGCAGGGCTTGCATAATTCATCACTGAACGTATATATTGTTTGTACACTGTGGTGTCGTAAAAGGCGACTAAAAGGGTTGGCGGAGGGTTAGTGCCCCTCCCCGGAAAACAACTAACCAAAAAAACAAACAAGAAGCCTCGAACAAGGACTGACCAAACGATGACGACCCAGGACCAGACAAAGGACTTGGTAATGAGTACATGGAATGTAAGAGGAGCGAATGATGAGGTGAAAGAGAGAGAGATTGTCCAGGTGCTTGAGGGTGCGAAAGTGGATGTATGTGGAATAACTGAAACAAAATGGAGAGGAGAAAGTGTGAGAGAATGGGAGTATGGATGGGGTATATGTGCAGGAGTAGGTGAGAATGAGAGGGCGAAGGAAGGAGTATGTATAGTTGTGAGTAAAAGATGGAAGAAGAGCATAAGACAGTATGGATCAGTTGGGTCAAGGATTGTGTGGGTAAAGTTGAAAGTTGGAATACAATTGTAGGCGACTGTGTGTATTTACCTATTTGTATTTACCTATTTGTAGTATACAGGAATTGAGCAATGCTCGTGTTGTCCTGTCTCCATATCCACATTTATCAAGTCTACCTTTACACACATGAATGTTTTTCTCATGCACCACCTCTTTGTCTAAGTCGTTCCAAATATTTAAGAATATACCTAATTGTGATATACACAGAATGTACTATGCTCGTGGGTTTCCGTCGCTGTTTCTCAATAAGTCGAATTTAACTTTAAACTCGTTTATGTTTTTAGACTGGACGATCTCTTTGTCCAGGCTATTCCATAAGTCTATACTTCTGTAAGGAAAGCTATATTTCTTGATATCCTTCAAGCAGCTTGACTTTTTCAATTTCATTCCATGTCCTCTTGTTGCTCTCTTATCCCATATAAACAGATCTTCTTTGTCAATTTTATCTACTCCCACCGTGGTCCTGAACACCGCAATCATGTCTCCCCTCTTTCTCCTTTCCTCTAACGAAGGCAAATCCAGTTTTTCCAGCCTCTCTCTGTATGACAGGTCTGTCAGACTGGGGACCATCTTGGTTGCTGTTCTTTGTATTCTCTCAATCTTGTTTATATCTTTCTTTTTGTGTGGGGACCACACTACCGCTGCATATTCTAACCTGGGGCGGATCATGGCCACTATCAATTTTTTCATCATTTCCTCATCCATATAATGAAATGCTACTCTTATGTTAGTCAAGAGCTTATAAGTCTCTCCAACTATCTTGTTAATGTGCTTTTCTGGTGACAAACTATCTTGGACCAGCACTCCCAAATCTTTCTCTTCTCTCCTTTTTGTGATTAATTCATTACCCAAAAAATAATTCAGTGATGGTCTCCTGGTACTTTTACCCATTTCCAATATTTTACATTTCTTTACATTAAATTTCATTTCCCACGTCCGGCTCCAATTGTGTATCCTATCCAAATCCTCCTGCAGTATTTTACAATCCTCCTCAACCTCTATCTTCCTCAAGATCTTTACATCATCAGCAAACAGACTCGCATAACTGTTCACTCCATCTACCATATCATTTACATAAATCAGGAACATTACTGGCGCCAACACTGAGCCTTGAGGGACTCCACTTGTTACTTCCCTCCATCCAGACATCTTTTCCTTTATTACTGTCCTCATTTGTCTGTCTCTCAAAAAGTCTCTCATCCATTCCAGAAGTTTCCCCTTTAGTCCTCCTATATATTCTAGTTTCCACATTAGTCTTTTATGAGGTACCTTGTCAAAGGCCTTCTCTAAGTCTAAGTACACACAATCCACCCAACCATCTCTCTCCTGTACCACATCAATCGCTCTTGAGTAAAAGCTCAACAAGTTTGAAACACATGACCTTCCACTTCTGAATCCAAACTGACATTCAGCCAAAATATTCATCTCTTCCAGATATTTTATCCATCTGTCTTTCAGGATTCTCTCACACAATTTTGCGACCATGCTGGTTAGAGACACTGGTCTATAATTCAGGGGTTCTTCCTTGTTTCCTCCCTTGTAAATTGGTACCACATTTGCCCTCTTCCATTCTTTTGGCACTTTCCCCTCTTCCAGTGAGCATACAATTAAACTGTGAATTTTATCCGCCAGTTGTTCTCTGCATTCCTTCAGTACCCAATTAGAAATTCCATCAGGTCCTGGGGCTTTCCTTACATCTTGAGTTTCCAGTAATTTATACACTTCCTGCACCTCCACTTTTATATCTTTCATCACCGGAACATTTCTAATCACTCCCTCCCCTTCCACAAGCTCCTTTTCTTTAGTGAAAACTGACTGGAAACGTTTGTTCATTATTTCTGCTTGCATTGCCGCATCATTAAAGACCTCTCCATCTACTTTCAGCTTGGTGATTCCTTCCTTTTGTTTCAGTTTGCCATTAACAAATCTATAAAACAGTTTGGGTTCATCCTTGCATTTGTCAATTATACCTTTTTCAAAATTCCTTTCTTCTTCCCTACGTATTCTTGTGTATTCGTTTCTTGTTCTTTTATACTCTTCCTTTGTTCTGTCGTTACCTCTCTTTCTCCAATTGTTCCACGCCTTATCTCTCGATTTTTTGGCTATCCTACACCTTCTATTAAACCACTCCTTTTTCCTGTTTTCTTTCCCTCTTACTCTTGGTACAAATTTTTCCACTCCCAAATTATAGAGGTCTAGAAAGATATCCCACTTCCTCTGTATCTCTCTTGTTTCTCTGAATTTTCTCCAATCCGCATTTTCAAAAAAGTTTCTCAATCCTGTAAAATTTGCTTTGCCAAAGTTGTATCTTCCCTGTCTATGAAGCTCGTCTCTTGGCTCGACGTTTCCTATTAGCATCTGGAACTCAATGACCACGTGATCACTTTTTCCCAAAGGACAGAGATATTCCAATGATTCTATTACATCAGGTTCTTTGGTGAACAGTAAATCTAACCTTGCTGGTGTGTCCTCACCTCGAAACCGTGTCTCTTCTTTGACCCACTGCGTCATCACATTATTCATTATTATATTTAATAACATAGTACCCCACGAATCCTCACCGCCTCCCGAGTACCATTCCTCCCAGTTCACCTCTTTACAATTAAAGTCACCCACCAAAATTATATTATTGCTTTTCTCAATTATTTTTTGCAAGTAGCTAGCCATATCTGACAACATCTCATGGTATTCGTCATCCTTCCATGCTCTCGTCTTTGGGGAACATACACTACCGCCATATCTCTCTTAACATTCTCTCCAGTTTCTAATTTCATATATATCACTTCAGCCCTGCCTTCTCCCATTTCCACAGTATCTACATTTATGTTGTTCTTCACTGCTATCATCACTCCTCCTCCCTTTTTTTCTTTTCTGTCTTTTCTCCACAGTTTGTATTTACCATCTCCCAAATGAACATCAATATCTTCTCTTAATTTGGTCTCTACAAAGCACATGACATCAGGTTCATGTTCTCTCAAGAAATCATTAATTTCGATCCTTGTCGATATGAAACCATCAACATTAGTATATATCACCTTCAAATTATTTTTGACATTATTAATACCCTCTTCTCTCCTACTCTCTGTCCGTACCACTTCCTCAACTTCTGATCTTTCACAACCATCGCCCCTAATTTCCTTCACTTCTATTTCCTTAAATACCATTTCCTTACTTTCATATCCAATACTCTCCAAAAAAAAAGTATTACGTTCTTCCTCTGTCCTCTTATCATTTTTTTCCTTTACTTCTTCCTTTAATGATTTTAAAGCTTCTCTTTCTTCTTCATTCAGATCTTTTCTTATTATAATATTTTCCATCCCCGCCTCTTTGCTTAATTTCAATGTCACTTTAAGTATCTCATTTATTACACTTTCTGATGTAAACTTGACTCTCATTGGTCTTGTTTCCCCTTTCTTATAAGGCCCTATCCTCCTTACTTCCTCAATTTCTTTTACCCACTTGTTTCCTTCGGGGTCAATCTTGCCTAATATTCCTCTCACCATGTTCGTGTCTCTCTCGAGTCTTGCGAACCTAACCTTTTCTTCCTCTTCCCTGTTTCCAAATACTATCACACATCTGTTCCTTTCTACAGTTTCTCTCACTATTTTCTCTTTTTTCTTCAGTATTTTCACTACATTTTCTTCCATTTCTTTCTTGTTCATTTCCCTTTCTTCCTGGATGATCTCTCTTAAGCTGACCACTTCTTTCTGTTCTTCCTCTACGTGTGCCCACTTTGCCTTGTGTTCTTCTAGTACATTACTCACCTTCTCCGTTTTATTAGTACTCTCTTCAAGTTTCCTCCTCAGTTCAACATTTTCCCTCTTCAAATTCTTTATCTCTTCATTGGCTGTTTCGTTGGACTGGATTAGACTCTGTATGGTGGTTTCCGTATTTCCTGACACATCCTTTATCACTAGATTCTCTACTTTTTTTCGAGTTCACTAATCCTCATAATTAATGTTTTCACTAGGTCCATGACATTAGTATTAGCATCAAATCCTTGAAATTCCATTCCCTCATTGTTTACATTTTCGGCCATCTTTAACGTACCGATCAAGTACCTAAACAGCTGTTACCAATAAGCCACAAACATTCATGTATACTATTGCCAACAAATCTTTACATTTTTGGTAGTCTACCAACTTTCATTATTTTAAATTTAAAGAAAGACCCTAGGAGACAGGACAGACAAAATTCCTGAAACTACTCAAGGTCAGGAGCGATGCCTGGGACGTCCTCTCTCTCCGGCTATTCGTGTGTGTGTATGCGCCAACGCAAGATCGTGCTAGAAGAGTGAGAGAAGAGTTCTGGACAAATGTAGAAGTGTGCATGGAAAAGTTTGGAAGGAATGAGAGAGCGTTTTTCATTGGTGATATGAATGGTAAAGTTGGGAATGTGAAGGTGGATGGAATAGTTGGTGAGTGGGGTGTGCCTGCTGAGATAGATGAGAATGGGAGTGTGTTAGTGGACATTTGTGCTGGGAGGGGGTTGGTGGTAGCCAATACCCTCTTCAGGCATAAAATGATCCACAGGTATACATGGCGAGTGATGAGAAGGGTGGGTGGTGAATTGAATGAAAGGAAGGCAATGATTGATTATGTGTGTGTGGATGAAAGGATGAGAAGATGTGTAATGGATGCAAGAGTTTATAGAGGTTGGGGGAGTGGACTTTCTGACCACTACTTGGTGGTGGCCAGAATCAAGGTCCAAGTAAGATGGAGAAACAGAAGAAGGGAAAGACGAGAGGAAGGAGTAGTTGCTAGGAGAGTGGAAAGGTTACAAGAGGATGAGAAAAAGGCAGAGTATAAGAGAGAAGTGGAGGAACGATTGTGCAAATATGAATTGGAGCAGATGGGAGACGTGGAAGGTGTGTGTAGCATATTTACAGAAGAAATATGTGCAGCATGTGATGTGGTGTGTGGAAGGAAGAGAAGACGGAGGGGGGTGCAAGGAACAGCGTAGTGGACTGAAGAGGTGAAACAGGCTGTGGCACAAAAGAAGAAAACATGCAATGAATGGATGAGAAATAGGGGCGTGGAAAAAGTTGAGAGGCGGAAGAGAGAGTTATATGTAGAAAGAAAGAGAGAGGTGAAAAGATTAGTAAGAGAGAGTAAGAAGAGAGTGGATGAGGAATTTGGTAGGAATTTGAGTGTAAAGTGGAGGGACTGAAAGAAAATGTTCTGGAAAGAGGTGAAAAGAGTAAGACAGGGTGGAAGTGAAGTCAGCAGGGGAGTGAAAGATAAAAAAGGTAGAATAGTAGTGGAGAAGGGAGAAAAAGTGAGCAGATGGAGAGAACACTTTAAGGAATTGTTGAACGTAGAGGATGGAAGTAATGCGAGTATAAGTGGCTGGGGAATGGCTGGGAGAAGGAGGGAGGTGAGAAGACAGGAAGAAATAAGTAGGATAGAAGTTGTGGAAGCAATGAAGAAAGTTAAATCTGGGAAAGCCCCAGGAATTGATGGAGTGTGTGGTGAAATGCTGAAGCATGGGGGAGAGATAGTAGTAGAATGGATGTGGAAGATGTGCAGATTAGCCTGGGAGGAAGGTAGAGTCCCGGAGGATTGGAAGTCAGGTATAATTATTCCCTTGTACAAAGGAAAAGGGGAAAAAGAAGTGTGTGGTAATCATAGGGGCATTTGTCTTCTTAGTATAATAGGAAAAGTGTATGGTAGGATACTTATTGACAGAGTTAGAGAAAGAACAGAGAAATTAGTTGGAGAAGAACAGGGAGGCTTTAGGAAGGGAAGAGGTTGTGTAGATCAGATATTCATTCTTAGATCTTTAATGGAAAAGTTTCTAGAGAAGGGAGAGAAGTTGTATGCGGCTTTCATGGATTTGGAGAAAGCATATGACAGGGTGGATAGACAAGGATTGTGGAAAGTGTTAAGAATATATGGAGTAGATGGGAAGTTGTTGAATGTTGTGAAGAGTATGTACGATGGTGCGAAGGCTGCAGTGCGTGTGGATGGTGAACTAAGTGAATTTTTCTCTTTGAAAGTTGGGTTGAAACAGGGATGTGTCATGTCTCCATGGTTGTTCAATCTGTACATGGATGGGGTAATAAAAGAGGTACAAGGTAGGGCAGTGGATGTTGGAGTGGCCCTAGTAAGAGAGGATAGTGTTTGGAAACTCCCTGTACTGTTGTTTGCAGATGATACTGTGTTGTTGAGTGAAGACGAAGGGGAGCTGCAAGGCTTGGTGGATGAGTTTGGGAGAGTGTGTAAGAAACGGAATCTGAAGGTGAATGTAGGGAAGAGTAAAGTGATGGTCTTTGAGAGAGGTGAAGTCAGTGAATGTACAGCGAGGTTGGATGGTGAGGAACTGGAAAATGTGAGTACGTTTAAGTACTTGGGTAGTGTGATGAGTAAGGATGGAGGTTTGGAGGGTGAAGTGCTTGAAAGGGTACAGCAGGGAAGAAAGGTTGCTGGTTCTTTGAAAGCAGTGATAAGAAACAGGGAAGTGAGCATGGAAGTGAAAAAGTTACTACATGACAGTATTGTGATACCAACTCTAACGTACGGAAGTGAAGCTTGGACGTTGTTGGAAGGACACAAGTCAAGAGTGAGAGCAGTGGAAATGAGTTATTTAAGAGGAGCCTGTGGAGTCACATGGAGAGACAGGCTGACGAATGAGGATATAAAGGAGCGTTGTGCTGTTGATGTGGATGTGATAGGAAGCGTTATGAGGAACATACTGAGGTGGTTTGGCCATGTGGAGAGGATGGAGGGTGAAAGACTGACGAAGAGAGTGTATGTGAGTGAGATGGAGGGGGAAAGAGGAAGGGGGAGGCCGAGGATGAGATGGAGGGATGGGGTGGAGAGGTATATGAGAGAGGAGGGTGTGAGTTGGGAGCAGGGGAGTGAAATGGCGGGGGACAGGGCGACTTGGAGGCGATTTGTTTGTGGCCACCCCAAACGGGACTGAGGCGTCTGGCAATAGATAGATAGATAGACTGACGGGACCACCACTCACGCACACATTTTCATAATGACAATAGGCTGGTCTCCTTTTTCGCCGCTGTGTGTTCTTCCCTAATTGTATCTTTACAGGAATGAGTCAAGCTCGTACTGTCCCGTGTCTTAAACCATATTTATCGTACATATCCTTAAATTTGTGAATTGTTTTGGCGCACACTATTTCATAAGGTAGTGCATTCCATTGATCAATTGCTCTGTTTGGGAAACTGAATTTTCTTACATCTTTATCACCTCTCTTCTTATGCAGTTTTTTGCAGTGTCCTCTTGCTGATGCTTTCCCATAAGTTAAGTAATCATTTAAGTCTATTTTCTCCTTCCCTGATATGCATTTATATAGCATTATCATTTCACCTCTTTTCCTTCTCGCCTGTAGTGTTGGTAGATTCAGTTTATTTAGTCTTTCTTCGTAGCTTAGATCCCTTAAGCTTGGTACCCATCTTGTAGCAGCCCTTTGAACTTTTTCAATCTTGTCTATGTGTTTTTTCAGAAGAGGACTCCAGACTACTGATGCATACTCCAGGGTTGGTCTGATGAATGATGTTATTATCCTTCTTAGCATGTCTTCATTTATGTATGTGAATGCTATTCTCATATTTGCAAGCAGTGTATACGTTCCGTACCTTCTCACTGATGTGGTCAGCCGGAGATAGTTTGTTACTGATAATCACACCTAGGTCCTTCTCTCTTTCTCATGTGTGTAGTGTTTTATTTCCTAACGTATAATCCCAATCAGGTCTTTTTCCACTTTTACCAAACTTGATTACATGACACTTGTCCACACTGAATTCCATTTGCCATGTATTACTCCATTCATGAAGTTTAAATTCTTCTCGTAGCTCTTTACAAGAGGCTGTGTTAGTAATTCTCCTTTGTATATTTGCATCATCTGCAAACATATTCAGATAGCTTTCATTTCCAGTGTTACTGTCTATATCATTTATATACACTAAAATCATAATTGGTACCAGCACTGAGCCCTGTGGTACTCCACTAGTCACTTCTTTCCATGATGAGTAATTTCCCCTTAGTGCTGTTCTCATTTCTCTTTTTATGAGAAAATCTTGCATCCAACAATACAGTTTGCCTCGAATTTCTCCTTGATGGTACAGTTTCCATAAAAGTCTTTGGTGTGGTACTGTGTCAAATGCTTTCTTGAAATCTCAATAGATACTGTCCACCCATCCTTCTCTTTCTTGTACTGTGTCTGTTACTCTGTCATAGTAGCTCAACAGATTAGTAACACATGATTTTCCTTTTCTGAAACCAAACTGTCTTTCTGTTATCATACTGTGTTCTTCTAGATGATTTACCCAAGCTTTTCTTATAAGCTTTTCTAATACCTTGCTTATAACACTGGTCAGTGATACTGGTCGGTAGTTGAGTGGATTTTTTTTTTCCCTTTCTTGAATCAGGGGACAATGTTTGCTTTCTTCCAAATATCAGGTAGTTTACCTTGACTCAAGGATTTCTTGAAAATTAAAAATAATGGTTTACTTAACTCCTTTGCACATTCTCGTAATACCCAACATGAAATTTCATCGGGACCATTTGCTTTTCCTTTGTCATATTTACTTAACTCCTCCTGTATTACTTTTTCTGATATTTGTATATCTGGTAGTATGTGTGGGCATGCATGTTCCTCATAGTCCCTCTCAAAATTTTTTTCTTCCGTAAAAACTGATTGGAAATTCTTATTTAGTGCTTCACATATATCCTTCTCTTGTGTATAGGTGATTCACTCGTCCGTAATGGATTGTATTTTATCTTTTACTTTGGTTTTGCTTCTGATGTAGCTGTAAAATAGCTTCGGTTGATCACTACTTTTATTTACGATATCCTCCTCAAACTGTTTTTGGGATTCCCTCCTTATTCTTGTATAATCGTTTCTTGCCTGTTTCTATTATTATATGCCCTTTTGCTATTGTGTCTTCTATATCTATTCCACAACAAATCTCTTCTTTCTTTTGATTTTTTACATTCTGTATTGAACCATTTCTTTATTTTCTTTTCTGCTTCTTTGTGCTGTGGGATGTACTCCAGGACTCCTATTTCATAAAATTCACAGAATTTTTTATATACAGCATTTAAATCTTGTCCTCTAAGCTCATTTTCCCAATCAGTTTCTAAGAAGTACTTCTTTAGGTCATGATAATTTCCCTTTTTATAATTTTGGCTCTTTATAACTTTCATTGCTGTTAACTATGTCATATGCTATCCTGAAGTTGCACTTTAGTACTGCATGGTCGGTTTTGCCAAATGGAGGGTGAGATAATAAACTGTCAATATCATTTTCTTGCCTAGTAAATATGAGATCTAGCATTGAGGGTTCATTGAGTCCTCTTTTTCTGGTGGTTTCCCTCACATGTTGCGTTAGGAAAAACTCTTGCACGAGATCCAGGAGCTTCTGGTCCCAACAGCTTTCTTGGCTTATTATATCTTGAGTATTCCAATTTATATTTGTATTAAAATCTCCAGTTAGTATAATTCTTTCCAATTTCTCTTCCATTTTATGTAGTAATGCTCTTAAACTCTGAATTGTACTCTCTGCCAGGTGCTCATATTCGTCTCTTTCCCATGTGTTTGATCTGGGTGGCATGTACAAATTGGCTACAATTACTTTCCCTTCAGATGTATTGATCTCTACTGCAATCAGTTCTACTTGTGAGGGTATATCTAGTTCTATTTCTTTGACTTTTAGATTTTTCTTAGTTAATATTATAATTCCTCCTCCATTTTTTAAGTTCCTATCTCTTCTCCATATACAGCAGAAGTCCCGTTTTTCGGCATCTGTGGGACAAGGCTAGTGCCGAGAAATCAAAATTGCCGAATTATCAAAAACCCTACCCACTCAATACCTTATATGTTTCAGTGAACTTTATCATCACTACTCATATCATTACAAACGTGTTTGGAGAGAGTACTGTACACTGTTTGATACTGTACAATACTGTAATGAATACAGTACTATACATGAATATGAAAAATAAAGAAATTAGTGAACATACTGTACATAAATGTAATGGTACAGTAGGCCTACACGTTCACATGCACTTACCTAAACTTATAGTACGCTCCTTATTAACATATGTACAATAGAAGTGGTTGATTGGAGTCTGCTACTGCTGGAAGAAGTCCCCAGCAGTAGAGGGTCCTCATGGAGAATTTCAAGACTGTCAAAAAAAATCGGATAATCTGCTGAACGATCAGAGATTTTCGTAAATGGGACTATTTCTCAAAATTGTCGAAATCTCAGATTTGCCGGGGAATTGGATGCCGAAGAATTGGACTTTTACTGTATTATACTCCTCTAATTTTAGTATCTCATTTGATATCCTTGGTGTTAATTTTGTTTCAGTTAGGCATATTATATGTGGTTCATTTTTTCTGACATAATCATTCATCTCAAATAATTTAGTTACCATTCCATCCACATTTGAGTACTGTACATCAACTTAACAGCGTGGTGGACTGAAGAGGTGAGACAGGCTGTGGCACAAAAGAAGAAAGCATACAATGAATGGATGAGAAACAGAGGCGTGGAAGAAGTTGAGAGGTGGAAGAGAGAGTTATATGTAGAAAGAAAGAGAGAGGTGAAAAGATTAGTAAGAGAGAGTGAGAAGAGAGCGGATGAGGAACTTGGAAGGAAATTGAGTGTAAAGTGGAGGGACTGTAAGAAAATGTTCTGAAAAAGAGGTGAAGAGAATAAGACAGGATGGAAGTGAGGTTAGCAGAGGAGTGAAAGATAAAAATGGTAGATTACTAGTGGAGAAGGGAGAAAAAGTGAGCAGATGGAGAGAACACTTGAAGGAATTGTTGAACATACAGGATGGAAGTAATGCGAGTATAAGTGGCTGGGGAATGGCTGGGAGAAGGAGGGAGGTGAGAAGACAGGAAGAAATCAGTAGGACAGAAGTTGTGGAAGCAATGAAGAAAGTTAAATTGGGGAAAGCCCAAGGAATTGATGGAGTGTGTGGTAAAATGCTGAAGCATGGGGGAAGAGATAGTAGTAGAATGGATGTGGAAGATGTGCAGATTGGCCTGGGAAGAAGGTAGAGTCCCGGAGGATTGGAAGTCAGGTATAATTATTCCCTTCCACAAAGGAAAAGGGGAAAAAGAAGTGTGTGGTAATCATAGGGGCATTTGTCTTCTTAGCATAATAGGAAAAGTGTATGGTAGCATACTTACTGACAGAGTTAGAGAAAGAACAGAGGAATTAGTTGGAGAAGAACAGGGAGGCTTTAGGAAGGGAAGAGGTTGTGTAGATCAGATATTCATTCTTAGATCTTTAGTGGAAAAGTTTCTAGAGAAGGGAAAGAAGTTGTATGCAGCTTTCATGGATTTGGAGAAAGCATATGACAAGGTGGATACACAAGGATTGTGGAAAGTATTAAAAATATATGGAGCAGATGGGAAGTTGTTGAATGCTGTGAAGAGTATGTATGATGGTGCTAAGGCTGCAGTGCGTGTGGATGGTGAACTAAGTGAATATTTTCCTTTGAAGGTTGGGTTGAAACAGGGATGTGTCATGTCTCCATGGTTGTTCAATCTGTACATGGATGGAGTAATAAAAGAGGTACAAGGTAGGGTAGTGGATGTTGGAGTGGCCCTGGTGAGAGAGGATAGTGTTTGGAAACTCCCTGTACTGTTGTTTGCAGATGATACTGTGTTGTTGAATGAAGACGAAGGGGAGCTGCAAGGCTTGGTGGATGAGTTTGGGAGAGTGTGTAAGAAATGGAATCTAAAGGTGAATGTACGGAAGAGTAAAGTGATGGTCTTTGAGAGAGGTGAAGTCAGTGAATGTGCAGCGAGGTTGGATGGTGAGGAATTGGAAAATGTGAGTACATTTAAGTACTTGGGTAGTGTGATGAGTAAAGATGGAGGTTTGGAGGGTGAAGTGCTTGAAAGGGTACAGCAGGGAAGAAACGTTGCTGGTTCTTTGAAAGCAGTGATAAGAAACAGGGAAGTGAGCATGGAAGTGAAAAAGTTACTACATGACAGTATTGTGATACCAATCTGATGTACGGAAGTGAAGCTTGGACGTTGTTGGAAGGACACAAATCAAGAGTGAGAGCAGTGGAAATGAGTTATTTAAGAGGAGCCTGTGGAGTCACGTGGAGAGACAGGCTGACGAATGAGGATATAAAGGAGCATTGTGGTGTGGATGTGGATGTGATAGGAAGCGTTATGAGGAACACACTGAGGTGGTTTGGCCATGTGGAGAGGATGGAGGGTGAGAGACTGACGAAGAAAGTGTATGTGAGTGAGGTGGAGGGGGGATGAGGGAGGGGGAGGCCGAGGATGAGATGGAGGGATGGGGTGGAGAGGTATATGAAAGAGGGAGGTGTGAGCTGGGAGCAGGGCAGTGAAATGGCGGGGGACAGGGTGACGTGGAGGCGATTTGTTTGTGGCCACCCCAAACGGGATTGAGATGTCTGGCAATAAATAGATGGATAGAACTTAATCATCTTGTTTATATACTTGTCATGACATGGTTCTACTACCTTCCTCCTTTTTATTCCCTCCTGTTTATGTACCACTTTCGTACCTGCAATCCTATTACTTTGTATTTTGGGCAGCCAAAACTACACATTCATATCGCACCAAAGTTGGCACAGAAATCACAAAAAATCGCAATGTGAAAAAACTTGGTCCTATCACAATTGAAAAACTCTTACTATATTTAATGAGCGATCACATTTTGACCAAAAAATGCTGCTCCTGGCACCTGGCATAGGATCTCCATAGAATTTTTTGTCCACAGGTACAAATAAAGTACAGTAATCACTCTAATATCCAGACGCCCAATAACCGAACATCCCCACTACCCGGACCTTATCATCTTGGGATCCAACATTCCCCCAAAAAAAAAAAAAAAAAAAAAAAAAAAAAAAAAAAAAATTGATTTTTTGCCGTCCGTAATTTGAACTTGCCGCGCGCGCCGCGGGAGAGCATTGTTTTGGTGCGTCATTCCTCCGACATCCGGTAGAGCGCCGCTGCATCCTCCCCACTTCCCGCCTGTCTCTCACCGCAACTGGACCTACACTCTTCGCAATGGCTGCCCACGTGCTCCCTTTTGTGGTGGTGGCATACTTGCTGCAAGGCCTCCTGCTGCTCTCAGGCCTCCTCTTAGTGTGTGTGATGATGGCCCCGCCACCTGAGAAAAGGAAGAGAGTGGTGTTGACTCTGGAAAAGAAGAGGGAGATATTGGAGAAAGCTGATGTGGGTTGGTCTTCTTCCCGCATTCTCCGCGAGTACAACCTGGCCCGGTCAACTTTGTTCGATATCAAATGTTCCCGAGACAAACTCGTGCAGTACACGGCTGACTTCTCGTCACGAAGCAAACGCAATGTGGAAAGGAAGGTTATGTTTACCCCCAAGTTTGCAGAAATCGACCGATCCACGTTGATTTGGTAACGACAGCAACGTGCAGCTGGTGTGATGGTACGTGGAACGGAGCTGAAGGCTGCTGCTGAGAAGTTCGCAAGGCTTCACGATGCCCTAGACTTCAAGGCATCCGAGGGTTGGCTGTTCGCGTTCAAGTTGCGACATGGCCTTACTAACCGTAAAGCACATGGCGAAGCATTGGACGCTAACGAGGATGGAGTTGAGAAGTTTCGGCCCAAGGTGAAAGGCTTGATCGACAGGGAGGGCCTCACTCTCGGTCAAGTCTATAACGCAGACGAAACTGGCCTATTCTATCGCTCGCTGCCAACGAACACTCTAGCCGAGGAGACGGAGAAGCATGTACCTGGACGCAAGCTAACAGCATGCACCGGCTTAAGCCCGTTGTTGTTGGCCGTGCAAAGCAGCCTCGGTGCCTTCGTGGGGTGATGGATGTCCTTCCTGTCGTCTGGTACCATTCATTGAAAGCATGGTTCACAGCTGTGATTTTCAAAGACTGGTTTCACCGTCACTTCGTCAAGGAGGTCATCCAGTACCAGACGAAGACACTGGGAATCCCTCGCAACCAGGTAAAGGCTCTCCTTCTGCTCAATAATGCACCTGCCCACCCGTAAGACAAGGACTTGGTTGCTGAGAATGGCCGCATTAGGTGCATGTTTCTGCCACCTAATACGACTGCTGTCATTCAACCCACGGACCAAGGAGTGATCATGGCAACAAAGCGCCTGTACCGTCAGAAGTTCCTGGACGAGGTGATGGTCGTTCTCGAGGACGAGGACGAGCACAGGGAAGGACGGGACACACGAGGCAAGCGGACTTTGGAAAACCTTCACCGCTACAACATCGTCTGCGCTGAACAACTGGGCTAGTGCATGGAAGGAAGTCCCTGTGAAAACTCTTGAAAATGGTTGGTCTCGTCTGCTTCTCGTAACGGATGTGAAGTACGATTTTCTAGGGTTTGACGTGGATGACTTCCATGCACGGCTACGTACGCACGGCGACGTTGTTGATGTGGACGATGTTCGTGAGTGGTTGGACGACGACGAGGGCGATCCTGGGTATCAGACATTGTTTGATATCAAGATCGCATCTTCGGTTGCTGGTGTCAGTCCCGAACTTGAAGATTCCGACGACGAAGGCGACGATGATGCGGACTCCTCTCAGCAGGACACTACTCCAGCCATCCCCAAGCTGAGCACACTCCGGGAACATCTAGAGTTCATCCTAGACTACCCGGAACACCCGGACTGCAACAGGGAGATGGGGCCCTTGGGACTCGTGGAGGAAGTGCGTGCTTTCAGGCAGCGCATCATCAATCGCCAGAATCGTCGGTCCTTGCGTCAGTCAACGATTGACAGTTTTTTCAGGCCCGTGACCCCCGCTGTGCTAAGCCCTGGCTCCACTCAGTTGCCTCCCCAAGACAGGCCCTCATGCTCCGAGCCACAGCCCAGCACATCAGCCACAGTGGAGTCACAGCTCGACGTGAGTTTGCGGCTTTCCTCAGAGTCTTCTGCAGTGGGTACGCCATCACCACGACCCAGCGACGCACGCCTTGGTCGCCTGCCAGTGATACTCTCGGACTCTGACAGTGAATAAACAGCAAGAACTTCTCCACTAGACCACACGGGAATTTTGAGTGTTGTGCAGTGAAAAAAACGGTGTGTTGTGTTAAGGTTTTCGAGCTGAGAGAAAAGACTCAGTGGAAACAAAATTTAACGTAAATAAACTTCTTTGTTTTGGCTTTGGAAAATAAAAAAAAATTGGGAAAAGTTAATGTGCAACACAAAATTAAACTGGAACATTATTTGGAGTAAAGTGAACACTGTGAAGAGAACGGACTTCTGTGTGTTATTGACTAAGTTCAGTGCAAGACTTCAGGAAGAGTGTACTGCAAGTGCTTCAGGAAATCGTTCTTACTGTCAGAGTCCGAGAGGAGGCGGTTATTCATCGAGGTGGCCAGGGACTTGCTATAAGTAGCCAGAATGTTTCATACTGTACTTTTTTCCATACTATACTTACCAGAATGTTTCATACTGTACTTTTTTCAATACTATACTTACCTCATGCATGTGCAGTAGGAATGTGTTTTTCAGAGTTAGGCTAGGTTAGGGTCCATAAGTACCAGAATGTTTATTAATGTATGAACATACTTCTAAACCCTCATTTATGTTTCTTTTGCATTTATTTCAGTCATTTATGTGCCTTATTGATGTGATTTGTGTGTTAAATAAGTGCTATGCATGTCCAGAGGGAGTTGTATAGGTGTTTCTCTGAGTTAGGGTCCATAAGTACAAGTCCATAAGCTGGGGCCCAATATCCGGACAAAACCAATAACCGGACCTACCAATGGCTCTATTACTCTGGATATTGGAGTGATTACTGTATTTCAAACTTGCGTTTGGACAACTTGGGTTCCATTCCCGAAGCTGCAAATAATATGATCAATTAGTTCTGCAAAAAATCCAAGTGACAACGCTACACTAGAATAGCACATAATCGCGAGAGCCCTCCACAGGAACAAGTGCGAGGGGCCCGAAGGGCCCACGAGCACTTGTTTATTTGCTAAATTAATATCTAAGGCATTAATTTCATTTAATGGAAAAGGTGGTAAGGAAGTCACTATACTGTACTTAGAGACACAGGTGCTTGACACAGCTGTTTTGGTCCCAGGATATGTCTCGTAGGTAATTACGGCGCTCCAATTGGATTGAGCCTGTGTAGGTTTATATCCAATGGGTGGTTGGGTCTAATGCTCAAGTAATGACACTCGGGGATGAGTGAGGCTGGTCACTCTCATCTTAAATGTCAGGACCAACTTGTCTAGCCCCGGGCTCCTACGCTCCTCATGGGGCAACGTAGGATTGGATGTTGAATAAATGAATGAAAGAATGAATGAATGATATCATCCACAGATATTTTTGTCTACACTGTATTCAAAGACCACAATAAGAAATTTCCTCAAGACAAACACTTAAACAACCACACATGTGGCCATGGGAGCCAAAATACTCTGCATGCATAAGGTATCTGTTGTCATGACTGTCCTAAAATCTGGTCTCGGTTCAACCTAATCTTGATATATCTATCAATGTATGTGTAGTTGTCAAAACTCAAGTTAATCAATATAGTAATGAACAGTACTGTAATTTCATTTTCAAATGCTTTATAATGTTGAAGGGGATAGTTAATGTAGTTGACTGTAATGAATGCATCTTGTTGCAAGGTACAGCTGAGTTTGCATCTGCTCCCCTAGTTGAGGTGAAGCTCCAGTCACAGTTAGTTACTGGTTCCGTTCGTGCAGGTGTTGCTGACCAGCTACCTGTAAGAGGGATCACTTTCCTTTTGGGCAATGACTTGGTGGGAGGACAAGTGAGTGCAGTTCCCTGTGTGTCAAAGAATCCCCCGCGTGAGGATAGGACTAAAGAGCTAGAAGCCATTTGTCCTAAACTGTTTCCCACTTCTAACGAGAGCTATAACGATGAAGACCAGCCACGATAATGTTGACAGCAATGGCAATGCCGACGATGATAGAGTATTGGGTTTGGCAATACTTTGTTTGTCCAGTTGACTGACTCTAAGGTACACGATTCTCCCCAGATTGATGTAAGTGCAAGGTTAGCAGAAATGCACAGATCTGCTCCAAAGACTGCCACTCTAACTGACTTAGCAGTCAGGGAAAATGAAAGTGAGTCTGAATTGTCAGATTATTATTATTTAAGGCCAAAAATGAAAACCTCCTAGTGTTGCTCATGATTGCGAGTGGGAGAATGTACATCAGGTAGTGGTTCCAAAACTCTAAAGGCAAAAGTTTATGTCCACTGCTCATTATAATTCTAGCAGGTCAATTGGGGGTGCAGAAGACTCTCTCCCACACCTAGCAGCACTTTTACTGGCCTGGAATCCATCAAGATGTATCCCGGTTTTACAGGTCATGTCACACATGTCGTCTAATTGGTAAAAGCAACAAGCCCATCCCAGCAGCGTCTTTGATTCCTCTACCTGTGTTTGAGGCCCCATTCGCTAGAGTCCTTGTTGACATTGTTGGCCCTATGCCTAAAACTCCCTAGGGCCACCAGTTCATCCTCACAATGTTAGACATGGCCACTAGATATCCCTAAGCCATTCCCTTGAGAAATATTTCAGCTAAACTGGTTTATTAGTAGTTCAGTACTACTACCAAAAAAACACCATACCTCTATGGTAATTAAAGTTGTCTGCTCATAAGACAACAGACAAAACAAAAGATACAATACATTACTGCAGTGTCACCTTTAATCATTTTAACACTACAAACCCCACCACTGTATTGCATTTCTAAGTAATGGGTAAGAATAACCAACTATATATACAGTACTGCAATTTCAGCTTAATGTATTGGTAATGAAACATGTTAACAGATATCAATATGTCACTGACTTACAAATAACAATCACTATTACAGACTTGCAACTGCAATATTACAGGGTATATACACTGCTCAAAAACATAAGTTGCTAAACATCCATAATTCACCGACTGTACAATTATTAGTGGTTTCTGAGATCTGTTATTAAGCTGTGTACAATGCTCAAACATTAAAGAAAGTAGGTGAGAACAATAGGCAATGTGTTGCTGTATATAAGAGAAACAAATATACAATGACTAATCTCACAGCTGTTTTGGTCCCAGGATATCATCCACAGATATTTTGTCTGTATACTGTACTGAAAGACCACAAGAAGAAATTTCTTGAAGACAAACACTTAAACAATAACACATGTGGCCATGGAAGCCAAAATACTCTGCATGCATAAGGTATCTGTTGTCATGTCCTAAAATCTGGTCTCAGTTGGCTGAACCTAATCTTGATATATCTATTAATATATGTAAATTTGTCAAAACTCAAGTTAATCAATATAGTAATTAGCAGTATTGTAATTTCATTTTCAAATACTTTATATGACTTAACTGCTGTCATTTCATATATAAAAATAAAAATCATATACCGGTACCTGTACTGTACTTACCATCGGAATTCTTTTTGGTTAGGATGGCGTCGGAGGATTCTTTGGTGACAGAATCTTCACTATGACTTGCATTTAATCTGCAAAGGATAGACATCACTGGTCATAAATTGGTGTATGTACTTCTACTCCTTCATCCCCACCACTGTGATTGTCATACATAGTGCAAGGTACAAAGTACATTATGTTTCACAGTTCCTTAATGGCACTAGTATGTGTCTCAGCATTTTCTAACACAAGTTAATCTACACAATTTATGAAGTAAATTCCCAAAGCATTCTTGCTCTTCTTGTTTTCTAAATATACATGTTAATGCTCTTCTTGTTTTCTAAATATACATGTTATTTGTAGGTTGGCAGGGGTGCTCACCATCCACACACTCGATTTAGTGCTGCTCTTGGGTGCCCGCCCTTTCCACTCTTCCTTCCTTCTTTCCATCCTTCCTTTTCAGTCATTCTTTCCTTCATTCTTCCCTCTTCCTTCTGCCTATGGGTGACTCTACACTGAGTGACAAGCTAAATGGTTTCCTGTACACCAGGAAACCATTTACTATGCTGGGTAGTAACCATATAACCAAATTAAGGCACAAGGTGGTTTAGTGGGCAAGTAAGGCACTCCAATCGGACTGAGCCGGTGAAGGTTTTATCCAAGAAGTGGTTGAGGTTTATTGCAGACGTAATGCTACTCAGGGATAAGTGAGGCTGGTCACTCTCATCTTAAATGTCAGGACCAACTTGTCTAGCCTCGGGTTTCTACACTCCTCATGGGGCAACACTGGATTAGATGATGAATGAATGAATAAATTTATAGTAAAAAAAAAAAAAATACATTTTTTTATCCACAATGGAGTTATGGAAATGCTTAAGGATATGTGGGTTACCACATTAGCATGGTGGCAGTGGCTAGCATAGTGACCATCTTAACAATAAGTACCTAAGTCAAGGCAAAAGGTGGTAAAACCTACAGGAGTTAGAATCTGAATAAGAGAATGACCCTACAGTTTTACAAAATTTTTTACAAAATTATCACAACAAATGTACTCGTCAGGTGGTGCCAGACTGATATTAGGCCATCTAACAATAACCTCTCCAGGACAATATCTCACCACTCTTGTGGTGCAAGACTGACACAGGGCCATCCAACAATACCCACTCTGGCACAATATCTCATCATTCTTAAGTCCATGGTGCCTCCTTGCCTTGCATGGCAAGTAGGCACTGTGGAAAGGATGAGTAGGTCAGCATAATCCCTCAGTGAAGCACCTAGCTAGATGCCATCATAACCTTCTAAGGCAGGAACACTGGAATTTGAACTATGCAAAACCTGTTCATTCTACTGTTTTTTAATGAGAACGGCTAAAGAAACCTGCCACTGCAGATGCAAGGGGTCTCCCTCAGTAGGGTGCTTGTGAATTCCCCTTGACCTCTAGGTTCAGAGTGGATAAGGCACTAAGAAAATGGCAATGGCTACTGCTGTTCTTGGCTTTGTATGCTTAGTGGCTGTGAGGAATGCATCATACACCACCCTGCATGAGGAGTCTTGTAATGTAAGGTCTCCTCCCTTGTCTTTCAGTTGTTCTTTGGTTCTTTATTCCCTCATTTTTGTTCTTTATTAATCTTTTCTTGCTCTGAGGAGAAAGGAAACTTGACTACACTATCTATCTATCAATTGCCAGACGCATTAATCCCGTAAGGAGTGGCCACAAACAAATCGCCTCCATGTCGCCCTGTCCCCCACCATTTCACTGCCTTGCTCTCTGCTCACACCCACCTCTCTCATATACCTTTCCACTCCATCCCTCCATCTCATCCTTGGCCTCCCCCTTTCCACCTCAATCACGTACACTCTCCTCGTCAGTCTCTCGCTCTCCAGCCTCTCCACGTGGTCAAACCAGCTCAATGTGTTTCTCCTAATGCTTCCTATCATGTCCACATCCACACCACAATGCTCCTTCACTTTCTCGTTTGACAGTCTGTCTCTCCAAGTGACTCCACATACTCCTCTCAAATTACTCATATCCACTGCTTTCACTCTTTGACTTCTATCCCTCATAGGTCCAAGCTTCACTTCCATACATTAGAGCTGGTATCACAATACTGTCATGTAGTAACTTTTCACTTTCATGCTCACTTCCCTGTTTCTTATCACTGCTTTCAAGGAACCAGCAACCTTTCTTCCTTGCTGTACCCTTTCAAGCACTTCACCCTCTAAACTTCTGTCCTTACTCATCACATTACCCAAGTACTTGAACACACTCACATTTTTTATTTCCTCCTCATCCAACCTCACTGTACATTCACTGACTGCACTTCTCCTGAAGACCATAACTTTACCCTTCCCTACATTCACCTTTAGATTCCATCTCTTACACACTCTCCCAAACTCATCCACCAAGCCTTGCAGCTCTCCTTCACTTCACTTAACAACACAGTATCATCTGCAAACAATGGTGCAGGGAGTTTCTACACAATGCCCTATCCCATTAGGGCCACTCCAACATCCACTGCCCTACCTTGTATCTCTTTTATAACATCATCCATATACAGATTGAACAATCATGGAGACATGACACATCCCTGTTTCAATCTAACCTTCACATAAAAAAATTCACTCAGTTCACTATCCAGACGCACTGCTGCCTTAGCACTCTCATACATACTCTTCACAGCATTCAGAAACTTCCCATCTACTCCATATATTCTTAATACTTCCACAATCCTTGTCTATCCATTTTGTCATATGCTTTCTCCAAATCCATGAAGGCCACATACAACTTGTTTCCCTTCTCTAGAAACTTTTCCACTAAAGATCTATAAATGAATATCTGATCTACACAACCTCTTCCCTTCCCAAAACCTCCCTGTTCTTCTCCAACTAATTCCTCTGTTATTTCCCTAAATCTGTTACTAAGTATCCTGCCATATACATTTCCTATTACACTAAGAAGAAAAATGCCCCTATGATTACCAAACATTTCTTTTTCCCCTTTTCCTTTGTACAGGGGAATAATTATACCTGACTTCCAATCCTCTGGGACACTACATTCCTCCCAGGCCAATCTGCAAATCTTCCACATCCATTCTACTACTATCTCTATACCCCATGCTTCATCATTTCACGACACACTCCATCAATTCCTGAGGCTTTCCCCATTTTGACTTTCTTCATTGCTTCCATAACTTTCATCCTACTGATTTCTTCCTCTCTTCTCATATCCGTCCGTCTCCCAGCCATTTCCCAGCCACTTATACTCACATTACTTTCATTCTCTATGTTCAACAACTCCTTAAAGTGTTCTCTCCTTCTGCTCACTTTTTCTACCTTCACTAGTAATCTACCATTTTTATCTTTCACTCCCCGACTAACTGACTGATGATAATAATGATGACGATGCTCTGTCTATCTACCTACAGCTAGACACCATAACCTGTAAGGAGTGGCCATTTGACTCTGAGTTGTTTTACAGAGACACTAACCCTCTGCCAACTTGTTTGCTGACACATAGGGAACACATATGGGTTGGATATATGGTCATCACACAGCACTGTAAATGGTTTCCTGGCTTACAGGGAACCATCAGGTTTGTCACTCAATATAAATCCACTTGAAAATGAATGAAAAGTAGAGTAACAAAAAGTGACAGGAGAGATGAGTGGAACAGGAAAAGAGAAGAGCTGACATAGAAAATGAATGATAAGGTGAAGGAAGAATTAGGCAACATTACATCAAGTGAGTGGATGATGGTCGTCACTACCTACCACAATCATGATGATGATAATTTAGTTACTCATCTATTTATTGGTAGGTGGTGATGACCATCATTCACTCACTTGATGTAGTGCTGCCTACTTCTTCCTTCACCTTTATCAGTCTTTTCGTGTCCCCTCTCTTACTATTTCTCACCATCATCCACTCACTTGATGTAGTGCTGCTTACTTCTGCCTTCACCATTATCACTCTTTTTCTGTGTCTTCCCTCTTCTCTTCCTATTTCTAACATCATTCCTGTCATGTTTTATTACTCCTCTTTCCATTTCAGGTGGATTTACATTGAGTGACAAGCCTAATGGTTTCCAGTAAGCCAGGATATCATTTACAACGCTGGGTGGTAACCACATAACCAACCCATACGTGTTCTCTACATGTCAATAAGTGGGTTGGCAGAGGGTTAGTGTCACTCCCCGTAAAACAACTAACTCAAAGACTAACAGCCACCACTTACGGGATTATGGCGTCTGACAACAGACAGATAGATAGATAGATCTATTTGTTAATTATGTTTCTCACAAGGACCATTTGGTTTTCTGCAGGATTGGACACAATTCTTTAACCCCTTAACCGCGGGGCGTCACTTTCGTGATGCACGGGCGCAATGGATCATACCGCGGGGCGTCACTTTTGTGATTCTGTGTTATTTTGATTTCTCCCGGGCTTACAAGTGGTGGCTTGTATCATCTATCAGTACTGCCAATGTCCAACAATAGTCAGCACTTCTAATCTCATCTGTACTCCCATCCATTGTTGACAATTTAGCCATTTTTCCCCTTTCTTGACTCCCCGCCCTACGTCCCCTCCATTACCCTCTCCTCTCACCTGCCCGGCTGCGCTGTGCTAAGCAAATCTTCCCCAGAATTTTCCACTGATTTCTTCCATTGAAATAAGCCCTATGCCCTGTTCTTATACAAAATAATTTATACAAAGAAGAAATAAGGTAAGTGATAGTCCCATACACCTGGAATTGGCTAATTATAACCTGACAACACCTCACATGCACTTGTTTGCTAATTTCTCCCGGTAATTTCCCCTTGAAATATGCCGTATAATCTATTCTCGTAATAATATATATATATATGAAAGGAAGGGTATAATCTATTCTCGTAATAATATATATATATGAAAGGAAGGGAGAAGCCTAAGTGATATTTACATTCACCTGGAACTCCTTATTTTTTTATGTATTGTCAAGATTTCCTACCAATCATTTCATAGCATGTAAATTAGCAGCTGTCACCCTATTGACATTGTAAATCCTTGCCTGCCCATATACACCGCGTCATTCAGTTCCTTGTCGTCCTCTGAGGTGAAACCACGTCGCACTGGAGCCCCGCCATTTCCGCCGCTTCTGCGCCCATTGCAAAGGGCCCTATGACTTCCACCCCTAGGAAAACTCGTGTGGGAAGCAGTAAAGGACTTAGTGACTCAGTAGTGGAACGTGAACCGGCAGAAAAATCTATGATAATGATGGATAGTGACTTTGTTCCTTCAGGTGAATCGTGTGATGAGCCTAGGGAGGAAATCGTTACAGAATCTCCTAGTACGAGTGCTTCAGTGTCCCAAGTTATTCCCAGCTCCAAGGGAAAGGAGCCCTTAGTGGAGCAAGAGAAGGAATTTGGGAAGGGAGTGAAAAGGCGGCGGATTAGCCCCGGAACAATGGCCCCGCGTGACCCAGCCCACCATGAGTCCCGAGGTGAATCACCCCCCTGCTCCCCAAGCCCCAACTCACTAATTTCTTCCTCATCTTCAGCGGAATTTTCTCCTGAGTCTTCGTTGTCGGAGTCTCCACCAGCACCTACAGCAAAGGCAGGCCGTAGGGGAAGAGGTAAATCCCTGACTCATAAAAGCAGAGTAGCGACTAGCGTAAGGGCTGCTAGTGCTACACGGCAACCTAGGGTCAGTGAGAGTGACCTTGAAACAGTCCAGTCTACCTCACAGCCACCCTCCACCCTCACCCACCCTACACCGCCACGACAGGGAATCCTGGACACCTTCGTGTGGACGGAAGGTTCCGATTTCGTCCCTGAACATCTTCATTTCGACGAGAGTTCCTCAGGGATACAGCCTGTCTTCACTCTTGAAGAGGATGCTGAGTGTGTGGACTTCCTTTTGGCCTTCCTCGATGATGAAGTTATGCAGCACATATGTGATGAGACAAGTAGGTACGAATCACAACTTGCTGCAAGTGGTGCAGGTGAAGCGAAGATGCAACAGTGGACCGTGCTGGGAGTGCAGGAGCTGTATGTGTTCTTCGTCCTCATGCTTCACATGCCACATTCAAAGAAGCATGAGTTGGATGAATACTGGTCCATAAACCCCTTACTACCCTTACCCACCTTCAATAAGTACAGTACAAGGCCAGAGATCGCTTCCGGAACATCATGGGAAACCTGCACTTCACCAACAACGATGTACCTTCCCAGACTGACTCATTCTGGAAGATCCAGGAGATTCTGAGCAGAATGAAGGATAAGTTTATGTCATTCTTCCACCCCTTTCAGAAGGTTGTCATAGACGAATCTTTGGTTTTGTTCAGAAGACGTCTTAGGTTTGTAGGGTACATTCCAAGCAAATGCCATTGCTTTGGAATCAAGTTCTTTGTACTGTGCGACTGTAAGATGGGGTACATCCTTGCCTTCGTCATCTATTCAGCCAGCACTGTCAATCAGGACAAAACACACCCCCTTGGCTTCTCAGGCTGTATAGTGAAAGTGCTGCTTGAAAGGTATTTTGGTGGGAATCATGTGCTGTATACTGACAACTATTATACAGCACTGAAACTTCCTAAATATCTTTCAAAGCATGGCATCGGCTCCTGTGGCACTGTGAAGAGCAATCATGCCCACTTCCCCAAATTCCCGGAGGCAGGAAACTCGCAGCGAGGAGACATGCACCTACGCAAGTCTGAGAGATGCTGGCAATACGGTGGCATGACAAAAGGGTCGTGCACATGCTCACCACCGTACACAAGGGGAAAATGAAAGACAGTGGGAAGGTCGACAGTAGGACAGGCAAACCTGTGAGGAAACCTGATGCTGTCACAGACTAAAATATCAACATGCGGCTGGTGGACAAGTCCGACATAATGATTGGAGAGATCGACTGCCTCAGGAAGAATACTAGGTGGTACAGGAAAGTTTTTCTGCATCTCATTGACATGACGATGCTGAACGCCTTCATCCTGTACAAGATGAAGGTAAAACCACCCAGGTCCTTCTCCCTGAGGTTGTTCGCCAGGACTTGTGTTCAGCAGCTGCTTGAGAGATATGGTATGGTGACAGCAGCAACTCCAAGGCGCCATGCCGTAAGACTTCCCGACAGAGTTGAGCAGAGGGTGTACATGGATTGGCACAGACTGGTGCAAGTGCATGCCACAACCAAGAGGAAGGCTGCGATCCGCACATGCCAGGTGTGTGCACATACCACCCGACGCACACCTGAGCACAAATGCACCTCTTGGCAGTGCGTTGAGTGCTAGGTTCCCCTCTGCGTTGCCTGTTTTTTTTATTACAAGAGCCTGAAGCAGTTCTAAAATTGCAAGTTTTCGTTTTCGTTTTTAAAGCCTCCAACATGCTTGCATGTGTCGGCCTTGGTCACCTAATGGCGGCTCTCCATGCTGCACGATCCATTGCAGCCTCCCTGTTCAGTCCTTTAACCCTGAGGTCATACTTAATGACCTCGTCCCATGTCTTTCTCGGTCTACCCCTCATAACCCCACCCCCAATATTAACACTTCTCACCTTCCTCACCCAATTATCATCCCCCATCCTCTCCACATGTCCAAACCATCTCAATCTACCTCTCCTCATCACAACACCAATACACTCCAGTCCCATCCTACCTCTCAACTCTTCCATCATAAACCCAGCCCCTCCAGGCCTTGGACGCAGGGGCGCACTGCACATCCACCTAATCATTGTCATTTCTGTACGTCTGAGCCGGCGAATATCCTCCTCCTTCACTGCCCAGGTCTCACTGCCATACAGCATTACACTCCTAACACATGCTGCATACAAAGACCCCTTAGCACGTAGGGAGAGTCCTCTCAATATCAGGAGAGGCAACAGCTCCATGAACTTCTTCCAACCACTTCTCACCCTAGCCACAGAGCTAGCTCCAGCCCCACCTCCAGCACACAACATGTCTCCCAAATAACAAAACTCTTCCACACACTCAAGAGATTCACCAGCAAGTTCAATCCTTTCATGTCTGACAAACTCCAACTGCTCACCCCAACACACCGTACACATAAAATCAGCATTATCTTGCAGTCTACCTCTGATACCACTACATCTCTTATGCACCCATTTATCACACACACTGCACAAGATGGAATTACTTCCCACGCCCTTGTGGCAAACTGCACATGGCCACTCTCCCTCGTCTTTGACAGTACTGCTATCAACCCTAGATATCATCACTTTTGTTTTATCTGCATTTACCCTTAAACACTTGTGCCCCATACCTCCTCTCCACTTCCTAAACCTTTCCTCCGCCTCCCTTTCGTTCTCTGCAATCAACACCAAATCATCAGCATACAACAACTGCCACAGGAGTCCATTTCTAAAGTCACGTGAAAGGGCTTCAAGTACCATGATAAACAACATGGGACTCAAGACTGACCCCTGATGCACACCAACATTCACGGAAAACTCATCACTCAAATCTCCATTCACTCTCACCTGGGTGTGAGCACCCACATACATAGCCATAACAACCCTAACCAGCCACTCCTCCAAGCCAAGCTTTCTCATTGCCCACTTCACCACCTCTCTTGGGACTCTGTCAAAGGCCTTTTCCAAATCAACAAAAACAAAATAAAGATCCCTTCTCCTACCAACATATTTTTCCTGAAGCTGTCGAACAATGAATATAGCATCAGTGGTCCCCCTGCCTGGCATAAACCCAAACTGCATCTCATCAATATTCACTCTTTCTCTAATCATACTCTAAAACTCTTTCCATTACCTTCATTATCTGATCTAAAAGCTTTATACCTCTATAATTTCCTCTTTCCAGGGCATCACCCTTCCCTTTATACACATTTACAATTACACTCTTCAGCCAATCATCTGGGACAACACATTCATAAATAATCCAATTTATCAGGTCAGTGACTAAACTCAACCCTATATCGCCTGAGGCCTTCAGCATTTCGGCAGTCAACCCAGACACACCTGCTGCCTTCCACACCCTCATCCTGCCTATTGCCACACTCACAGTAGCAGTATCAATCAAAGGCCAAGGGCCAGACACTGGATCTGCTGGCTCCAAACCTTTCCTGTTTCAGTCAAACTCCTCATTCAACAACCGGTAATAATCCTCTCTCCATGCATCTTTAATATCCTCACTGTTCACCACTATCCTTCCTTCATCATTCTTCACACACTGCTCACCTATAATATCCCAATTATCCCTCTTCACTTGACCTGCCACCCTAAGTATCATATTTTTCCTTTCCCCATGATTTAGGTTATCAAGTAATAGTCTCTGTGACTCAGACTTTGCCCTGTATACCTCTCTTCTAGCCCTACGCTTGGCAGCCAAATATTCCTCTTTGCTACCACTCTTCTTCCATTCCCGGAAAAGCCTTCTTTTCTCCTTAACTGCAGCTTCTACACCCTCATCCCACCACCAAGTTACTTTATGTCTTGGTGGTCCTCTTGTCCAACCGCAAGTTACATCAGTAACTCTCAAGAAATTGTTCTTGAGGGCTCTGTACTGTTCATTAACGTGTCTGTCTACAGCTCCCTGTTCAGCCACCACTCTCCTCAACTTGCTATAGAAGGCATCCCTTACTACTTGGTTTTTCAGCTTCCATATTTTCCTCCTAGGTACATAAGTCCTCCCTTACTACTTGGTTTTTCAGCTTCCATATTTTCCTTCTAGGTACATAAGTCCTCCCTTACTACTTGGTTTTTCAGCTTCCATATTTTCCTTCTAGGTACATAAGTCCTCTTTTTCATTACTTGTTCTTTAAGCACCATATCACAAATCAATAGTTTGTGCTGCTGCACACACTCCTCACTTCCTATAACTTTAACATCCCTCACTAACCTCCTATCAGCCCTCCTAACCAGAAAATAATCTATCTGACTGCTATTTTCCCCAGACTCATACGTAATTAACCTACTGTCTCTTTTCCTAAAATATGTGTTGCACACAATCATGTCCGTTGCCTCCCAAAACTCGAGTATCCTTTCCCCTTCTGCATTCCTTAGACCATACGCACATCCCCCATGCACTCCTTCATAACCTTGTGCTGCAAGTGGAAAATGTAAATAATGTGTAAATAGCAGGTGAAAGCAATGGATGTAAATATGATGGAACAGTGTAATATAGTTTTATAAGTTACTGCAAGTGACAGTGCATAACGTAGTGTAAGTAAAATGGAAGTGTAAATATTGAAAATACAATAGATAATGTAAATAGAAATGTAAATAATTAGTAATATAAGAATATGAGTACAAATACTTGAAGTTATGACAATGAAAGTGAAACCCTGGCTCTCTACGTATTTTACTGAAGGAGAAATTGAATGCCTACAGTGACAATAAACTACTATTACTGCAGGAAACTTATGGATAAAGACTGCAGATATATATAAGTGTTATATAGTAATAGGAATATAAAGTGTGAGTGTTTTTATGAATAATAAATGACAGAATACCAGCGGGGAACGAGCGCAAGTGAGAGCTTCGTACGCGCTCGTAGTTTTCATTGCTTTCACTTTTTTTTTTTTCTTTTTTTTTTTTAAGTATGGATTCCAAACTATTTGAAAATCATAGAATAGTGTTTCTAGTGATAATATCAGGCTGTGTAATCATATTAAGGGGTGTCGGGAAGTGTAAAGTGGAGACTTCCTTACCCAAATTCAGAGGTCTCCACAAGTCCTACGGTACTCGACGAAGGCTCAACAAACATCCCAGGAGGAAGCTGAAGATGTGCCATATGCATATGTAATTATAATATTCTAGGACTAATAACTGATTTTTGCCAAACATTTTTAGAAAGTCTGTCGGAGCACGAATATCCTAGCGGGACACGCAAGTCACGCCAAAACAACCCCGCAGTTTAGGGGTTAAGGCACTGTATAATCAGCTTGCTGTAGTTGACAAAGTTATGTGCATCAGTATACCACCCACCCACTGGATGTTGAAGGTTATGTAGAATACTATGATACTACTATAGTAGGTTTGTTTTCATCTGATGGATATGGGTTGCTCTCTCAGCCTGAATACGAAATCATGGCTGCATGAAATTTCAGCGCCTTAGTTATGAAGCAGGAGAGAGTCTCCTTGGTTAGCAGTCAAATTTATCCTCCAACATGACTACAAAATCATTAACAGCTAAAAAGGGGTTATAGATGTTTAACATACTAAAAAAAAAATGAGCTATCATTAAGATGGCAAGGTTCTGTGAGTCACTATACCACACAATGGCTGGAACTGAAAGGGCATGTCAGTCTCTCTGCCACTCACAGACTAAAACTAGCAAGGTGTTTGAGTCACTATAATACCTACCTGCTTGAGTTGACGAGGTTCTCCAGTGCGTGGTTGGAGTCTGTATGTCTGTTTCTGATGGAGGGGGAGTGGGCATTTCTGTGACGCCGGATGGTGGGTAAACGGGTCACAAAGGATGCATTGTGCTTGAAACTGTGGGGAAAAAAATATGATAATATCTGGGTATTCACATGATACGAAACTGAAAACTACATATAACACTGGTAGAAATTAAATAGCAATAAAAAATGCAGCTAGGCCACCCAATAAATGATGCCTAGGTAAGAAGATATAGTGTACTAATTACAATTTATTAGCAAAGCTCTGATGACAGAAAATTTGACTTACTCAAAAGAACAGGAGGAGAAATGAAAAATACAACTTAATTCTTAATCTTAGCATATTTAAGAGGCAGCTAGTGCACTTTGTAATAGTGTAAAAGCACTGGAGTGGAATAAGCAGATCCCAGACGAGTTCCGTGACCAGTGGGATAAGCTCGAGGCCTGTCGGACCACAAGAGTACACGTGAAATCTGCAACATTTAATTCATCAGTTTTGTGTTCATCTGATTTTTCCTGGGCTCCTAATTAAAAAAATAATAAATAACTAAATACATAAAAAATTAATAAAGGCTGTCTCCAGCACGGATCACACAGCTGCTAAATCCGGGTCCAACACCTCAGTCATGCTTACTACATGGTACAGTACAGTCGGCCAAAAAACTAACTAAAAAAAACAAGCCACAATAAAAATATATTTCAGAGTCTCCTCCAAACTGAACAGCTCATTATGACAGAATTTGTAATTTGCTTTACTACCACACAATGCTTTTCTATCTTAATATCTCCCAGTTTATTTTGGCCGTCAGTACTGAGGGTGTGAGTGACCTGTCCCCTGGTGTCAGGCTGGGGAACATGGGCACCCTAGAGCCAAAAGAATGACTACAGGAGTGCTGGGCACCTGCTAAACAAGGGTTACAGGAGGAAGGTGGTGCACTGCTGAAGAAACTGGTCATTATCAACACACTAATCTAAATCTAGTTCTGTACTAAATACTAGATGATAAAAGGAGAAACTGAAATTGTGCTGAATAATATCCAGGTTCTAGGGGTATGTGCTTCAGTCTGTAATTAGAAAGGCACCAGCAGGTGACAAATAATGGGTAACAGTTTACTTCTGAACTCTGCTTGCTTTTGTTGTAATGCCTACATCTAAACTGTTTTAACACTGGCTGATAATAACAAAATGAGCTAGTAATCTCGCATATATATATACATATACAGTGCTCGTCAGAAGTATCGAGCGCCCTGCGTCCCTCCTACAAAACAAACCTTTCAACATTGAAAAAACATGTAAATAATGCATTATATTTACCTTTAATGCTTGGTAGGGAATCCTTTGCGCTTCTTCACGGATATGAGACGTCGTGGAAGTGAAAGGGCGAGGTTCCTCAGGCACTGGGGTGGTATTTTTGCCCAGGACTCATGAATGGCTGCTTCCAGCTTAGGCAGAGAGCTCACGTCCTTCCCTTGGAGATTCTTCTTTACGAGGTACCGGAGATTTTCTATCGGGTTGAGGTCTGGGCTATTGCCTGGCCAGTCTTTCATGAAGGAGACCTCACAGTCACGAAGCCAGTTGGTGACCGATTTGGCTTTATGAGCAGGTGTACCGTCCTGCTGAAACACTTGTGCACCTGTGAGCTCGAAGGACTCAGGTAAATGATCACAAAGAAGCTCCAGGTAAATGTCCTGTTTCACTCTGCAGTTCTTGGGAAGCACAACAAGCTTCCCCAAACCCTTCCCAGAGAAAAAAACCCATACCATAAGTGAATCAGGGTGTTTACCTGTGCTCTCCACGTAACGGGGGTCAAGCGGGTCACTACCTTTGCACCGGTACACACGCACTCCTTGATTACAGGTAACACTAAACGTTGCCTCATCAGACCACAACACTGACAACCATTGATCCTCACCCCAGTTAAGGTACTTGTTAGCAAAGGCAAGCCTACGAAGTCACTGGTAACGTGTAAGAAGAGGCTTTCTCACAGGCCTGTGACTTGTGTAACCAAGTTCATGGACTCTTCGAGACACCGTGTGCACTGAAACCTCACCAAACACTTCCAGGTTGCTCTCCTTAATTTTCCTTGCACTCACACGAGGATTAGACTCCACTGCCTGTTTTAACACATTAACAGACCTCGGGGATGTTTTCCTGGGCCTACCAGACCGTGTTTTTTTTGTAGGAACATCACCACTATTTTCCGCTCGAAAACGGGCACACCACCTCCGTACTGTCGATCAAGCCACACCAACCAAATCACTAATTTCCTTTGTGGGGTGGTCTGCCTCCTTTAGAGCAATGATCTGTGATAGGATTTCAGTCGAAAGATCACCAGTAGGGGCCATAACAAAGTGGCGAAAGCTAAAACACCGCGGGACACTAGGTAAAAAATTGCGCAAGAAGAGAGGGAGAAGCGGCAGAGTTCCTCTTTCTAACGCAGCCCATAGGCAACTGAGGCAGCAGCCAACCAGCGTGCAGTAAAGTCTCAAGCTGCCGTGACGTCATGTTAGCGGCCCAAACATCTGGCTCAATTTTTAGTACCAAAAAAGGGTGATTCTTTTTTCCCTAAAAGTATTGCGCGCCCTGGCATAAGCGTTCGATACTTCTGACGAGCACTGTATATGTGTGTGTGTGTGTGTGTGTGTGTGTGTGTGTGTGTGTGTGTGTGTGTGTGTGTGTGTGTGTGTGTGTGTGTCATATAGATATAGAGAGAGAGAGATGGATAGATAGAGGGGTAGATATAGATATAGACAGATAGATAGGTAGATATTGTATATATATATATATATATATATATATATATAAGTAAGACCTCACTATAACGGACTAATTGGGGACCAAACCATTCCGAAAAATGCGAATTTCTGATAAAAGCGACATCCGGACTTCCTCCTGCTATTCCGGACTTTTTCCGATATATCAGACATTAGTCCAGATTGCATGAACAGTTTTTAAACTGTTTTGACTACCACTGCAGTACTGTACTGTGTTATAAGTTCACTACATTAATCAAATGGTATAATATGTATAATAATTCTGTACTGTACACTAATAAACATGTCTTTTATTTACCTTATTGTGGTGAACATAGCTGACTTGGTCAGGCAGTCCGGACTGCTTCTGGCTTTATTGGACTTTTTACGATATATAGAATTTAGTCCGGTAGCTCCTCAAGTCCGATAAAAGCGAATTCCGGTCTATTGAAGTCCGTTATGTCGAGGTTTTATTGCATATATATATATATATATATATATATATATATATATATATATATATATATGTGTGTGTGTGTGTGTGTGTGTGTGTGTGTGTGTGTGTGTGTGTGTGTGTGTGTGTGTGTAATACAGATATAGAGAGAGAGACAGATGGATGGATAGATTGGTAGATATAGATAGAGATAGATAGGTAGATACTGTATACACAGTATATATAGATGGATAGATAGATAGATAGATAGACAGACAGATAAATAGACTGATATCAACTGACAGACAGATATAGATAGATATAGACAGATTTAAAGAACACTGGAAGCAATTAGGATACTTAGAATATGAGCGTGATGCCAGTACTGAATGTTTGGTTGCAAATAAGTGAAAGATGTTTTTAAGTCTTAAGAAAAATGTCAATCAACCACAAAGAAGTACTACATATTTCTAATGAATTTACTAAAACTTCATATAACTGATTTAAATACATGGACAGACATATGTGAAAATTAAATACCATACTGGTACAGCAAATATGGAGTACTTTACCAAGCATATGCAACATTGCTTCTTAAGAGTCATTTCAAAACAATTGGTACAGAAAGTTAGAGTACAGTGTATACTGAAGCAACCCATCTTTTTGAGGCATTAGCTGCTACTAAAAAAACTGTACTTCACAATACAGTATTAAAGGTCTATATTTACAGCATACTTAAGACATAACTGCAATGTACAAAGAAATATTTCCATAGCATAAACCAAAAGCATCAGAAACACAAAATGTGCACAGAAGTATGGGAAGAGACAGCTAGGGTTATCTTATATACTACGAAACTAGATGATTAACCACTTCAGTATGGTGACATCTTTTTGTAGTTTATTCCTGATGCTATCAGACAATTTTATTAGGCTTTGGAGAGTTCCTTTGAAGAAAAAAGTTCATGAATGCTATATGCAACACTTCTAACATTAAATAAAAATCTGCTTGAGGACAGCAAGAATGAAATAAATAAATGGCACTGTATTGCAGGGGTTAATCAAGAATGCAGTAAAGGAGAAACCAGTACTCTGAATACAACTGTCAAACCTGACATTGGCAATGAAAATGCATGTACAAATGCCACACATAAACACAGAAAGCTGCACATTTCCCATAATTCTTGCACTTTTTTTTTTTTCCAATGGAGTAAAGTTCATGAAAAAAAGCAAGCAACTGATCTAAGAAGCTGTAAATTGCTGTCAGTGACTGCAGTAGCCTTACATTCGGCCTGGAGACAGCCTGATCGAGCTCAGTTGTCTCCTGCAAGTTTTGGAAAAGAACATTTAACAGAAGGGTGCGGACACCACTATAGTTGGTCTGAGGCTGTATTCATGGTGCAAGGGGCTGGGTGGGAGGGGCAAGGCTCTACACTCTTCCTGAGTCCTCAATACACATACTTCTGTTTCAAATGCAAATTATGGAATAAATTATTCCAAATGAAAATTGAGGATATATTTCACAGTAATCTGATTCAGATTGGTAGACACTTGTACACCATCACTGGGATGTTTTAAAAGTGAAACTGATTATTCAAACAATGCTACATGCAACTAGTTTCTCTGCCTGACCTAGTTGTTAAAGTCATATACAGTAAACAACATGAGGCTAAGAGTGGAGAATTAGAGCCAGAAATAAATGTAATGACTGATCAATAATCCTACTGTACAATATGTATTTGTTCATGGATGAAATATTTACATTACAAAGAGAGAAGACCTTTATTTTCCTTCACTACCATAAAACCCCTCATTACCCTACACTGACTCCCATGTGTGTATGGTTATGGACACAGGAGGAGTGGGGAGAGGGAACTGGGACTCCACACAGACACGCGACAGATAAATAACACAAAACATATGGCAATCAAGTAGCATCAACTTCTAACGTCAAAACAGGACTATTACAAAACTGTACAGTGTGAGCTTGTGTAAACCTTTATACTACATTATATCGGTGTATTAAAAAAAAAAAAAATGTAGGCAGTGTAAAACACTTTACCCCTCAACCATAACTATGTGCAAGATAATACTACAATATTTCAAGTAACATGACAACTTCAAAATAATTTAGCTATTTTCATTTTGAAACACAGGACTAACAACCAAATACCAAAACTGATTCTCATTCATATTGTACTATGTTTAGGGATGTAATTATAATATGCAACAAGTAAGAAAACACAAAAAAAATTGACACAAGAAATGGCTATACAGTATAGGCTAATATCAATAACCTAATGTGTCATTGTGTGTCAATCCGGCAAATTTACTGAAATCAAATGCCAGCAAGAAAATCTGTTCCAATTATTAAACTATAACTAGCAGAGAGCAAACAGTATCTAAACTGTGTGAGCAGTAAGAAAACTGGCCAGGCACCTCACTACTTGGGGCTACTGAAGTGTACTTACAGTGAAGGGGTATTAGGGTTCTTTTCCTTTTCCTCAATCTTGATGCTGATGTAGTATGATAAAAGGGGTTGAGGGAGGGACAGGAGGGGTAAAGGACATACAGGAGAGGTAGGAGAGAAAAGCAGAGAGAGAACAATACAGTTCAGAGGTCACATCACTGGAATTATAGACTTGAATTATAGACTTCAGGCTATTACAGCCTGCTTTTAATAATTTTCCGTGAATCACCTACAAGATAACCTAAATATACTGTATTATCAATATATGGCACAGATTTTTAGAAAAGGATATTAATGCATTTTTGTTATCCATAATAAATAATGCTTTATTCAAATAATTAAATTTGATTGCAGTTTAATCATTTGGAGTACCAGAACTACAGTGTATATATATATATATATATATATATATATATATATATATATATATATATACATATATATATATATATATATATATATATATATATATATATATATATATATATATATATATATATTACACAGATTTGCCAACCTCCTACGCCAGTATCTTATTAATGAACTGCTTTAACCTACATAAAATCACAGCACTTGCATCTAATAATGTATTCCCAGGTGTGCCACAAATACAAGCTGCAAAACAACAGTGATAACAGGGCATCATCAAATAATAAGTAATTACTGTATATTTTTTTACCTGCTTTGATTCTGTACATAACTGCATTATATAAATATTTTTCATGTTTAATATTACTGATCATCGTATGCACGTTTACCTTAACTTCTATAGGGTTTTCATTATTTATCATAGCTAAGATTACTGGTTATATTTAATTAATGGTGTCATTAGAGACTCTGTAAAATAAAACTGGAGAAACATGTTTTTGCAAGGCCAAAAACTCATTTTTCACTCATAGCATGTGAACTTAGAGGCATCCTCAGAAAGAAGACTGAGCCAGCATATGAAACACCCAAGTATTTCAAATGGCGGTGGGAGTACTCATCTCAGGCTTGGAGACCAGAGATAGGGTACATTACTTCATGTTTCCATGTTTCTAACTTTGTTCAAGGCCATTGAAAGTAATTTCAGTACTACATGGCAAGTTTACTGTGCTTCTTTCTGGAAGCTTGTGCAATAGCATCCCCCTCCTCCCCCGTGTGTGTGTGTGTGTGTGTGTGTGTATTTACCTATTTGTATTTACCTATTTGTAGTATACAGGAATTGAGCAATGCTCGTGTTGTCCTGTCTCCATATCCACATTTATCAAGTCTACCTTTACACACATGAATGTTTTTCTCATGCACCACCTCTTTGTCTAAGTCGTTCCAAATATTTAAGAATATACCTAATTGTGATATACACGGAATGTACTATGCTCGTGGGTTTCCGTCGCTGTTTCTCAATAAGTCGAATTTAACTTTAAACTCGTTTAAGTTTTTAGACTGGACGATCTCTTTGTCCAGGCTATTCCATAAGTCTATACTTCTGTAAGGAAAGCTATATTTCTTGATATCCTTCAAGCAGCTTAACTTTTTCAATTTCATTCCATGTCCTCTTGTTGCTCTCTTATCCCATACAAACAGATCTTCTTTGTCAATTTTATCTACTCCCACCATGGTCCTGAACACCGCAAT
Organism: Coenobita brevimanus; assembly: GCF_032717465.1. Lineage (NCBI taxonomy): Eukaryota > Metazoa > Arthropoda > Malacostraca > Decapoda > Coenobitidae > Coenobita > Coenobita brevimanus. The sequence continues at coordinate 4,061,202 of NC_136982.1, read as the reverse complement.
CATGTCTCCCCTCTTTCTCCTTTCCTCTAACGAAGGCAAATCCAGTTTTTCCAGCCTCTCTCTGTATGACAGGTCTGTCAGACTGGGGACCATCTTGGTTGCTGTTCTTTGTATTCTCTCAATCATGTTTATATCTTTCTTTTTGTGTGGGGACCACACTACCGCTGCATATTCTAACCTGGGGCGGATCATGGCCACTATCAATTTTTTCATCATTTCCTCATCCATATAATGAAATGCTACTCTTATGTTAGTCAAGAGCTTATAAGTCTCTCCAACTATCTTGTTAATGTGCTTTTCTGGTGACAAACTATCTTGGACCAGCACTCCCAAATCTTTCTCTTCTCTCCTTTTTGTGATTAATTCATTACCCAAAAAATAATTCAGTGATGGTCTCTTGGTACTTTTACCCATTTCCAATATTTTACATTTCTTTACATTAAATTTCATTTCTCACGTCCGGCTCCAATTGTGTATCCTATCCAAATCCTCCTGCAGTATTTTACAATCCTCCTCAACCTCTATCTTCCTCAAGATCTTTACATCATCAGCAAGCAGACTCGCATTACTGTTCACTCCATCTACCATATCATTTACGTAAATCAGGAACATTACTGGCGCCAACACTGAGCCTTGAGGGACTCCACTTGTTACTTCCCTCCATCCAGACATCTTTTCCTTTATTACTGTCCTCATTTGTCTGTCTCTCAAAAAGTCTCTCATCCATTCCAGAAGTTTCCCCTTTAGTCCTCCTATATATTCTAGTTTCCACATTAGTCTCTTATGAGGTACCTTGTCAAAGGCCTTCTCTAAGTCTAAGTACACACAATCCACCCAACCATCTCTCTCCTGTACCACATCAATCGCTCTTGAGTAAAAGCTCAACAAGTTTGAAACACATGACCTTCCACTTCTGAATCCAAACTGACATTCAGCCAAAATATTCATCTCTTCCAGATATTTTATCCATCTGTCTTTCAGGATTCTCTCACACAATTTTGCGACCATGCTGGTTAGAGACACTGGTCTATAATTCAGGGGTTCTTCCCTGTTTCCTCCCTTGTAAATTGGTACCACATTTGCCCTCTTCCATTCTTTTGGCACTTTCCCCTCTTCCAGTGAGCATACAATTAAGCTGTGAATTTTATCCGCCAGTTGTTCTCTGCATTCCTTCAGTACCCAATTAGAAATTCCATCAGGTCCTGGGGCTTTCCTTACATCTTGAGTTTCCAGTAATTTATACACTTCCTGCACCTCCACTTTTATATCTTTCATCACCGGAACATTTCTAATCACTCCCTCCCCTTCCACAAGCTCCTTTTCTTTAGTGAAAACTGACTGGAAACGTTTGTTCATTATTTCTCCTTGCATTGCCGCATCCTTAAAGACCTCTCCATCTACTTTCAGCTTGGTGATTCCTTCCTTTTGTTTCAGTTTGCCATTAACAAATCTATAAAACAGTTTGGGTTCATCTTTGCATTTGTCAATTATACCTTTTTCAAAATTCCTTTCTTCTTCCCTATGTATTCTTGTGTATTCGTTTCTTGTTCTTTTATATTCTTCCTTTGTTCTGTCGTTACCTCTCTTTCTCCAATTGTTCCACGCCTTATCTCTCGATTTTTTGGCTATCATACACCTTCTATTAAACCACTCCTTTTTCCTGTTTTCTTTCCCTCTTACTCTTGGTACAAATTTTTCCACTCCCAAATTATAGAGGTCTAGAAAGATATCCCACTTCCTCTGTATCTCTCTTGTTTCTCTGAATTTTCTCCAATCCGCATTTTCAAAAAAGTTTCTCAATCCTGTAAAATTTGCTTTGCCAAAGTTGTATCTTCCCTGTCTATGAAGCTCGTCTCTTGGCTCGACGTTTCCTATTAACATCTGGAACTCAATGACCATGTGATCACTTTTTCCCAAAGGACAGAGATATTTCAATGATTCTATTACATCGGGTTCTTTGGTGAACAGTAAATCTAACCTTGCTGGTGTGTCCTCACCTCGAAACCGTGTCTCTTCTTTGACCCATTGCGTCATCACATTATTCATTATTATATTTAATAACATAGTACCCCACGAATCCTCGCCGCCTCCCGAGTGCCATTCCTCCCAGTTCACCTCTTTACAATTAAAGTCACCCACCAAAAGTATATTATTGCTTTTCTCAATTATTTTTTGCAAGTAGCTAGCCATATCTGACAACATCTCATGGTATTCGTCATCCTTCCATGCTCTCGTCTTTGGGGGAACATACACTACCGCCATATCTCTCTTAACATTCTCTCCAGTTTCTAATTTCATATATATCACTTCAGCCCTGCCTTCTCCCATTTCCACAGTATCTACATTTATGTTGTTCTTCACTGCTATCATCACTCCTCCTCCCTTTTTTTCTTTTCTGTCTTTTCTCCACAGTTTGTATTTACCATCTCCCAAATGAACATCAATATCTTCTCTTAATTTGGTCTCTACAAAGCACATGACATCAGGTTCATGTTCTCTCAAGAAATCATTAATTTCGATCCTTGTCGATATGAAACCATCAACATTAGTATATATCACCTTCAAATTATTTTTGACATTATTAATACCCTCTTCTCTCCTACTCTCTGTCCGTACCACTTCCTCAACTTCTGATCTTTCACAACCATCCCCCCTAGTTTCCTTCACTTCTACTTCCTTAAATACCATTTCCTTACTTTCATATCCAATACTCTCCAAAAAAAAGCATTACGTTCTTCCTCTGTCCTCTCATCATTTTTTTCCTTAACTTCTTCCATTAATGATTTTAAAACTTCTCTTTCTTCTTCATTCAGATCTTTTCTTATTATAATATTTTCCATCCCCGCCTCTTTGCTTAATTTCCAGGTCACTTTAAGTATCTCATATATTACACTTTCTGATGTAAACTTGACTCTCATTGGTCTTGTTTCCCCTTTCTTATAAGGCCCTATCCTCCTTACTTCCTCAATTTCTTTTACCCACTTGTCTCCTTCGGGGTCAATCTTGCCTAATATTCCTCTCACCATGTTCGTGTCTCTCTCGAGTCTTGCGAACCTAACCTTTTCTTCCTCTTCCCTGTTTCCAAATACTACCACACATCTGTTCCTTTCTACAGTTTCTCTCACTATTTTCTCTTTTTTCTTCAGTATTTTCACTACATTTTCTTCCATTTCTTTCTTGTTCATTTCCCTTTCTTCCTGGATGATCTCTCTTAAGCTGACCACTTCTTTCTGTTCTTCTTCTACGTGTGCCCACTTTGCCTTGTGTTCTTCTAGTACATTACTCACCTTCTCCGTTTTATTAGTACTCTCTTCAAGTTTCCTCCTCAGTTCAACATTTTCCCTCTTCAAATTCTTAATCTCTTCATTGGCTGTTTCGTTGGACTGGATTAGACTCTGTATGGTGGTTTCCGTATTTCCTGACACATCCTTTATCACTAGATTCTCTACTTTTTTTTCGAGTTCACTAATCCTCATAATTAATGTTTTCACGAGGTCCATGACATTAGTATTAGCGTCAAATCCTTGAAATTCCATTCCCTCATTGTTTACATTTTAGGCCATCTTTACCGTACCGGTAAAATACCTAAACAGCTGTTACCGAATAAGCCACAAACATTCATGTATACTATTGCCAACAAATCTTTACATTTTTGGTAGTCTACCAACTTTCATTATTTTAAATTTAAAGAAAGACCCTAGGAGACAGGACAGACAAAATTCCTGAAACTTCTCAAGGTTAGGAGCGATGCCTGGGACGTCCTCTCTCTCCGGCTGTTCGTGTATGTGTGTGTGTGTGTGTGTGTGTGTGTTCTTACCTAATTGTATCTTTACAGTTATAAGTCGAGCTCGTACTGTTCCGTATATTAAACCATATTTATCACACATATTCTTAAATTTACGAGTAGCAGCCATGGCTCAGTGGGTTAGAGCACTCCGCTCTGTCCGAAGGGACGGAGGATCGAATCCACCCAAGGGTCATTGGTAGACATCAGGAAGGGCATCCGGTCATAAAATGCTACACACTCCAATCCAAAAATGTCCTCTATCCAGGGGCAACATCTTAGCCCTTCGGGGATATCAGGCGTTATTAAAAAAAAAAAAAAATCTTAAATATATGAATAGTTTTGGCACACACTATTTCATTCAGTAGTGCATTCCACTGATCAGTTGCCCTATTTGGGAAACTGAATTTCCTTATGTCTTTATCGCTTCTCTTTTTATGCAGTTTTTTGCAATGTCCTCTTGCTGGTGCTTTCCCATAGTTTATATTTCGATTTACGTCTATTTTCTCTTTCCCTGAAAAGCATTTATATAGCATAATCATGTCTCCTCTTTACCTTCTCTCCTGTAGTGTTGGTAGATTCAGTTTTTCTAGTCGTTCTTGGTAGCTTAGATCCCTTAAGTTTGGTACCCATCTTGTAGCTGCCCTCTGCACTTTTTCAATCTTATCTACATGTTTTTTGAGATGAGGATTCCAGACTACTGATGCATACCCCAGGATTGGTCTGATGAATGATGTTATCTTTCTCAGTATGTCTTCATTTATATATGTGAATGCTATTCTTATATTAGCAAGCACTGTATACATGTTACGTACCTTCTCACTGATGTGGTCCTCTGGAGATAGTCTGTTACTGATAATCACTTCTAGGTCCTTCTCCCTTTCTGATATGTGTAGGGTTGAACTTCCAAACTTATAATCTCAATCTGGTCTTTTTTTCATTTTTACCATGTAATGGGGTGTATAAAAGCCAGCGTTGCTTAGAGGCAAAGCGGGGAACCTGTCTTTGGCTCGGTGGTAACGTGCGCGCATATGATGTGTGAGGGCCCGAGTTCAAATCCCGGCCAGACCACAGTGATTAATTTGTTAAGTTTCATATGGTTCTTTACAACCAGACAATTACACGGCATTTGTCCTCATTAAATTCCATTTGCCATTTATTGTTCCATTCAAGAAGTTTATTTAATTCTTCTTGCAGCTCTCTGCAAGAATCTGTGTTAGTAATTTTCCTTTGTACAGTATTTTTGCATCATCAGCAAATACCTGTGTGTGTGTGTGTGTGTGTGTGTGTGTGTGTGTGTGTGTGTTTACCTATTTGTAGTATACAGGAATTGAGCAATGCTCGTGTTGTCCTGTCTCCATATCCACATTTATCAAGTCTACCTTTACACACATGAATGTTTTTCTCATGAACCATCTCTTTGTCTAAGTCATTCCAAATATTTATGCATTTATCTAATATACCTAATTGTGATATACACGGAATGTGCAATGCTCATGTTTTTCCGTCACTGTTTCTCAATAAGTCAAATTTAGCTTTAAACTCGTTTAAGTTTTTAGACTGGACGATCTCTTTGTCCAGGCTATTCCATAAGTCTATACTTCTGTAAGGAAAGCTATATTTCTTGATATCCTTCAAGCAGCTTCACTTTATCAATTTCATTCCGTGTCCTCTTGTTCCTCTCTTATCCCATAAAAACAGATCTTCTTTGTCAATTTTATCTACTCCCACCATGGTCCTGAACACTGCAATCATGTCTCCCCTCTTTCTCCTTTCCTCTAAGGAAGGCAAATCCAGTTTTTCCAGCCTCTCCCTGTATGACAGGTCTGCCAGACTGGGGACCAACTTGGTTGCTGTTCTTTGTATTCTCTCAATCTTGTTTATATCTTTCTTTTTGTGTGGGGCCCAAACTACCACTGCATATTCTAACCTGGGGCGGATCATGGCCACTATCAATTTTTTCATGATCTCCTCATCCATATAATGAAATGCTACTCTTATGTTAGTCAAGAGTTTGTAAAGTCTCTCCAACTATCTTGTTAATGTGCTTTTCTGGTGAAAAACTATCTTGGACCAGCACTCCCAAAGCTCTCTCTTCTCTCATTTTTGTGATTAATTCATTACCCAACGAATAATTCAGTGATGGCCTCCTCTGTGTGTGTGTGTGTGTGTGTGTGTGTGTGTGTGTGTGTGTGTGTGTGTGTTCTTACCCAATTCTTCTTACATAATTGTATCTTTACAAGAATGAGTCAAGCTCGTACTGTCCCGTGTCTTAAACCATATTTATCGTACATATTCTTAAATTTGCGAATTGTTTTGGCACACACTATTTCATTGGGTAGTGCATTCCACTGATCAATTGCTCTGTTTGGGAAACTGAATTTCCTTACGTCTTTATCACCTCTCTTCTTATGCAGTTTTTTGCAGTGTCCTCTTGCTGATGCTTCTCCATATGTTAAGTAATCATTTATGTCTATTTTCTCCTTTCCTGATATGCACTTATATAGCATTATCATGTCACCTCTTTTCCTTCTCTCCTGTAGTGTTGGTAGATTAAGTTTATTTAGTCTTTCTTCGTAGCTTAAGTCCCTTAAGCTTGGTATCCATCTTGTAGCTGCCCTTTGAACTTTTTCAATCTTGTCTATATGCTTTTTGAGATGAGGACTCCAGATTACTGATGCATATTCCAGGGTTGGTCTAATGAATGATGTTATTACCCTTCTTAGTATGTCTTCATTTATGTATGTGAATGCTATTCTCATATTTGCATGCAGTGTATACATGTTCCGTACCTTCTCGCTGATGTGGTCAGCCGGAGATAGTCTGTTATTGATAATCACACCTAGGTCTTTCTCTCTTTCTGATATGTATGGGGTTTTATTTCCTAACTTATAATCCCAATCAGGTCTTTTTCCACTTTTACCAAACTTGATTACATGACACTTGTCCACATTGAATTCCATTCGCCATGTATTACTCCATTCATGAAGTTTATTTCATTCTTCTTGTAGCTCTTTACAAGAGTCTGTGTTAGTAATTCTCCTTTGTATTTTTGCATCATCTGCAAACATATTCAGATAGCTCTCATTTCCAGTGTTACTGTTTATATCATTTATATACACTAAAAACATGATTGGTGCCAGCACTGAACCCTGTGGTACTCCACTAGTCACTTCTTTCCATGATCAGTAGTTTCCTCTTAGTACTGTCCTCATTTCTCTGTTTATGAGAAAGTCTTGCATCCAACAAAACAGTTTGCCTCGAATTCCTCCTTGATGGTACAGTTTCCATAAAAGTCTTTGGTGTGGTACTGTGTCAAAAGCTTTCTTGAAATCTAAATAGATACTGTCCACCCATCCTTCCCTTTCCTGTATTGTCTTTCTTACTCTGTCATAGTAGCTCAACATATTAGTAACACATGATTTTCCTTTTCTGAAACCAAACTGTCTTTCTGTTATCATACTGTGTTCTTCTAGATGATTTACCCAAGCTTTTCTTATAAGTTTTTCTAATACCTTGCTTACAACACTGGTCAGTGATACTGGTCGGTAGTTGAGTGGATTTTGTCTATTTCCTTTCTTGAATAAGGGGGCAATATTTGCTTTTTTCCAAATATCAGGTAGTTTACCTTGACTCAAGGATTTCTTGAAAATTAAAAATAATGGTTTACAAACGCCTGGGAACACCAGATGATGTTGGCATCCCTACGTGTCAAGTGGGGTTGGTGGAGGATTAGTGCCCCTCCCTGTAAAACAATTAACTCTAAGCCCTTGGCCACCCCGTGTGGGATACATGGCGTCTGGCAATGAATGAATGAATGAACTCCTTTGCACATTCTCGTAATACCCAACATGAAAATTCATCAGGACCACTTGCTTTTCCTCTGTCTAATCTACTTAACTCCTCCTGTATTACTTTTTCTGCTATTTGTATATCTGGTAGTATGTGTGGACATGCGTGTTCCACATAGTCCCTCTCAAAAATTTTTTCTTTTGTAAAAACTAATTGGAAATTCTTATTTAGTGCTTCACAAATATCTTTCTCTTGTGTTTAAGTGATTCCCTCGTCCGTAATGGATTGTATTATATCTTTTACTTTGGTTTTGCTTCTGATATAGCTGTAAAACAGCTTTGGTTGATCACTACTTCTATTTATTATATCCTCCTCAAACTGTTTTTGGGCTGCCTTCCTTATTCTTGTATAGTCGTTTCTTGCCTGTTTCTAATTATTATACGCCCTTTCACTATTGTGTCTTCTGTATCTATTCCACAACAAATCTCTTCTTTCTTTTGATTTTTTACATTCTGTATTGAACCATTTCTGTATTTTCTTATCTGCTTCTTTCTGCTGTGGGATGTACTTCTGGACTCCTATTTCATAAAATTCACAAAATTTTTTATATACAGCATTTAAATCTTGTCATCTAAGCTCATTTTCCCAATCAACTTCTAAGAAATACTTCTTTAGGTCTTGATAATTTCCCTTTTTATAGTTTAGGCTCTTTTTGTAACTATCATTGCTGTTTACTATGTCATATGCTATCCTGAAGTTATAATTTAGTACTGCATGATCGCTTTTGCCGAGTGGAGGGTGATATATTAAACTGTCAATATCATTTTCTTGCCTTGTAAATATTAGATCTAGCACTGAAGGTACATCAAGTCCTCTTTTTCTGGTGGTTTCCCTCACATGTTGCGTTAAGAAAAACTCTTGTACGAGATCCAGGAGCTTTTGATCCCAACAGCTTTCTTGGCTATTTATATCTAGAGTATTCCAATTTATATTTGTATTGAAGTCCCCAGTTAGTATAATTCTTTCTGATTTCTCTTCCATTTTATGTAGCAATGATCTTACACTCTGAATTGTACTCTCTGCCAGGTCCTCATATTCATCTCTTTCCCATGTGTTTGATCTGGGTGGCATGTACAAATTGGCTACAATTACTTTACCTTCAGATGTGTCGATCTCTACTGCAATCAGTTCTACTTGTGATGGTATATCTAGTTTTATTTCCTTGACTTTTAGATTTTTCTTAGTTAATATTATAATTCCTCCTCCTTTTTTTAAATATCTGTCTCTTCTCCATATATTGTATTCCTCTAAGTTTAGTACGTCATTTGATATCCTTGGTATTAATTTTGTTTCAGTTAGGCATATTATTTGTGGTTCATTTTCTCTGACATAATCATTCATCTCTAGTAATTTAGATACCATTCCATCCACATTTGAGTACATCAACTTTATCATCTTGTTTATATACTTGTCATGACATGGTTCAACTACCTTCCTCCTTTTTCTTCCATCCTGTTTGTGTACCACTTTCGTACCTGCAATCCTATTACTTTGAAAAAAAATTTCTTCTTCTCCTCTTCTGATCTTCCCTCATTTTTTGTTTTTGCTTCCTCCCTTTTCTCTTTCAGTAATTCCAGTTCCTCTTGTGTTAGGCATCTTTTTATACATACATTTTTGAACTCCTCTTTTTCCTTAAGATGCTTTGCATTTTTTAGTATCTCTTCCACAGTGTGTACACTCTGGAAAGTCACCTTTAGAGGTCTTGTCTTGCTTTTCTCGTATTTCCCTAACCTTTTGTGTTCCTCTATATCTTTACTACAGATTTCCTCTGATACTTCTTTCAGTAAGCTCATTACATTTGCCATCTCCTTTTTGTCTCGTGATCTTGTTTTTAACTTCTTCCTCTTCTATACCAGTGATCACTATTGATTTGTTTATCTCTACTGAATCTCTGACTAACTTTGGATTGTTTTGGATTATTCTTTTCACCTCCTTTTTAATGCTTTTTTCCTCCACCCTTGTTTCTAAGTCTTTCTTTACTTTCACCATTTCAGCATACATGGTTTCTACATCATTTTTGTAGCTTTGCACAGCTTCATTTACTTGTGTTATCTTCTCCTCAATATCACTGCTCTGGTCAATAAGACTGCTAACTTGCCTAATTGTCTCTGTGCCATTTTTGAACTCTTCCATAACACTCTCGTGATTGACTACTGTACTTGCCATTTCACTCATTTTCTTCCTAAGTGTACTCAATTCCACGGTTAGTTCACTGATGGTTGTGTCTTTCTTATTGGCCTCCCTTCCTAGTTTTTCTATCTCTTCCTTTTGCAAGTGCATCTGCTTCTTTATTTCATCAATTTCATTTTTGAAAGCCATTTCTAGTTTGTTTACACGTTCAACCAGTCTATTGTGGGTCTCTACTTCAACCAGTTCTTGGTAGAAATCATCATTTTGCTTTTTACCTTTATCCCTTTTCTTTTCCAAATTTGTTTTACTGAAGTATGTATCCATTTTGCAATACTTAAAGTGCAAAGCATATACTTACAATCTCCGTCTTGTTGTAGTCTAAACAAACCTCAGAGATGACTCAGCGTATTCTTTCGTTTTGGTTCTATTTCCTGTTTTTACAAGTCTTGTTGAAACTTATTATTTTTTTCCTTTTTATAATGAACAATCATTTAGTCTAACCTGGTACTGAGCTTGACTCATACAAAGATACTATTTAGGTAATGCCACTGGCCGTGATGATTTGGTACGGAGCGCCGGTGTCACACGTCCGCCTAGATTGAATCCCTGTGTGTGTGTGTGTGTGTGTGTGTGTGTGTGTGTGTGTGTGTGTGTGTGTGTGTGTGTGTGTGTGTGTGTGTGTGTGTGTGTGTGTGTGTGTGTGTGTGTGTGTGTGTGTGTGTGTGTGTGTGTGTGTGTGTGTGTGTGTGTGTGTGTGTGTGTGTGTGTCCCCTTCATGGGAATTACTTTGTTGTGGTGGGGAGCTTGCATTCTCCACAAATCTGGTGAGTTGTACTTGCAGGGGGAGTTATCTCCAGATTCAGCAGGAGTACAGGGTTAGCCATGCTGAAGGGGCCATCAGTGAGGAATCAAAATTAGCATTCCCAGGCCCACTGCCTTGTGGATTACCCTTGGATAGGTTAATGCCACAGGAGTAAACTCTGAACAAAAAAATCTGTGAGTAGAGTCCCACAGAAGGCAGGGATCACTATTATCTTTTTATTTTTTCTTGGAGGGGACAGTCTTGTGGAATTTTAGTTTTTAGTTCCATCTCCCTTACTTTAAAAAAAAAAAAAAGGGGGGGGGAGGAGGGGGAGGGCCTCCCACGAGACTCTTGCAACTCTGATCAATAGAGGGTCATCATGAATCTTCATGCCACAATCACAGGCTGACAAGGGCCAAGCCATGTGGTTAAAGACTGTGTGCTCTCACCATTACACCAATTCAGCCACTGCACTCGCCCACTACTATACTGTACTCACCTCCCATTTCATCCTACACCAAAATCAGAAGACCTATGACGACAGGACTGGGTGACAGTGACAGGTCATAGATGTGACTAAAAGTTGCTAGCTTGATGGCATGATGGCATAGGAGCAGGTCATGCCTTTGGTAGCATTCAGTGAGAATAAGTAGCTGGAAACAGATGCCCAACTGCTTACCTCTGACAGGGAGGTGTTTAGAGAAGGTAATCTAAACATTTGCTGCTCCTCATCATCTGGGCAGATAACTGCATCTGTCAACCCACACTGCGGTAAAAAAAATCTAAAGAATTCCTCAGATTTTTGCTACCTGGAAGATAACACCCTTGCTTGATAGTGACCAAGACACAACCACACTGTTGGACTGCCCTAACTGCCTGTGAACTGAAAAGATATAAAACTGACACTGCTGCCTTGTCTAAGGTAATCTAAACATTTGCTGCTCTGCATCATCTGGGCAGATAACTGCATCTGTCAACCCACGCTGCAGTAAAAAAAAAATCTAAAGAATTCCTCAGATTCTTGCTACCTGGAAGATAGCACCCTTGCTTGATAGTGACCAAGACACACAATCACACTGTTGGACTGCCCTAACTGCCTGTGAACTGAAAAGATATAAAACTGACACTGCTGCCTTGTCTAGGACTTGCCTCTCTGGAGACAGCAGCGTAACAAAAGCAGAAGGGTGTATCTATTTCTGGCAGGGATATCCAGACAATGTAAGAGAAAACCATGATAATGGCTTTGCAATCTGAAACAACCTACTACAGAAGATCCAAGAATCACTAATGACTATAATCAGAGAGGTTAATGTCCTGGTGCATACCACTCTCTTAAGGCCAATACACTAAACACTCAATTATCCATTGTAATTCAGTCAAATCCTATGCCGAATAAAGTGAAACACCGGATATTGCATATTCGGCTCAACATTTGGCTTTCAGCTGGAGATTGTGATTCTGTCAGTCTTGACACTCTATCTTAAAAACTTTATCATGAGTGTAAGATGAAAACAATGCATATAAAAACAATACCGTGATGATACAGTACAGTACTACAGTATACAGTAATACCCTGGTTTAACAATGTAACTGGTTAAGTAAAAACCCATCGTTAGGTGGGGTATCATATATTGGGGTAATTTTAACATGTAAAGTAATGAGATGCGTTTTTCAGTCTTCAGTTCCCCCCCCCCAACCAAGTCCAAAACCCACACAAATGTGCCCCAAAACAAGCTTAAAGCCATTCTACATGGCCTAACAGCTGTAATGAAAGCTAACCTGAGGACACCTGTAAATAACTCACTAAAACAAACAAATAAAATCTGAAAATAACTAAACATAACTGTGGAAAAAATCAAGCTTAGTAAACTGTACCCTAAAATGACAATGCTCACCCCACCTATGGCTAAAATACATTAATCTACGCGTAAAAACAGTTTATAAATTAACCTAAACACACAGTTTATTGGTCTAAAATATAATAAAACTTGCTTTTAAAAAAAATAAAAACCCATTGTTAAACCGGGGTTTGGCCAACGTTAAGCAGGCTATAGTAGTATTTCTACTCCCATTGTCAAGCTGGGGTATCGCATATCAAGGTATACCTGTACTACTGTACGTACTGACAGAGTGTTGGCATCGATGGAGGGTAGCACTGTACACCATGTAGTACAGTACTGTACTGTATGTATAGGACACACAATCTCATGTGGTCTAGCAGAGAATGTCTCCCTCAAAGATTACCCCAGCTCCACCACCTCAGGCTCAATCTCTGACAAAGGTGCTGGAGTAAGCAGTGGGGATGGAGTGGCAGAGAGCATCAGATGGTGCACCAATGAGGCCTCTGACTGAAGGAAGACCTCAGGTGGGGACATCACACTCGGTGGCTGATGGTGGTGCCATAGCCAATGTGCCTGGCTAAGGTGAAGATGAAGTGGCCATGGTGGTGTCTTGCTGGGGGAAATGACACCAATGTGAGGAAGTAGAGGGCTGGGATGACACTGGCCAGTATGAGAAGGTCAAAGGCTGGGGCAATGGAGTGGAGGGTGTCTCGAGACAGAAAAAGGGCGTGGTAGAGGCCTGCCCGGGGATCTTTCTCGACTGCAGCATTATCACATTCTCCTAGCCCTGTTGCAGGCAAGTGGCCATGGCATCAGTAAAGATGGACTGCCAATTACAATGCTCGCAGAGTCGAATAGGATGCCCAATGCTTCACAAACCCGCTGGAGCCTTGGGGTTTTTGTCACTTTAATGTCATCATCGTCTTCCTCTTCCTCCTCTCCTTCATCCCCGGTGCCCCCTGCAGTCATGGACTCTACAATTTCTCTATTGGACAGTGTCTAGCATCCAGGGTGTCCCTTGTCCACTTCAAGCCAATCGTGGATCATGTTCTCGGTCACCTATTCTCCTGCTGCTCCATATGCCAGGCGAAGTCCTGAGCTTCGAAGCCAGTAAAGTCAGCAATGGTCTCTTCACCCTTGAGGAGCCTGTTCCAACTGTGCTCAAGAATGAGTGCAGAGAGTTCCCTCCAAGCCCGTGCCAGTTGTAGATTGGAGACTTGAGGGAATGTTGCTTGAGGTTGATCAAGGTGGTCTCCCCACTACTATCCATGCCTTGGGCTGCCTCCTCCTCGTCCTGGAGTACAACCATCACATTTTCCATGAACCTCTTCTGGTACAGCTGCTTCATTGCCATGATAATACCGTGGTCCATGGGTTCCACAACTGAGGTTGAATTAGGGGACAAGAATATGACCCTAATACAACCTCCATCTCCAACCGATTCCATTTCAGAGGGATGAGCAGAAGCGCTGCTGAGGAGCGGAAAAGCCTTCACTTGATTGCAGGCAAGGCCAAGATTCTCCGTTTGATAATGGATATTCTCCTTTACTGCTTAAAGCACCTTGTTTTTTTACTTTACTTAAAGGGCCTGCAACACTGCAAGACAAAAGTAGAGTGATGCTTACTTTATCAAATTTCCTACCCCTGTCTTGCCTGTGTTCTCTCGTGATATAGACAGTCCTTGGCATCCTCTTGTATCGCAGACCCTTCTCGTCTATATTATAAACTTGCTCAGCAGTATAACCCCCCATCTCTGATGATTCCCTTTAGGACATCCATGAACGTCTCTGCTGCTCCGGCATCTGCTGACTCTCATTCTCCTGTCACCTGTACTCTTTTCAAATCCTTCCTTTTCCTAAACTTGCCAAACCAACCATTCGACGCCTTAAATAAGCCTAGGGTTGGGACAGCTTATGGCAAGCTGCAGCATACTGGTGGTGGGCTGTCCTCCTCAATGGTAATGGAGTTGATTGGAACTCCTTTCCTCTCCTTTCGGTTCAAGTGCATGATGAGGATCCTCTCCATCATTACAAGCACAGAGTCAGACACTCGATCCTCTGGTCCACGAGAGATCCCCCGTAAGCCCGCACAGTCTTCATAATGGCGTCCTTCTTCCCAGGATCGTATGAATAACTGACTCGCTGACCTGATACACCTTGGCGATGGCACAATTATGTTCTCCTCTCTCCTTCCATTTGATGGCATCAAGCTTCTGCTCCTGAGTCAGACTCTTTTGACGTCTCGCTGGGTCATGGTGTAGCACCATGGTAGGGCTGGGTTAGGTACCCCCCCCCCAAAAAAAAAGAGCAAAGATAACTCTCAGCACGTGTGAAACCAGAGTGCGGGAAAAGGGTAGGCTCAGGTGCGGAAGGAATGCTCAGTGGACCATGATGACACCCCGCGCAGACACGTGACAGCCATAAGTCACAGGCAGATGCAACCCGGATTATGACTGTTCCCACTGCGTTATGACCAATTTTTTTGCGTAATGACTGTTTAAACCACAGTTTGTGGCCTCAAGCCACATAATCCCTATCGTCGCAGCATAGTACAGGTTTCAAAATAATGGGCAGATTTTTCCACCCATGTTATATCTGTCATTTTCATGTTTTTACCATTTCCTGGCCTCAAAAGTTGCCTTCGGTGTTGTGTGAGGTTCATGCACTCTGATCGTGCATTAAGTGTGCACTGGCTGTATTTACTTATTTGTGTTCTAACGGATGTGATATAAGCTTGTGTGGTTCTGCCTCCAATAGAATAATTATCCAATTTTGTTTTGAAAGCATGGATATTTTTTGCACAAACCAAATTTGTATCCAAATTATTCAATTTGGTTATATTTCTATTTGAAAAGCTACATTTTCTTACATCACCCGTGCAAGCTGGTATCTTCAATTTGTAACTATATCCTCTTGTTTCCTCCTCATCACTCAAACAGTATAAATCTTTTCTATCAATGTTCCCTATACCATGTGTACACTAACATCATTATCAATTCTCTGTGAAATTTAGTGTTGGGTTGAGGTTGAAAACAGATGTTTCTGAAGCACTCTGTATAGTGTAGATTTTGAATGCCTGTAGTTGCTGGGTAATGACCGGGGCTAGTCCTTCCTATACGCTCATTACGCTCAGTGCGCAGGGCCTCCGATCACTGGTGGGGCGTCCTGTCCCCAGGATGTGTATTAAAAAAATAAAAAATAAAAAATAAAATAAAAGTACGTTGAGAATGGTGCTTACATTGATTACTTGGTTCCACGTGCATGAATGCTGTATAAACAATAATAACTGAATAATTGCAGGCAAAAATTATAATAGTCTTTTAGAGTAACAAAAAATAGTGGTAATCAGAAATTCGTTTAGTGGGATTTAACATTAAATTGTGATGGCAACACCGAGTGCTGCGCTGCACTGCAGGAGATCAGATGAGTCGCTGTCGCTGACTGTTGCCCTCAGTCAGCAACATAACATTGAAGCGTAAACATCTCTCAGGTTCAAAAAAACGAACAAAGAAACAGTTACAAGAAGGAAGTTCATGCTGACAATAAAGGTCAGTAATTTATTTAATGTTGCCACTCATCATGCGATTGTAGGCTACTGTTTTTAGAATATTGTATGTGGCTAAACTGACCAAACTTTATTGTTAACACTCCTGAAAGATGTTTTAGGGCCATACCACAAAAACTAAATGCCAGTAATGACAAAAGTGAGCATCCGACATTTCCGTTTTTTGTACCATAAATAAATTTGCTATTCACGCCAGGCGATCGTCACCTGGTTATGGCGTAAAATAGTATTGGAATATGATAGGGGGATAAATGACACAAGTGACCCCCCTTTTGTATAACCAATTTAAATATTCATAAATACAATAACGGTTCTTCCATTTATAAACACTGAATAATTCAAGAAGAAAATTTTCCTTAGCAGGCTCAAATATATTAGAAAAACAAGGCTTTTCATAAAATTTTACCTGAGTGGACTTGCTGTCATTAGCATCAACAGAGAGCTTGGGAAGCATCTCAACTATAATGATGTAACAGACGACTTTGCCCCAAGAAAATGCAGGAGGGTGAAAGTCTAAATTCTATCTATCTATTGCCAGACGCATCAATCCCGTTCGGGGTAGCCACAAACAAATCGCCTCCACGTCGCCCTGTCCCCCGCCATTTCACTGCCCTTCTCCCAGCTCACACCCTCTTCTCTCATATACCTCTCCACCCCATCCCTCCATCTCATCCTCAGCCTCCCCCTCCCTCTCCCCCCCTCCACCTCACTCACATACACTCTCTTCATCAGTCTTTCACCCTCCATCCTCTCCACATGACCAAACCACCTCAGTGTATTCCTCCTAACGCTTCCTATCACATCCACATCACAACACTCCTTTATATCCTCATTTGTCAGCCTGTCTCTCCATGTGACTCCACAGGCTCCTCTCAAATAACCCATTTCCACTGCTCTCACTCTTGACTTGTGCCCTTTCAACAACGTCCAAGCTTCACTTCCATACGTTAGAGTTGGTATCACAATACTATCATGTAGTAACTTTTTCACTTCCATGTTCACTTCCCTGTTTCTTATCATTGCTTTCAAGGAACCAGCAACCTTTCTTCCCTGCTGTACCCTTTCAAGCACTTCACCCTCCAAACCTCCATCCTTACTCATCACACTACCCAAGTACTTAAACGTACTCACATTTTCCAATTCCTCACCATCCAACCTCGCTGTACATTCACTGACTTCATCCCTGTCAAAGACCATCACTTTACTCTTCCCTACATTCACCTTTAGATTCCGTTTCTTACCCACTCTCCCAAACTCATCCACCAAGCCTTTCAGCTCCCCTTTGTCTTCACTCAACAACACAGTATCATCTGCAAACAACAGTACAGGGAGTTTCCAAACACTACCCTCTCTCACCAGGGCCACTCCAACATCCACTACCCTACCTTGTACCTCTTTTATTTCCCCATCCATGTACAGATTAAACAACCATGGAGACATGACACATCCCTGTTTCAACCCAAGCTTCAAAGAGAAAAATTCACTCAGTTCACCATCCACACGCACTGCAGCCTTAGCACCATCATAGATACTCTTCACAGCATTCAACAACTTCCCATCTACTCCATATATTCTTAATACTTTCCACAATCCTTGTCTATCCACCCTGTCATATGCTTTCTCCAAATCCATGAAAGCTGCATACAACTTCTTTCCCTTCTCTAGAAACTTTTCCACTAAAGATCTAAGAATGAATATCTGATCTACACAACCTCTTCCCATCCTAAAGCCTCCCTGTTCTTCTCCAACTAATTCCTCTGTTATTTCCCTAACTCTGTCAATAAGTATCCTACCATACACTTTTCCTATTATACTAAGAAGACAAATGCCACTATGATTACCACACACTTCTTTTTCCCCTTTTCCTTTGTGGAAGGGAATAATTATACCTGACTTTCAATCCTCCGGAACCCAACCTTCCTCCCAGGCCAATCTGCACATCTTCCACATCTATTCTACTACTATCTCTCCCCCATGCTTCAACATTTCACCACACACTCCATCAATTCCTGGGGCTTTCCCCAATTTAACTTTCTTCATTGCTTCCACAACTTCTATCCTACTGATTTCTTCCTGTCTTCTCACTTCCCTCCTCCTTCCAGCCATTCCCCAGCCACTTATACTCTCATCACTTCCATCCTCTATGTTCAACAATTCCTTAAAGTGTTCTCTCCATCTGCTCACTTTTTCTCCCTGCTCCACTAGTAATCTACCATTTTAATAATTGTTAAAATTCCTTGTGTAATAATAATAATATTCATTATCACTATTTACAGTATAACATTAGAATCTTCAAACTTTCTGTGGATTATGATTGCTTATATATGAGCGCCTACAGCGTTTTGGTGTAAATTTCAGAATTACAGTATTACCGATTATAATGGTATTTAGTGGTAGCTGGTGGCGACCATCATCCATTCACTTGATGTAGTGCTGCCTACTTCTTCCTTAGCCTTTATCATTCTTTTTCTGTGCCTGCCTTCCTCTCTTCCTATTTCTCCCATCTTTCCTGTCACTTCTTATTGCTTTTCTTTCCTTTACAGGTTGCTTTACATTGAGTGACAAGCCAAATGGTTTCCTGTAGGCCAAGAAACCATTTACAGCGTTGGTTCGGAACCATATAACCAAACCATACATGCTCCCTATGTGTCAGCAAGTGGGTTGGTGGAAGGTTAGTGCCCCTCCCTGGAAAACAAATAACTCAAAGTCCAATGGCCACCCCTTACGGGATTATGGCGTCTGGCAATAGACAGATAGATAATGGTATTTTTACTGATGTTACATGTTTTTGTTTCAATATTTTTGTTGCAACCTATATGCCACTATTAAGCATTTTAGCTATAAATTTTTCATTTTCTAATATTAGTAATGCATACTTACAAATATAAAATGCTGTAGCCTTTTTGCCACTATGGAGTTATATGGCAATGATCGTTTCTGTTTTTATATATCTGAGTAATAATTATCTCTAATTTATAGTTTCACACAAGGTATCATCATTATTATTATTATAATTTTTTCAGAGAATGAAAGTTTATGCAGTGCAAGTTTTTTACTTTACATTGCTCAGGATAGGGGTATAGCTTGAGGAGTGAATATACCTGTATAGGGTAGGGGGAAATGTAAATAAAAAGTGGGTGGGGGGGGGGCTCCAAAAGAGATTAACATAGGGCCTTAGAAAAGCTAGGACCCGCACTGGTAGTGACTACACAACATAGCTAAAACAAGTATCTGTGCAGGAGGGGGTCAGTGTTTCCAAAATTCTAAATGTAACAAGTGATATCTCAGGAGATAGTTGGTGGTGGCATCCATGACCCTCTCACTTGATGTTGTGATGCCTACTTCTTCCATCACCTTTATCATTTTGTGTCTGCATTCCTCTCTTCCTGTTTCTCCCATATTTCCTGTCATTTATTATTACAATTCTTCTTTCCTTTTCAGGGGGATTTACACTGAGTGACAGGCCTAATGGTTTCCTGTAAGCCAGGAAACCATTTACAGCAATACCATGTAGTACACTGGGAAATTCTTGGCAAAATGGTCTGATTTTAACTAAAATTTTTTGCCTGTTTCTCCCTTGAATTCTGTAGCGTATTTCTTGTGTATTTTTCAAGTACTGAGCTAAATTTTCTGTTGGCAATGTGCAGAGAAAATAATTCAATAATTTTATGTCATTGGCAATGTGTACAGGCAGTCCCCAACTTATGAAAATAATTGGTTCTTAAAGGGCTTGTGTAAATTATTTTTTTTGTAAATCCCTCCCTCATTCTTATATTCTCTCTCTCCCTCTCCCTCTCTCTCTCCTCTCCAACCCAACCCTAATCCCATAATTACTGAGGTCACAAAGTTCTTTCCCTCTACCCCATCTCCTTTCTACACCATGCCTACTTATCTCTCTCCTCTCTCTCTAACCCAACCCTAATCCCAAAATTACTGAGGCCACAATGTTCCTTCCCTCTACCCCATCCCCTTTCTACTCCATACCTACAACTGTGCTATCCTCTCTCTCTCTCTGTCTCTCTCTCTCTCTCCAACCCAACCCAAATCCCATAATTATTGAGGTCAAAGATTTTTCCCTCTACCCCATTGCCTTTCTACTCTATACCTACTTCTGACCTCTCTCTCTATCTCTCTCCACATCCAGATTAAAGCTCACTATTGTCTCCACTCCTCCACTTATCCCCTACCCTTCCCTGAACTGGAATTATCACCTCACCTTGTCAGTGTCTTCGCCTGACCCCATCCTTCCTTGCTATGAATGATCCACCACACACACACACACACACACACACACACACACACACACACACACACACACACACATTTTTTTTGTATCTGCAGATTTTTTGTTAAGACTATCCTTCGTAAGTAGGGTCTGACTGTATATCCAAATAAAAACTTTGAAAACTAAGTGATATTCATATCACATTGTTTATAAAGGCTCCAACATGCTTGAATGCATCAGCCTTGATCACCTCATGGCGGCTCTTCATGCTGCTCAATCTCCGGCAGCCTCCTTGTTCAGCTCCTTGTCCCTGAGGTAACAATCCATGACCTCATCCTAGGTCCTTTTCAGTCTGCCTCTTGCAATGCTACCCCTGATGCTCACACTCTCACTTTACATACCCAACTGTACCTTTATTGCAATGCCCCTATGTGTGTGTCGGAGGAGCACACCTGTCTATAGCCAGGCACCCAAATCTTGGAAGCGGCCACATATGAACCACCTGTATGTCATCCTGTCCTTTGTCATCAGGCTGCCCTTTCTCTAACTTACACCTTCATCATTCATTTACCTCTCCACCTCATCCCTCCATCCAATCCTTGTTCTTCCCCCCCCCCACCTCCATCTCACAAATACTGTACACTCACCCAGTCAAGCTCCCATTCTCCAGTGTCTCCACATGGCTACACCATCTCAAGGTACTTCTAGTGTTTTCTAGCACATCCACAGTAACACCACAACACTTGTTCGTTTCCTCATCTGTCTTCCTGTCTCCACATAACACACATGCTCCTCTCAGATATCTAGCTCATTTCCACTGCACTCACTCTTGACTAATCTTCATTAACAAACGTTAAAGTTGGGATCACAGTACTGTCAGGCAATGACTTTTACACATTCATGCTCACTTCTCTATTCCTTATCACTGTTTTCAGTGAGTCAGCAACCTGTCTTCTCTGCTGTACCCTTTTACGCAGTTCATCCTCTGAACGCCTATCCTTGCTCAACACTACCCAAATATTTGAAGGCACTCATATTCCCTATTTCTTGACCATTCAACCTCACTATGTATCTGAGAAGGCACAACTGGGTGTACCTGCACGACCTACAGTGAACTCAGCACAAAATAATAATAAAGATGAGGGATTGTGGCCAGATGGTAAAAATATCATTAACTGGTATTAGACCCACACAAAGCAAGGATAGTAAGTCACTTGCAGATAACATATATAATCAAACAGAGTATCCTATGCTGTGGCTTCTCTATGATTCACCTGGGAATGAGCAAAGATTGTTCTAAAAAATTCTCCCAGAAACATGGTTCAGAAGTTTTCTAAGGAATTCACACAAGCAGTATAGTTCACCAATACATGGGGAATATCAGCAAGCACACACAAAAATAACAGAGAACAACAGAAAGAGAATTCAAAGAGTGCAACACTTGTACCCTACAATCAGTTACAGGGCTGAACCTATGACCTTTACCACTAACTAACTGATCATAAAAAGCAAACCACCTCAACCCTGCATGATCCTCAACTCTTTCACCGAGTCTAGTACTGGACCATTACTGCTTGACCTGACTGTCCTGGGACCTTGACATCTGTCCTCCTGTTCTCAATGTTAAATCACTTCATCCTTGCCTGACCTGCAAAACTTCCACTAAATATGAGTATGACTCAAACTGAATCAAACCACTTCACACACACACACACACACACACACACACACAGGATGATTTCTACTAGGAACTGGTTGAAATGGAAACATTCAACAAATTAGCAGAAAGGGTGAACAGATTGGAAAGGGCATTTCAAAGTGAAATGGATGAATTTAAGCAGCTGCACATGCAGAAGGAGGAAAATGAAAAATTAGAAAAGGAATTAAACAAAAAAGAAACAACAATAGATGAGCTGTCAGTTGAGGTGGGTTCACTTAGAAGGAAGCTTAGTGAAATGGCAAGTACAGTTGTCAACCATGAGAATATTATGGAAGAGTTCAGAAATGATACGGAGACAATTAAGCAAGCACGTAGTCTGATAAACCAAAAAAGTGATACTGAAGGGAAGATAACCCAGGTGAATGAAGTGATGCAAAGTTATAAAGGTGATGTGGAAACTACATATGCTGAAAGGTGAAAGTAAGGAAAGACTTAGAAACAAGAGTAAAAGAAAAAAGCATCAGAAAGGAAGTGAAAAAAATAATCCAAAACCAAAATTGGTCAAAGATTCAGCTGATATCAATAATACTTTAGTAATCACTGGTATAAAGGAGAAAAAATAAAAAACAAAATTTCAAGAGACAAAAAGATGACAATGAGGATATTGAAGGAACAAAAAAAGAAGGCATATAGTGACTGACTGGCAAGCATAGGTAGGGGAGAAGATGAAAGAGAGAAGACAGAGGTATATATGAGCAGGAGAAGGGACATGAAGAGATTGGTGAAGGGGAGTAAGAAGAGAGTGGATGAAGAGTTTGGAAGGAATCTCAGTGTGAAATGGAGGGAGAGTAAGAAATTGTTTTAGATGGAGGTAAAGAAAGTAAGACAGTGCAAAAGGGGTAACAGTAGGGGAGAGAATGATAGGACTAATAGATTGTTGGTGGAGAAGAGAGAGAAAATGAGATGGAAGGAGCATTCTGAGGATTTGTTGAATGTAGACAGTGAGAGCAGTGCGAGTGTAAGTGGTTGGGGAATGGTTGGGAGAAGAAGAGATGAGAGGAGGGAGGAAGAGATCAGTAGGGCAAAAGTAGTTGAAGCAATGAAGAAGATCAAGATGGGAAAGGCCCCAGGAATTGATGGAGTATGTGGTGATATGCTGAAGTATGGGGGTGAGGTTGTTGTGGAGTGGATATGTTCATTTTCGTTTTCGCTTTTGAAGGCTCCAACATGCTTGCATGTGTCAGCCTTGATCACCTAATGGTGGTTCTCCATGCTGCAGGATCTATTGAAGCCTCCCTGTTCAGTCCCTCAACCCTGAGGTCACAATGAACTCATCCCACGTCTTTCTCAGTCTACCCCTCACAACCCTACCCCCAATATTAACACTTCTCTCACGGTAGGTGGTGGCGACCATCATCCACTCACTTGATGTAGTGCTGCCTACTTCTTCCTTAGCCTTTATCATTCTTTTTCTGTGCCTGCCCTCCTCTCTTCCTATTTCTCCCATCTATCCTGTCACTTCTTATTGCTTTTCTTTCCTTTACAGGTGGCTTTACATTGAGTGACAAGCCAAATGGTATCCTGTAAGCCAAGAAACCATTTACAGCACTGGGTGGTAACCATATAACCAAACCATACGTGCTCCATACGTGTCAACAAGTGTGTTGGTGGAGGGTTAGTGCCCCTCCCCATAAAACAAATAACTCAAAGTCAAATGGCCACCCCTTGCGGGACTGTGGCGTCTGGCAATAGATAGATAGATAGATAGACCTTCTGCACCCAATTATCATCCCCCATCTTCTCCACATGCCCAAACCATCTCAATCTACCTCTCCTCATCACAACACCAATACAGTCCAGTCCCATCCTACCTCTCAACTCTTCCATCGTAAACCCAGCCCCCCCCCCCCCCGGGCCCTGCACGCAGGGACCCACAGCACATCCATCTAATCATCATCCTTTCTGTACGTTTGAGCCTGCGAATATCCTCTTCCTTTACTGCCCAGGTCTCACTACCATACAGCATCACACTCTTAACACATGCTGCATACAAAGTCCCCTTAGCATGAAGGGAGAGTCCTCTCAATGTCAGGAGAGGCAACAGCTCCCTGAACTTCTCCCAACTTCTTCTCACCCTAGCCACAGCGCTCCAGCCCCACCTCCAGCACATAACATGTCTCCAAAATAACAAAACTCTTCCACCCACTCAAGAGACTCACCAGCAAGTTAAATCCTTTCATGCCTGACAACCTCCACCTGCTCTCCCCAACACACCGCACACATAAAATCGGCATTATCTCGCAGTTTACCTCTAATACCACTTCATCTCTTATGCACCCACTTATCACAAACACTGCACAAGATGGAATTACTTCCCATGCCCTTGTGGCAAATTGCACATGGCCACTCTCCCTCTTCTTTGACAGTATCATCACCAACCCTAAATATCATCACTTATGTTTTATCTGCATTTACTCTTAAGCCCTTGTGCCCCATACCATGTCTCCACTTCCTAAATCTTTCCCCCTCCTCCCTTTCATTCTCTGTAATCAACACCAAATAATTGGCATACATCAACTCCCATGGGAGTCCATTTCTTGAGTCATATAAGAGGGCTTCAAGTACCATGATAAACAACAAGGGACACAAAACTGACCCCTGATGCACACCAACAATCACGGGAAACTCCTCTCTCAAATCACCATTCATTCTTACCCGGGTGCGAGCACCCACATACATGGCCATAACCACCCTAACCAGCCACTCCTCCATTCCAAGCTTTCTCATTGCCCACTTCACTAACTCTCTAGGGACTCTGTCAAAGGCCTTCTCCAAATCAACAAAAACAAAGAACAGTTCTCTGTTCTTTCCTATGTACTGTACTTTTCCCGAAGCTGTCGAACAATGAAGATGACATCAGTGGTCCCTTTGCCTGGTATAAACCCGAACTGAATCTCATCAGTATTCACTCTTTCTCTAATCATACACTCTAGAACTCTCTCCATTACCTTCAATATCTGATCTGAAAGTTTTATACCTCTACAATTTCCTCTTTCCAGGGCATCACTCTTCCCCTGGTACACATTTACAATTACACTCTTCAGCCAGTCATCTGGAACAGCACACTCATATATAATCATATTTATCAGGTCAGTGACTAATCTCACTCCTCCTGAGGCCTTCAACATTTCAGCAGTCAACCCAGACACACCTGCAGGCCACTATGGTACCAAATTACAAATGAGGGAAAACAGATTTTTATTTAATTGTCCCGGTACCGTCTGATGGTGGGATTGTATACAATGTTGCTGCTTTTTCTCTACCAAGTTTGAATACGAGTCAGAGATCACATTCTCCAGTGACCTTGACTGGGTACAAGCAAGACAGGCACTGGATTTAGACTTAGGTTAGCTTCTTTTACAGCTGTTAAGAAATTCAGATTGGTATTAGCCTTTTATGGACTCATTTTGGTAGGTTTAGGACTTGGTTGGGGGGGAAGCCGAGGCTCAAAAATGCATCCCTATACTTGACATGTTAAATCTACCCCGAAATATGATACGCCACCTTGCATTGGGTTTTTACTTAACCAATTGCATCGTTAAACTGGGGTATGCTTGTATATGTATATACACATGTATATTTATAAAACTGAATGTATGTGTATGTATACTTATAAAACTGTATGTATGTGTATATATAATGTATGTACAGTATATTAGAGATCCAAAAAAAGTATCCAGGCCTTGTCGATGCCGTGGCCAGGAAGTCAAGGATGGTTTGGACACAGCTTCATACCTCCTCCCCTCCTCCTCCCTCCTTCCATTATCAACTATCACCACCTCCCTTGATGGAGAGGTAGCTCAGTCCGATGCTTTGCGGTTTGAAGCACGCACGCATGGGTGAACACACACACACACACACACACACACACATATTCAGAGATAGAGAGAGAGAGAGAGATGTATGAGAAAATAAGGAAAGAAGATTGGTCATTATGAGCTTGACTCAATCCTGCTACAAAATAACACACTCTCTGTCGTCTAGAGTGTCAATGTAATTAATGTAATTCAGTAAATAGAAATATGTGTCATGGGTGAGGCATGTTCTACACTAAGGTAAATAAAACTGTCAGCCAGTAGCAGGAAATAAAATAGCAGTTTACTACACGAATGAACTACGGTGTTTGGAAAGTGTCTGTCTGCTATTCAGTAAGTGTACATATGTTTTATGTCTTCCTAATCGGGAAAATCATATTTTCATTAAGCTACATAAACTCATCTGGCAGTTACAATAATGCATTTCCAGTTAACATGAACTGATATTTCCAATTAATGTGAAAATAATATTTTGGAAACTGTCTGCCAAACTTTCATTCTTCATTTACAGAAAGACTTTATTCTCACTTATGCTGAATAAAATGGTTTGCCGTTAGATGTGAAATAACAAATGTGAAATGATAACTGGGACTCATTCTGTGTGTCCTTCCATTACTCCATCTATCCTAGTGTCTATCATATCAACCTCTACGAGAGGAGTCTCTTAGCACTTAATCTGAATCACATCATCTGGTGGAGCCAAATATGAAATAAGTCACAATTATTCAATAATCGAGAATCTGTCCCTGTCTGTTTGTCCCTATTTTT
The DNA here is from genome assembly GCF_032717465.1 of Coenobita brevimanus. Taxonomy (NCBI): domain Eukaryota; kingdom Metazoa; phylum Arthropoda; class Malacostraca; order Decapoda; family Coenobitidae; genus Coenobita; species Coenobita brevimanus. The sequence goes on along the minus strand of NC_136982.1, from coordinate 4,034,701 downwards.
ATTGTACATAGGAGACAATTTCCTAATGAAGATGGATGTAATCATCTGTCATTAGCAAGAATAAAATAACATACATCCTGAATCTCACATGGCATGCGTCTGTCTTTGTGACTCCTTTTCCTCGTGGGAATACTTTATATTCGTATTTTTCTTGGCTAACTAAATGAAAACAGACAGACACTCTCCAAACACTGTAGATGATTCATGAAGAAAACTGCTATTTTATTCCTGCTACTGGCTTACAGTTTTATTTAGCTTTGAATAGAACACGCCTCACCCATGACACATATATTTCAACTTACTGAATTACATTAATTACACTGATGATCTAGACGAAAGGGAGGGTGTTATTTATTAGCAGGACTGGGTCAAACTCGTAATGACCAGTCTACTTTCCTTATTTTATCATACATCTGTGTTCTTACCCAAATGTTCTTACATAATTGTATCTTTACAGGAATGAGTCAAGCTCATACTGTCCCGTGTCTTAAACCATATTTATCGTACATATCCTTAAATTTGTGAATTGTTTTGGCACACACTATTTCATTTGGTAGTGCATTCCACTGATCAATTCCTCTATTTGGGAAACTAAATTTCCTTACGTCTTTATCACCTCTCTTTTTATGCAATTTTTTGCAGTGTTCTCTTGCTGATGCTTCCCCATACGTTAAGTAATCATTTATGTCTATTTTCTCCTTACCTGATATGCATTTATATAGCATAATCATGTCACCTCTTTTCCTTCTCTCCTGTAGTGTTGGGAGATTCAGTTTATTTAGTCTTTCTTCATAGCTTAGATCTCTTAAGCTTGGTACCCATCTTGTAGCAGCCCTTTGAACTTTTTCAATCTTGTCTGTGTTTTTTGAGATGAGGACTCCAGACTACTGATGCATACTCCAGGGTTGCTCTGATGAATGATGTTATTATCTTTCTTAGGATGTCTTCATTTATGTATGTAAACACTACAGTGTATACATGTTCCGTACCTTCTCACTGATGTGGTCAGCCGGAGATAGTCTGTTATTGACAATCAAACCTAGGTCCTTCTCTCTTTCTGATGTGTATAGGGTTTTATTTCCTAACACATAATCCCAAACTTGATTACATGACACTTGTCCACATTGAATTCCATTTGCCATGAATTACTCCATTCATGAAATTTACTTAATTCTTCTTGTAGCTCTTTACAAGAGTCTGTGTTAGTAATTCTCCTTTGTATTTTTGCATCATCTGCAAACATATTTAGATAGCTTTCATTTCCAGTGTTACTGTCTACATCATTTATATATACAGTACTAAAAACATGATTGGTGCCAGCACTGAACCCTGTGGTACTCCACTAGTCACTTCTTTCCATGATGAGTAGTTTCCTCTTAGTACTGTTCTCATTTTTCTTTTCATGAGAAAATCTTGCATCCAACAATACAGTTTCCCTCGAATTCCTCCTTGATGGTATAGTTTCCATAAAAGTCTTTGGTGTGGTACTGTGTGAAATGCTTTCTTGAAACCTAAACAGATACTGTCCACCCATCCTTCTCTTTCCTGTATTGTGTTTGTTACTCTGTCATAGTAGCTCAATAGATTAGCAACACATGATTTTCCTTTTCTGAAACCAAACTGTCTTTCTGTTATCATATTGTGTTCTTCTAGATGATTTACCCAAGCTTTTCTTATAAGCTTTTCTAATACCTTGCTTACAACACTGGTTAGTGATACTGGTCAGTAGTTATGTCGATTTTGTCTATTTCCTTTCTTGAATAAGGGGACAATATTTGCTTTCTTCCAAAAATCAGGTCGTTTACCTTGACTCAAGGATTTCTTGAAAATTAAAAATAATGGTTTACTTAACTCCTTTGCACATTCACATAGCACCCAACATGAAATTTCATCAGGACCATTTGCTTTTCCTTTGTCTTATTTACTTAGCTCCTCCTGTATATCTTTCTCTGATGTTTGTATATCTGGTAGTATGTGTGGGCATGCATGTTCCACATAATCCCTCTCAAAAATTCTTTCCTCTATAAAAACTGATTGGAAATTCTTGTTTAGTGCTTCACAAATATCCTTCTCTTGTGTATATGTGATTCCATCGTCCGTAATGGATTGTATTTTATCTTTTACTCTGATGTAGCTGTAAAATAGCTTCGGTTGATCACTACTTTTATTTATTATATCCTCCTCAAACTGTTTTTGGGCTTCCCTCCTTATTCTTGTATAATTGTTTCTTGCCTGTTTGTAATTATTATATGCCCTTTAACTATTGTGTCTTCTGTACCTATTCCACAACAGATCTCTTTTTTCTTTTGATTTTTTACATTCTGTATTGAACCTTCTTTATTTTATTTTCTGCTTCTTTGTGCTGTGGGATGAACTTCTGGACTCCTATTTCATAAAGTTCACAGATTTTTTCATATATAGCATTTAACTCTTGTCCTCTAAGCTCCTTCTCCCAAGCTATTTCTAAGAGGTACTTCTTTAGGTCATGATACTTTCCCTTTTTATAGTTTAGACTCTTTTTGTAACTTTCATTGCTGTTATCTATGTCATATGCAATCCTGAAGTTGCAATTTAGTACTGCATGGTCGCTTTTGCCGAATAGAGGGTGATATATTAAATTATCAATATCGTTTTCTTGCCTAGTAAAGATGAGATCTAGCATTGACGGTACATCGAGTCCTCTTTTTCTGGTGCTTTCCCTTAAATGTTGCGTTAGGAAAAACTCTTGCACGAGATCCACAAGCTTTTGGTCCCAACAGCTTTCTTGGCTTATTATATCTACAGTATTCCAATTTACGTTTGTATTAAAATTTCCAGTTAGTATAATTCTTTTTTATTTCTCTTCCATTTTATGTAGTTTTATGTAGTAAGGCTCTTAAACTCTGAATTGTACTCTCCGCCACGTTCTCATATTCGTCTCTTTCCCATGTGTTTGATCTGGGTGGCATGTACAAATTGGCTACAATTACTTTCCCTTCAGATGTGTCGATCTCTACTGCAATCAGTTCTACTTGTGATGGTATATCTAGTTTTATTATCTTGACTTTTAGATTTTTCTTAGTTAATATTATAATTCCTCCTCCTTTTTTTAAGTTCCTATCTCTTCTCCATATATTATATTCCACTAAGTTTAGGATGTCATTCGATATCCTTGGTGTTAATTTTGTTTCAGTTAAGCATATTATATGTGGTTCATTTTCTCTGACATGATCATTCATCTCTAATAATTTAGATACCATTCCATCCACATTTGAGTACATCAACTTAATCATCTTGTTTATATACTTGTCATGACATGGTTCTACTACCTTCCTCCTTTTTATTCCCTCCTGTTTATGTACCACTTTCATACCTGCAATCGTATTCCTTTGTAAAAAAAAAAAAATGTGTTCTTCTGTTCCTCTGATCTTCCCTCATTTTTTGTTTTTGCTTCCTCCCTCTTCTCTTTCAGTAATTCCAGTTCCTCTTAGGCATCTTTTTATCCATACATTTTTGAACTCCTCTTTTTCCATAAGATTCTTTGCATTTTTTAGTATCTCTTCCACGGTGTTTACACTCTGGAAGGTCACCTTTAGGGGTCTTGATTTACTTCTCTTGTATTTCCCTAACCTTTTGTGTTCCTCTATGTCTTTACTACAGATTTCCTCTGATACTTCTTTCAATATGCCCATTACATTTGCCATCTCCTTTTTGTCTCTTGTGATCTTGTTTTTTACTTCTTCCTCTTCTATACCAGTGATTACTATAGATTTGTTAATATCTACTGAATCTCTGACTAACTTAGGATTGTTTTGGATTATTCTTTTCACTTCCTTTTTAATGCTTTTTTCTTCCACCCTTGTTTCTAAGTCTTTCTTTACTTTCACCATTTCAGCATACATGGTTTCCACATCATTTTTGTAGCTTTGCACAACTTCATTCACCTGTGTTATCTTCTTCTCAATATCACTGCTCTGATCTATCAGACTGCTTACTTGCCTAACTGTCTCTGTATCACTTTTGAACTCTTCCATAATACTCTCGTGGTTGACTACTGTACTTGCCACTTCACTAATTTTTCTCGTAAGTGTACCCACTTCAACTGATAGCCCTCCTATAGTTATGTCTTTCTTGTTGACTTCCTTTCCTAATTTTTCTATTTCTTTCTTTTACGAGTGCATCTGTTTCTTAATTTCATCAATTTCATTTTGAAAAGCAGTCTCAAGCCTGTGTACTCGCTCAACCAGTTTGTTATGAGTCTCCATTTCAACCAGTTCTTGGAAGAAATCATCATTCTGCTTTTTACCTTTATCCCTTTTCTTTTCCATATTTGCCTTACTAAAGTATGTGGCCATGTTGCAGTCCTAAAAACACATATGGTACTTACATTCCCTGGGGCAGATTGTAGACTAAACAAAGATCAGCTGACTGTGCGCATTCTTACTCTAATTTGTTTTCTTTTCTGTTTGACCAAGTCCTGCTTTAAAACGTCTTTTTTTTTTTTCTTTTTTTTTTTTTCTATTAGAACACCATTTGGTCTAACCTGGTACACAGCTTGACTCATATAAAGATACAAATTTAGGTAATGCCTCTGGCCAGGTTGGCCATGTATGGAGCGATGTCGGCGTGCGTCTGGTCTGTGTGTATTTACCTAAATGTATTTACCTAATTGTGATATACAGGAAATGAGCAACGCTCGTGGGGTCCCGTCTCTGTTTCTCAATAAGTCAAATTTAGCTTTAAACTCGTTTAAGTTTTTAGACTGGACGATCTCTTTGTCCAGGTTATTCCACAGGTCTATACATCTATGAGGAAAACTATACTTCTTGATATCCTTCAAGCAGCTTGGCTTCCTCAGTTTCATCCCGTGTCCTCTTGTTACTCTCTTATCCCATAAAAACAGATCTTCTATGTCAATTTTATCTACTCCCATCATGGTCCTGAAAACTGCAATCATGTCACCTCTCTTTCTCCTTTCTTCTAAGGAAGGCAAATTCAGCTTTTCCAGCCTCTCTCTGTACGAAAGATCTGCCAGACTGGGGACCATCTTGGTTGCTGTTCTTTGTATTCTCTCAATATTGTTTATATCTTTCTTTTTGTGTGGGGACCACACTACTGCTACATATTCCAGCCTGGGGTGAATCATGGCCACTATCAATTTTTTAATCATCTCCTCATCCATATAATGAAAAGCTACTCTTATATTAGTCAGGAGTTTATACGTCTCTCTAACTGTCTTGTTAATGTGTTTTTCAGATGAAAAACTGTCCTGGACCACCACACCCAAATCTTTCTTTTCTCTCGCTTTTGTGATTGGTTCATTACCCATCAAATAATTCAATGATGGCCTCTTGGTACTTTTACCCATTTCCAATATTTTACATTTCTTTGCATTGAATTTCATTTCCCACATCCGGCTCCATTCGCGTATCCTATCCAGATCCTCCTGCAGCATTTTGCAATCCTCCTCAACCTCTACCTTCCTCATGATCTTTGCATCATCAGCAAACAGACTTGCATAACTGTTCACTCCAGCTACCATATCATTTACGTAAATCAGGAACATTACTGGCACCAACACCGAGCCCTGTGGGACTCCACTTGTAACTTCCCTACATCCAGACATCTTATCCTTTATTACCGTCCTCATTTGTCTGTCTCTCAAAAAGTCTCTCATCCATTCTAGGAGGTTCCCCTTCAGTTCTCCTATATGCTCTAGTTTCCACATTAGTCTCTTATGGGGTACCTTGTCAAAGGCCTTCTCCAAATCTAAATACACACAATCCACCCAACCTTCTCTTTCCTGAAGCACGTCAATCGCTCGAGTAAAAACTCAACAAGTTGGAAACACATGACCTTCCACTTCTAAATCCAAACTGACTATCAGCCAAAATATTCATCTCTTCCAGATATTTTATCCATCTATCTTTAAGAATTCTTTCACACAATTTAGCGACCATGCTGGTTAGGGACACTGGTCTATAATTCAGGGGTTCTTCCTTGTTTCCTCCCTTATAAATTGGTACCACATTTGCCATCTTCCATTCTTGAGGCACTTTCCCCTCTTCCAGAGAACACACAATTAAACTGTGAATCTTATCTGCCAGTTGTTCTCTGCATTCCTTCAGTACTTAATTAGAGATTCCATCTGGTCCTGCGCCTTTCCTTGCATCTTGAGTTTCTAGTAGTTTATATACTTCCTGTACTTCCACTTTACCGTATACCTTTTATCACTACATTTCTAGTCACTACCTCCACTTCCACAAACTCCTTTTCATTAGTGAAAACTGACTGGAAACGTTTGTTGATTATTTCTCCTTGCATTGCCGCATCCTTATAGCCTTCTCCTTCTACTTTCAGTTTGGTGATTCCTTCCTTCTTTTGTTTCAGTTTGCCATTAACAAATCTATAAAACAGTTTGGGTTCATCCTTACATTTGTCTATTGTACCTTTTACAAAATTCCTTTCTTCTTCTCTCCGTATTCTTGTGTAATCATTTCTAGTGTGTGTGTGTGTGTGTATTTACCTATTTGTATTTACCTATTTGTAGTATACAGGAATTGAGCAATGCTCGTGTTGTCCTGTCTCCATATCCACATTTATCAAGTCTACCTTTACACACATGAATGTTTTTCTCATGCACCACCTCTTTGTCTAAGTCGTTCCAAATATTTAAGAATATACCTAATTGTGATATACACGGAATGTACTATGCTCGTGGGTTTCCGTCGCTGTTTCTCAATAAGTCGAATTTAACTTTAAACTCGTTTATGTTTTTAGACTGGACGATCTCTTTGTCCAGGCTATTCCATAAGTCTATACTTCTGTAAGGAAAGCTATATTTCTTGATATCCTTCAAGCAGCTTGACTTTTTCAATTTCATTCCATGTCCTCTTGTTGCTCTCTTATCCCATACAAACAGATCTTCTTTGTCAATTTTATCTACTCCCACCATGGTCCTGAACACCGCAATCATGTCTCCCCTCTTTCTCCTTTCCTCTAACGAAGGCAAATCCAGTTTTTCCAGCCTCTCTCTGTATGACAGGTCTGTCAGACTGGGGACCATCTTGGTTGCTGTTCTTCGTATTCTCTCAATCTTGTTTATATCTTTCTTTTTGTGTGGGGACCACACTACCGCTGCATATTCTAACCTGGGGCGGATCATGGCCACTATCAATTTTTTCATCATTTCCTCATCCATATAATGAAATGCTACTCTTATGTTAGTCAAGAGCTTATAAGTCTCTCCAACTATCTTGTTAATGTGCTTTTCTGGTGACAAACTATCTTGGACCAGCACTCCCAAATCTTTCTCTTCTCTCCTTTTTGTGATTAATTCATTACCCAAAAAATAATTCAGTGATGGTCTCCTGGTACTTTTACCCATTTCCAATATTTTACATTTCTTTACATTAAATTTCATTTCCCACGTCCGGCTCCAATTGTGTATCCTATCCAAATCCTCCTGCAGTATTTTACAATCCTCCTCAACCTCTATCTTCCTCAAGATCTTTACATCATCAGCAAACAGACTCGCATAACTGTTCACTCCATCTACCATATCATTTACATAAATCAGGAACATTACTGGCGCCAACACTGAGCCTTGAGGGACTCCACTTGTTACTTCCCTCCATCCAGACATCTTTTCCTTTATTACTGTCCTCATTTGTCTGTCTCTCAAAAAGTCTCTCATCCATTCCAGAAGTTTCCCCTTTAGTCCTCCTATATATTCTAGTTTCCACATTAGTCTCTTATGAGGTACCTTGTCAAAGGCCTTCTCTAAGTCTAAGTACACACAATCCACCCAACCATCTCTCTCCTGTACCACATCAATTGCTCTTGAGTAAAAGCTCAACAAGTTTGAAACACATGACCTTCCACTTCTGAATCCAAACTGACATTCAGCCAAAATATTCATCTCTTCCAGATATTTTATCCATCTGTCTTTCAGGATTCTCTCACACAATTTTGCGACCATGCTGGTTAGAGACACTGGTCTATAATTCAGGGGTTCTTCCCTGTTTCCTCCCTTGTAAATTGGTACCACATTTGCCCTCTTCCATTCTTTTGGCACTTTCCCCTCTTCCAGTGAGCATACAATTAAGCTGTGAATTTTATCCGCCAGTTGTTCTCTGCATTCCTTCAGTACCCAATTAGAAATTCCATCAGGTCCTGGGGCTTTCCTTACATCTTGAGTTTCTAATAATTTATACACTTCCTGCACCTCCACTTTTATATCTTTCATCACCGGAACATTTCTAATCACTCCCTCCCCTTCCACAAGCTCCTTTTCTTTAGTGAAAACTGACTGGAAACGTTTGTTCATTATTTCTGCTTGCATTGCCGCATCGTTAAAGACCTCTCCATCTACTTTCAGCTTGGTGATTCCTTCCTTTTGTTTCAGTTTGCCATTAACAAATCTATAAAACAGTTTGGGTTCATCCTTGCATTTGTCAATTATACCTTTTTCAAAATTCCTTTCTTCTTCCCTACGTATTCTTGTGTATTCGTTTCTTGTTCTTTTATATTCTTCCTTTGTTCTGTCGTTACCTCTCTTTCTCCAATTGTTCCACGCCTTATCTCTCTCTTTTTTGGCTATCATACACCTTCTATTAAACCACTCCTTTTTCCTGTTTTCTTTCCCTCTTACTCTTGGTACAAATTTTTCCACTCCCAAATTATAGAGGTCTAGAAAGATATCCCACTTCCTCTGTATCTCTCTTGTTTCTCTGAATTTTCTCCAATCCGCATTTTCAAAAAAGTTTCTCAATCCTGTAAAATTTGCTTTGCCAAAGTTGTATCTTCCCTGTCTATGAAGCTCGTCTCTTGGCTCGACGTTTCCTATTAACATCTGGAACTCAATGACCACGTGATCACTTTTTCTCAAAGGACAGAGATATTCCAATGATTCTATTACATCAGGTTCTTTGGTGAACAGTAAATCTAACCTTGCTGGTGTGTCCTCACCTCGAAACCGTGTCTCTTCTTTGACCCACTGCGTCATCACATTATTCATTATTATATTTAATAACATAGTACCCCACGAATCCTCGCCGCCTCCCGAGTACCATTCCTCCCAGTTCACCTCTTTACAATTAAAGTCACCCACCAAAATTATATTATTGCTTTTCTCAATTATTTTTTGCAAGTAGCTAGCCATATCTGACAACATCTCATAGTATTCGTCATCCTTCCATGCTCTCGTCTTTGGGGGAACATACACTACCGCCATATCTCTCTTAACATTCTCTCCAGTTTCTAATTTCATATATATCACTTCAGCCCTGCCTTCTCCCATTTCCACAGTATCTACATTTATGTTGTTCTTCACTGCTATCATCACTCCTCCTCCCTTTTTTTCTTTTCTGTCTTTTCTCCACAGTTTGTATTTACCATCTCCCAAATGAACATCAATATCTTCTCTTAATTTGGTCTCTACAAAGCACATGACATCAGGTTCATGTTCTCTCAAGAAATCATTAATTTCGATCCTTGTCGATATGAAACCATCAACATTAGTATATATCACCTTCAAATTATTTTTGACATTATTAATACCCTCTTCTCTCCTACTCTCTGTCCGTACCACTTCCTCAACTTCTGATCTTTCACAACCATCCCCCCTAATTTCCTTCACTTCTATTTCCTTAAATACCATTTCCTTACTTTCATATCCAATACTCTCCAAAAAAAAGTATTACGTTCTTCCTCTGTCCTCTTATCATTTTTTTCCTTTACTTCTTCCTTTCATGATTTTAAAGCTTCTCTTTCTTCTTCATTCAGATCTTTTCTTATTATAATATTTTCCATCCCCGTCTCTTTGCTTAATTTCCAGGTCACTTTAAGTATCTCATTTATTACACTTTCTGATGTAAACTTGACTCTCATTGGTCTTGTTTCCCCTTTCTTATAAGGCCCTATCCTCCTTACTTCCTCAATTTCTTTTACCCACTTGTTTCCTTCGGGGTCAATCTTGCCTAATATTCCTCTCACCATGTTCGTGTCTCTCTCGAGTCTTGCGAACCTAACCTTTTCTTCCTCTTCCCTGTTTCCAAATACTATCACACATCTGTTCCTTTCTACAGTTTCTCTCACTATTTTCTCTTTTTTCTTCAGTATTTTCACTACATTTTCTTCCATTTCTTTCTTGTTCATTTACCTTTCTTCCTGGATGATCTCTCTTAAGCTGACCACTTCTTTCTGTTCTTCCTCTACGTGTGCCCACTTTGCCTTGTGTTCTTCTAGTACATTACTCACCTTCTCCGCTTTATTAGTACTCTCTTCAAGTTTCCTCCTCAGTTCAACATTTTCCCGCTTCAAATTCTTAATCTCTTCATTGGCTGTTTCGTTGGACTGGATTAGACTCTGGATGGTGGTTTCCGTATTTCCTGACACATCCTTTATCACTAGATTCTCTACTTTTTTTTCGAGTTCACTAATCCTCATAATTAATGTTTTCACTAGGTCCATGACATTAGTATTAGCATCAAATCCTTGAAATTCCATTCCCTCATTGTTTACATTTTCGGCCATCTTTAACGTACCGATCAAGTACCTAAACAGCTGTTACCAATAAGCCACAAACATTCATGTATACTATTGCCAACAAATCTTTACATTTTTGGTAGTCTACCAACTTTCATTATTTTAAATTTAAAGAAAGACCCTAGGAGACAGGACAGACAAAATTCCTGAAACTACTCAAGGTCAGGAGCGATGCCTGGGGACGTCCTCTCTCTCCGGCTGTTCGTGTGTGTGTGTGTGTGTGTGTGTGTGTGTGTGTGTGTGTGTGTGTGTGTGTGTGTGTCTGTGTGTTCTTATCTAATTGTTCTTACATAACTGTATCTTTACAGGAATGAGTCAAGCTCGTACTGTCCTGTGTCTTAAACCATATTTATCATACATATCCCTAAATTTGTGAATTGTTTTGGCACACACTATTTCATTTGGTAGTGCATTCCACTGATCAATTGTTCTGTTTGGGAAACTGAATTTCCTTACGCCTTTATCACCTCTCTTCTTATGCAGTTTTTTGCAGTGTCCTCTTGCTGATGCTTCTCCATATGTTAAGTAATCATTTATGTCTATTTTCTCATTCACTGATATGCACTTATATAGCATTATCATGTCACCTCTTTTCCTTCTCTCCTGTAGTGTTGGTAGATTCAGTTTATTTAGTCTTTCTTCGTAGCTTAGGTCCCTTAAGCTTGGTATCCATCTTGTAGCGGCCCTTTGAACTTTTTCAATCTTGTCTATCTGTTTTTTGAGATGAGGACTCCAGACTACTGATGCATATTCCAGGGTTGGTCTAATGAATGATGTTATTATCCTTCTTAGCATGTCTTCATATGTATGTGAATGCTATTCTCATACTTGTAAGCAGTGTATACATGTTCCGTACCTTCTCGCTGATGTGGTCAGCCGGAGATAGTCTGTTATTGATAATCACGCCTAGGTCCTTCTCTCTTTCTCATGTGTATAGGGTTTTATTTCCTAACTTATAATCCCACTCAGGTCTTTTTCCACTTTTACCAAACTTGATTACATGACACTTGTCCACATTGAATTCCATTTCCCATGTATTACTCCATTCATGAAGTTTATCAGAGAAATTACCAATATGCCGGGAATCGAACCCGGGACTCTCAGGTGAGAGCCAGGCAGCATACCACTACACCACGACCAGGTAAAAGTTATCTCACGTTGTCACAATCTTGTAACCAACGTCCCTCCGCCCCCACTTTGGGCATGAAGAGGATGAGTTAACCCCCTGGCACTCGGGCAAGTAGATGCTTTTAATCTATCCCAAACACTTACGGCAAGTCAGAATGAAGAGAGAACCTGTATTTTTCACAGGAAAAATCATCAGAGAAATTACCAATATGCCGGGAATCGAACCCGGGACTCTCAGGTGAGAGCCAGGCAGCATACCACTACACCACGACCAGGTAAAAGTTAACTCTTCATTCTGACTTGCCGTAAGTGTTTGGGATAGATTAAAAGCACCTACTTGCCCGAGTGCCAGGGGGTTAACTCATCCTCTTCATGCCCACAGTGGGGGCGGAGGGACGTTGGTTACAAGATTGTGACAACGTGAGTTAACTTTTACCTGGTCGTGGTGTAGTGGTATGCTGCCTGGCTCTCACCTGAGAGTCCCGGGTTCGATTCCCGGCATATTGGTAATTTCTCTGATGATTTTTCCTGTGAAAAAAATACAGGGTCTCTCTTCATGAAGTTTACTTAATTCTTCTTGTAGCTCTTTACAGGAGTCTGTGTTTGTAATTCTCCTTTGTATTTTTGCATCATCTGCAAACATATTCAGATAGCTCTCATTTCCAGTGTTACTGTTTATATCATTTATATACACTAAAAACATGATTGGTGCCAGCACTGAACCCTGTGGTACTCCACTAGTCACTTCTTTCCATGATCAGTAGTTTCCTCTTAGTACTGTTCTCATTTCTCTTTTTATGAGAAAATCTTGCATCCAAGAAAACAGTTTGCCTCGAATTCCTCCTTGATGGTACAGTTTCCATAAAAGTCTTTGGTGTGGTACTGTGTCAAAAGCTTTCTTGAAATCTAAAAAGATACTGTCCACCCATCCTTCTCTTTCCTGTATTGTGTATGTTACTCTGTCATAGTAGCTCAGCAGATTAGTTACACATGACTTTCCTTTTCTGAAACCAAACTGTCTTTCTGTTATCATAATGTGTTCTTCTAGATGATTTACCCATGCTCTTCTTATAAGCTTTTCTAATACCTTGCTTACAACACTGGTCAGTGATACTGGTCGGTAGTTAAGTGGATTTTGTCTATTTCCTTTCTTGAATAAGGGGACAATATTTGCTTTTTTCCAAGTATCAGATAGTTTACCTTGACTGAAGAATTTCATGAAGATTAAAAATAATGGTTTACTTAACTCCTTTGCACATTCTCGTAATACCCAACATGAAATTTCATCAGGACAACTTGCTTTTCCTCTGTCTAATTTACTTAACTCCTCCTGTATTACTTTTTCTGCTATTTGTATATCTGGTAGTATGTGTGGACATGCATGTTCCACATAGTCCCTCTCAAAATTTTTTTCTTCTGTAAAAACTAATTGGAAATTCTTATTTAGTGTTTCACAAATATCTTTCTCCTGTGTATAAGTGATTCCCTCGTCCGTAATGGATTGTATTATATCTTTTACTTTGGTTTTGCTTCTGATATAGCTGTAAAACAGCTTTGGTTGATCACTACTTTTATTTATTATATCCTCCTCAAACTGTTTTTGGGCTTCCCTCCTTATTCTTGTATAATCGTTTCTTGCCTGTTTGTAATTATTATACGCCCTTTCACTATTGTGTCTTCTGTATCTATTCCACAACAAATCTCTTCTTTCTTTTGATTTTTTACATTCTGTATTGAACCATTTCTGTATTTTCTTATCTGCTTCTTTGTGCTGTGGGATGTACTTCTGGACTCCTATTTCATAAAATTCACAGAATTTTTTATATACAGAATTTAAATCTTGTCCTCTAAGCTCATTTTCCCAATCAACTTCTAAACATGGCGTCTGGCAATGAATGAATGAAATGAAAAACTTCTAAGAAATACTTCTTTAGGTCTTGATAATTTCCCTTTTTATAGGTTAGGCACTTTTTGTAACTTTCATTGCTGTTAACTATGTCATATGCTATCCTGAAGTTGTAATTTAGTACTGCATGATCGCTTTTGCCGAGTGGAGGGTGATATATTAAACTGTCAGTATCATTTTCTTGCCTAGTAAATATAAGATCTAGCACTGAAGGTACATCGAGTCCTCTTTTTGTGGTGGTTTCTCTCACATGTTGCATTAGGAAAAACTCTTGCACGAGATCCACAAGCTTTTGGTCCCAACAGCTTTCTTGGCTAATTATATCTAGAGTATTCCAATTTATATTTGTATTAAAATCTCCAGTTAGTATAATTCTTTCTGATTTCTCTTCCATTTTATGTAGTAATGATCTTAAACTCTGAATTGTATTCTCTGCCAGGTCCTCATATTCGTCTCTTTCCCATGTGTTTGATCTGGGTGGCATGTACAAATTTGCTACAATTACTTTCCCTTCAGATGTGTTGATCTCTACTGCAATCAGTTCTACTTGTGATGGTATATCTAGTTTTATTTCCTTGACTTTTAGATTTTTCTTAGTTAATATTAAAATTCCTCCTCCTTTTTTTAAATTTCTGTCTCTTCTCCATATATTGTATTCCTGTAAGCTTAGTATGTCATTGGATATCCTTGGTGTTAATTTTGTTTCAGTTAGGCATATCATTTGTGGTTCATTTTCTCTAACATAATCATTCACCTCTAGTAATTTAGATACCATTCCATCCACATTTGAGTACATCAACTTTATCATCTTGTTTATATACTTGTCATGATATGGTTTTACTATCTTCCTCCTTTTTATTCCATCCTGTTTGTGTACCACTTTCGTACCTGCAATCCTATTACTTTGTAAAAAAATTTCTTCTTCTCTTCTTCTGATCTTCTCTCATTTTTTGTTTTTGCTTCCTCCCTTCTCTCTTTCAGTAATTCCAGTTCCTCTTGTGTTAGGCATCTTTTTATCCATACATTTTTAAACTCCTCTTTTTCCATAAGATTCTTTGCATTTTTTAGTATCTCCTCCACAGTGTTTACACTCTGGAAAGTCACCTTTAGAGGTCTTGTCCTGCTTTTCTCGTATTTCCCTAACCTTTTGTGTTCCTCTATGTCTTTACTACAGATTTCCTCTGATACTTCTTTCAGTAAGCTCATTACATTTGCCATCTCCTTTTTGTCTCTTGTGATCTTTTTTACTTCTTCCTCTTCTATACCAGTGATTACTATAGATTTGTTTATATCTACTGAATCTCTGACTAACTTTGGATTGTTTTGGATTATTCTTTTCACTTCCTGTTTAATGCTTTTTTCCTCCACCCTTGTTTCTAAGTCTTTCTTTACTTTCACCATTTCAGCATACGTGGTTTCCACATCTTTTTGTAGCTTTGCACAGCTTCATTCACCTGTGTTATCTTCTCCTCAATATCACTGCTCTGGTCTATAAGACTGCTTACTTGCCTAATTGTCTCTGTGTCATTTTTGAACTCTTCCATAACACTCTTGTGATTGACTACTGTACTCAACATTTCACTCATTTTCTTCCTAAATGTACTCAATTCCACTGTTAGTTCACTGATGGTTGTGTCTTTCTTGTTGGCCTCCCTTTCTAGCTTTTATGTTTCTTCCTTTTGCAAGTGCATCTGCTTCTTTATTTCATCAGTTTCATTTTTGAAAGCCATATCTAGTTTGTTTACACATTCAACAAGTCTGTTGTGAGTCTCCACTTCAACCAGTTCTTTGTAGAAATCATCATTTTGCTTTCTACCTTTATCCATTTTCTTTTCCAAATTTGCTTTACTAAGGTATGTGTGTGTGTGTGTGTGTGTTTCAAACCTTGAAGGAAAGGACTGAGCTACCTCTCAAGCAAGGGAGGTGATGGTAGTTGATAATGGAAGGAGAGAGGAGGAGAAGGGCAGGGGGTTTGAAGCTGTGTCAGAACACCAGAAATTCTTGGTTTCCTGGCCACGGCACTGACAAGACCTGGATACTTTCTTTGGATCGCGAGTGTACATATATACAGTAATCCCTCTACTTTCCGGACGCCCACTTTCCGGACATCCCCACTTACCGGACATTGTGGGCCTGGACCATCGGAACTGAAAAATGGCCAAAAAAAGAAAAAAATCCAAAAAAAATCCAAATTTTTTCCCACCCGTAATTTGAAATTGCCGCGCAGCACCAAACAGCTGCTTACACCATGGCCCCTTCAACCCTTCCTTCCTCCCCCCTCCATGTCAGGGTTGCCGTTTGTTATTTTTCATTACCAAATGTGGGCCACTTTGGTAATGAAAAATTTGTTTGGTAATGAATCAGAATAATGCATTACCAAACGGATTTTTCACATGTATGAGGATACACAGGATGGAGATGGTGGATTGTCTGCTCTCTCTGATTAATCTGCTATCCTACATAGCGTGAAAATAATCAACATGCTGTTAAGTATAAGGAGAGTGATTACATGTATTTCCACTTGTATATATAATTTGTGAAGAATAAATGCTAGCTTTACGAATTTGGTAATGAAAAGTCAAATTTGGTAATGAAAGTTGAGGAGATTGATAAAGTGGCTGTTGCGATCTGGCAACTCTGTTTCTCCGACATCAACACTTACTCTCTAACTTCGATTGTGAATAGATGCTTATCGCACTGGAAGCCACACATGCTCGTTTTTTGTGAATAAACAGTGAATATACTGCAATACCTCGCCTCTAGACCACATGGGAATTTACAGTGTTGTGCAGTGTTAAGAAATTTGAACTTAGAGTGCAAAGGATCAACTGTGGAGTGCAATTTGGCAGTTTAAACTGGCGGTTAGAACTGCAGTGGTGCAGTTAAGAAAAGTGTGCAGTGTTAAACAATTATAACTCACAGTGCAAAGAAAGTGCAGCACAACACTGGATTACTGTACATGCTTCAAGAGCGTTTTCACCACTGCCAAAACCTTAGAAAGGCAGCCACAAACGTGATGTAAGTACCCTGGCTGAGGTACAGTCACTTCTAATTCCTCATTCTTTGGTTCCTTTTCATTTATTTCATGCTTTATGTCCATTATTGGTGTGAATAGGGTCTTAAATAGGTTGAAATAGGTGCTATGCATGTCTGGTAGGGAGTTATTTAGGTGGCTTTCAAAGTTAGGCTGGTTAGGTTCCATAAATACCAGTTCAGGAGACTGGTGCCCACTATCCGGACAGGATCACTTTCCAGACATGCCTTTGGCTCTATTACGTCGGATAGTGGAGAGATTACGCAGTAATCCCTCTAATATCCGAACGCCCAATATCCAAACTTCCCCACTAACCGGACATAATCGTCCCGGGATCCAATATTCCCAGAATGGTCAGAAAACCGCAAAAAAATCGGGGAAAAAAAAAAAAAAAAAAATCCCACCCATAATTTGAACTTGGCCCGGGGGGTGCGGGACAGCTTTGTTGTGGCGCGTCATTCCTCCGACGTCCGCTAGAGCACCCCTGCATCCTCCCCACTTTCCGCCTGTCGCTCGTCGTGAGTGAACGCTCGTAGTAATGGCTGCCCACGTGCTTGCTTTTGTGGTGGTGCCTTACCTGCTGCAGGCACTCCTGCTGCTCTCGTGCCTCTCCTTCATGTGTGTGATGATCGTCCCACCGCCTGAGAGAGGAAGAGAGTGGTGTTGACTCTGGAGAAGAAACGGGAGATATTGGAGAAAGCAGATGCGGCGTGGTCTTCGTCACACATCCTCCGCGAGTTCAACCTGGCCTGATCTACTTTGTTTGATATTAAGAGATCCCGAGACAAACTCACGCAGTACACGGCTGACTTCTCGTCGAGAAGCAAACGCAACGTGGAGAGGAAGGTAATGTTTACTACCAAGTTTGCTGAAGTCGACTGCTCCACGTTGATTTGGTATCGACAGCAACGTGCTGCTGGTGTGACGGTACGTGGTACGGAGCTGAAGGCTACTGCTGAGAAGTTCGCCAGGCTTCACGACGCCCTAGACTTCAAGGCATCCGAGGGTTGGCTCTTCACTCTCAAGTTACAGCATGGCCTTACCAACCATAAAGCTCATGGCGAAGCTTTGGACGCTAACAAGGATGGAGTTGACGAGTTTCGGCACAAGGTGAAGGGCTTGATCGACAGGGAGGGCCTCACTCTCGGTCAAGTCTACAACGCTGACGAAACTGGTTTATTCTATCGCTCATTGCCAACGAACACTCTAGCCGAGGAGACGGAGAAGCGTGTACCTGGCCGCAAGCTCTCCAAGCAACGGATATCTACTTTGTGTTGTGCCATTGCTAATGGCATGTACAGTAAACCCTCATTATACAATGCCTCATTGTACGATATTTCGCTTATACAATATCAAAATTTTAGTACCCTATGCCCATTATACAATGGGAACAATTTGCAACAACGATGGATCATCCGCGGCTCAGTGAATAACAAATGTGCAAACGCAACAAAAACGTCCTCACACTGTCGGCATTAGACCACACACACTTGTCCACCGGTCCAGCCTCATTAGCTAGCCCTGCCCAGCCAGCTAGCCCAGTCTTATCGATTGGTCCATCCCATCAGCCAGCCCCACCCAGCCACCTAGCCCAGTCTCATCCACCAGTCCAGACTCATCAGCCAGCCACGTGCAGCCAGCCAGCCCTGCCCAGTCAGCCAGTTCTGCCAGTGATGAGTGAGGGCTGTGAGGCCCTAACTGTCCCTTAGCCTTGGAGGGGACATCAACAATCCTATTTACTTAATAGTAAGAACTACTGAATACTGTTATTTTCATGTTTTTCCCCTCTTTATTCATTATTAATGTGTTACTTTACATGTTTAAACATAAGGATATTGCATGTATGTGAGTGTTAAGGTGTGTGAATGTGCGAGTTTAGGCAGGTCTGGGAACGTATCCCCATTGACTACATGTTATAACAGGTTCACTATACAATGGATTGCTATACGATGGGGTTTTCAGGAACGGAACCCCATCGTATAGTGAGGGTTTACTGTACCGGCTTAAGCCCGTTATTGTTGGCCGTGCAAAGCAGCCTCGGTGTCTTCGTGGGGTGATGGATGTCCTTCCTGTCGTCTGGTACCATTCTTTGAAGGCATGGTTTACAGCCCAGATCTTCAAAGACTGGTTCCACCGCCACTTCGTCAAGGAGGTCATACATTATCAGACGGAGACACTGGGAATCCCACGCGACCAGGTAAAGGCCCTCCTTTTCCTCGACAGTGCACCTGCCCACCCGTGCGACATGGACTTGGTGGCTGAGAATGGCCGCATTAGGTGTATGTTTCTGCCACCTAATACAACTGCTCTCATCCAACCAATGGACCAAGGAGTGATCGTGGCAACAAAGCGCCCATACCGACGGAAGTTCATGGACGAGGTGATGGTTGTTCTCGAGGACAAGGACAAGCGCAGGGAGGGACGGGACACGCGAGGCCAGCGGACTTTGGAAAACCTTCGCCGCTACGACATCAAGTCTGCAATCTACAACTGGGCCAGTGCATGGAAGGAAGTCCCTGTCAAAACTCTAGAAAATGGTTGATCTCATCTGCTTCTCAAAACGGACGTGGAGTACGATTTCCTAGGTTTTGACGTGGATGACTTCCATGCACGTCTACGTACACATGGCAACCATGTTGAAGTGGACGATGTCCGTGAGTGGTTGGATGATGACGAGGGCGATCCTGGGTATCAGACCTTGTCTGATATCGAGATCGCATCTTCAGTTGCAGGTGTCAGTAACCAGCTTGAAGATTCTGACGAGGACGGTGACGATGATGCGGACTCCTCTCAGCATGACACAACTCCAGCCATCCCCAAGCTGAGCGCACTCCGGGAACACCTAGAGTTCATTCTCGACTACCTGGACCACCCGGACTGCGACAGGGAGATGGGGCCCTTGGGACTTGTGGAGGAAGTGTGTGCTTTCAGGCAGCGCATCATCAATCGTCAGAATCGTCGATCCTTGCGTCAATCAACGATTGACAGTTTTTTCAGGCCCGTGACCCCCGCTGTGCCCAGCCCTGGCTCCACTCCGTTGCCTCCCCAAGACAGCCCCTCATGCTCCGAGCCACAGCCCAGCACATCAGCCACGGTGGAGTCACCGCTCGACGTGAGTTTCCATCTGTCTTCCGAGTCGTCTGCAGTGGGTACGCCATCACCACGACCCAGCGACGCACCCCTAGGTCACTTGCCAGTGATACTCTCAGACTCTGACAGTGAATAGACGCCAAGAACTTCTCCACTAGACCACACGGGAATTTACAGTGTTATGCAGTGAAAAAAACAGTGCATTGTGTAAAGGATTTACAATTGTGAGTGAAAAGACAATTTTTGAACAAAATTTAACGTAAATAGACGTGTGTTTTTGCTTTTGAAAATGGTTATAGGAGTGGAAAAACTTAAAATGCACAGTGCAACACTTATTAAGTTTCAAAGGAACATAAGTTAGACAAGAGTGCGCACTGTGAAGAGAATAGACTTCTCAGTGCGAATGACTAAGTTCAGTGCAAGACTTCATGAACAGTGTACTGCAAGTGCTTCAGGATATCCATCTTACTGTCAGAGTCTGAGAGGAGGCGGTTATTCATCGAGATGTCCATGGACTTGCTGTAAGTAGGCAGAACGTTTCATACTGTACTATACTGTTTTTTCCATACTATACTTACCTCAAACACCTAATTTCACTCTTTTATGTCCCTTATTGGTGTGAATATGCTGTGTCTTAGGTGCTATGCATGGGCAGTAGGAAGGTGTTTTTCTGAGTTAGGCTAGGTTAGGGTCCATAACTACCAGTCCAGGAGCCAGGGACTTGTAAGTACACAGAATGTTGAATATTGTATGATCTATCTATCTATCTATCTATTGCCAGACGCCTCAATCCCGTTTGAGGTGGCCACAAACAAATCGCCTCCACGTCGTCCTGTCCCCCGCCATTTCACTGCCCTGCTCCCAACTCACATCCCCCTCTCTCATATACCTCTCCACCCCATCCCTCCATCTCATCCTCGGCCTCCCCCTCCCTCTTCCCCCCTCCACCTTACTCACATACACTCTCTTCGTCAGTCTTTCACCCTCCATCCTCTCCACATGGCCAAACCACCTCAGTGTTCCTCATAACACTTCCTATCACATCCACATCCACACCACAACGCTCCTTTATATCCTCATTCGTCAGCCTGTCTCTCCATGTGACTCCACAGGCTCCTCTTAAATAACTCATTTCCACTGCTCTCACTCTTGACCTATGTCCTTCCAACAACGTCCAAGCTTCACTTCCGTACGTTAGAGTTGGTATCACCATACTGTCATGTAGTAACTTTTTCACTTCCATGCTCACTTCCCTGTTTCTTATCACTGCTTTCAAAGAATCAGCAACCTTTCTTCCCTGCTGTACCCTTTCAAGCACTTCACCCTCCAAACCTCCATCCTTACTCATCACACTACCAAAGTACTTAAATGTACTCACATTTTCCAATTCCTCACCATCCAACCTCGCTGTACATTCACTGACTTCACCTCCCTCAAAGACCATCACTTTACTCTTCCCTACATTCACCTTTAGATTCCGTTTCTTACCCACTCTCCCAAACTCATCCACCAAGCCTTGCAGCTCCCCTTAGTCTTCACTCAACAACACAGTATCATCTGCAAACAGTACAAGGAGTTTCCGAACACTATCCTCTCTCACCAGGGCCACTCCAACATCCACTACCCTACCTTGTACCTCTTTTATTACCCCATCCATGAACAGATTGAACAACCATAGAGACATGACACATCCCTGTTTCAACCTAACCTCCAAAGAGAAAAATTCACTTAGTTCACCATCCACACGCATTGCAGCCTTAGCACCATCATACATACTCTTCACAGCATTCAACAACTTTTCATCTACTCCATATATTCTTAATACTTTCCACAATCCTTGTCTATCCACCCTGTCATATTCTTTCTCCAAATCCATGAAAGCCACATACAACTTCTTTCCCTTCTCTAGAAACTTTTCCATTAAAGATCAAAGAATGAATATCTGATCTACACAACCTCTTCCCTTCCTAAAGCCTCCCTGTTCTTCTCCAACTAATTTCTCTGTTCTTTCTCTAACTCTGTCAATAAGTATCCAACCATACACCTTTCCTATTATACTAAGAAGACAAATGCCCCTATGATTACCACATACAGTACTTCTTTTTCCTCTTTTCCTTTGTAGAAAGGAATAATTTTACCTAACTTCCAATTCTCCAGGACTCTACCTTCCTCCCAGGCCAATCTGCACATCTTCCATATCCATTCTACTACTATCTCTCCCCCATGCTTCAGCATTTCAACACACACTCCATCAATTCCTGGGGCTTTCCCCAATTTAAGTTTCTTCATTGCTTCCACAACTTCTGTCCTACTGATTTCTTCCTGTCTTCTCACCTCCCTCCTTCTCCCAGCCACTTATACTTCCATTACTTCCATCCTCTATGTTCAACAATATTGTATGAACTTACCTCAAAAACCTCATTTTATGCTTCTTTTGCATTTATTTCAGTCTTTTATGTCCCTTATTGGTGTGATTTGGGTGTTAAATATGTGCTATGCATGTCCAGAGGGAGTTG